>NW_027285004.1:0-343661 GCF_040894005.1 Engystomops pustulosus
CGGGGGGTGGTGTGTGTATAATGTACTGCGGGGGGGTGGCGTGTGTATAATAATGTACTGCGGGGGGTGGTGTGTGTATAATAATGTACTGCGGGGGGTGTGTGTGTATAATGTACTGCGGGGGGTGGCGTGTGTATAATAATGTACTGCGGGGGGTGGTGTGTATAATAATGTACTGCGGGGGGTGGTGTGTATAATAATGTACTGCGGGGGGTGGTGTGTGTATAATAATGTACTGCGGGGGGTGGCGTGTGTATAATAATGTACTGCGGGGGGTGGTGTGTGTATAATAATGTACTGTGGGGGGTGGCGTGTATAATGTACTGCGGGGGGTGGTGTGTATAATAATGTACTGCGGGGGGTGGCGTGTGTATAATAATGTACTGCGGGGGGGTGGTGTGTATAATGTACTGCGGGGGGTGGCGTGTGTATAATAATGTACTGCGGGGGGTGGTGTGTGTATAATGTACTGCGGGGGGTGGTGTGTGTATAATAATGTACTGCGGGGGGTGGTGTGTGTATAATAATGTACTGCGGGGGGTGGTGTGTATAATAATGTACTGCGGGGGGTGGTGTGTATAATAATGTACTGCGGGGGGTGGTGTGTATAATGTACTGCGGGGGTGGTGGTGTGTATAATAATGTACTGCGGCGGGTGGTGTGTATAATAATGTACTGCGGGGGGGGTGTGTATAATAATGTACTGCGGGGGGTGGCGTGTGTATAATAATGTACTGCGGGGGGGGGGGGCGTGTGTATAATAATGTACTGCGGGGGGTGGTGTGTATAATAATGTACTGCGGGGGGTGGCGTGTGTATAATAATGTACTGCGGGGGGTGGTGTGTATAATAATGTACTGCGGGGGGTGACGTGTGTATAATAATGTACTGCGGGGGGGTGGTGTGTGTATAATAATGTACTGCGGGGGGTGGTGTGTGTATAATGTACTGCGGGGGGTGGCGTGTGTATAATAATGTACTGCGGGGGGTGGCGTGTGTATAATAATGTACTGCGGGGGGTGGTGTGTGTATAATAATGTACTGCGGGGGGTGGCGTGTGTATAATAATGTACTGCGGGGGGTGGCGTGTGTATAATAATGTACTGCGGGGGGTGGTGTGTGTATAATAATGTACTGCGGGGGATGGTGTGTATAATAATGTACTGCGGGGGGTGGCGTGTGTATAATGTACTGCGGGGGGTGGCGTGTGTATAATAATGTACTGCGGGGGTGGCGTGTGTATAATGTACTGCGGGGGGTGGCGTGTGTATAATGTACTGCGGGGGGTGGCGTGTGTATAATAATGTACTGCGGGGGGTGGCATGTGTATAATAATGTACTGCGGGGATGGCGTGTGTATAATAATGTACTGCGGGGGGTGGTGTGTGTATAATAATGTACTGCGGGGGGTGGTGTGTATAATAATGTACTGCGGGGGGTGGCGTGTGTATAATAATGTACTGCGGGGGGTGGCGTGTGTATAATAATGTACTGCGGGGGGTGGCGTGTGTATAATAATGTACTGCGGGGGGTGGTGTGTATAATAATGTACTGCGGGGGGTGGCGTGTGTATAATAATGTACTGCGGGGGGTGGTGTGTATAATAATGTACTGCGGGGGGTGGCGTGTGTATAATAATGTACTGCGGGGGGTGGCGTGTGTATAATAATGTACTGCGGGGGGTGGTGTGTGTATAATAATGTACTGCGGGGGGTGGTGTGTGTATAATAATGTACTGCGGGGGGTGGTGTGTATAATAATGTACTGCGGGGGGTGGCGTGTGTATAATAATGTACTGCGGGGGGTGGTGTGTATAATAATGTACTGCGGGGGGTGGTGTGTGTATAATAATGTACTGCGGGGGGTGGCGTGTGTATAATAATGTACTGCGGGGGGTGGTGTGTGTATAATAATGTACTGCGGGGGGTGGCGTGTGTATAATAATGTACTGCGGGGGGTGGTGTGTGTATAATGTACTGCGGGGGGGGGGTGGTGTGTATAATAATGTACTGCGGGGGGTGGTGTGTATAATAATGTACTGCGGGGGGTGACGTGTGTATAATAATGTACTGCGGGGGGTGGCGTGTGTATAATAATGTACTGCGGGGGTGGTGTGTGTATAATAATGTACTGCGGGGGGTGGCGTGTGTATAATAATGTACTGCGGGGGGTGGTGTGTGTATAATGTACTGCGGGGGGGGGGGGTGGTGTGTATAATAATGTACTGCGGGGGGTGGTGTGTATAATAATGTACTGCGGGGGGTGACGTGTGTATAATAATGTACTGCGGGGGGTGGCGTGTGTATAATAATGTACTGCGGGGGGTGGTGTGTATAATAATGTACTGCGGGGGGTGGTGTGTGTATAATAATGTACTGCGGGGGGTGGCGTGTGTATAATAATGTACTGCGGGGGGTGGCGTGTGTATAATAATGTACTGCGGGGGGTGGTGTGTATAATAATGTACTGCGGGGGGTGGTGTGTATAATAATGTACTGCGGGGGTGGCGTGTGTATAATAATGTACTGCGGGGGGTGGTGTGTGTATAATAATGTACTGCGGGGGGGTGGTGTGTGTATAATAATGTACTGCGGGGGGTGGCGTGTGTATAATAATGTACTGCGGGGGGTGGTGTGTATAATAATGTACTGCGGGGGGGGGGTGTGTATAATAATGTACTGCGGGGGGTGGCGTGTGTATAATAATGTACTGCGGGGGGTGGCGTGTATAATAATGTACTGCGGGGGGGTGTGTGTATAATAATGTACTGCGGGGGGTGGTGTGTATAATAATGTACTGCGGGGGGGGGGGTGTGTATAATAATGTACTGCGGGGGGTGGCGTGTGTATAATAATGTACTGCGGGGGGTGGCGTGTGTATAATAATGTACTGCGGGGGGTGGTGTGTATAATAATGTACTGCGGGGGGTGGCGTGTGTATAATAATGTACTGCGGGGGGTGGCGTGTGTATAATAATGTACTGCGGGGGGTGGTGTGTATAATGTACTGCGGGGGGTGGTGTGTATAATAATGTACTGCGGGGGGTGTGTATAATAATGTACTGCGGGGGGTGGCGTGTGTATAATGTACTGCGGGGGGTGGCGTGTGTATAATAATGTACTGCGGGGGGTGGTGTGTGTATAATGTACTGCGGGGGGTGGTGTGTGTATAATGTACTGCGGGGGGTGGTGTGTATAATAATGTACTGCGGGGGGGGGGGGGCGTGTGTATAATAATGTACTGCGGGGGGTGGCGTGTGTATAATAATATACTGCGGGGGGGGTGGCGTGTGTATAATAATGTACTGCGGGGGGTGGTGTGTGTATAATAATGTACTGCGGGGGGTGGCGTGTGTATAATAATGTACTGCGGGGGGTGGTGTGTATAATAATGTACTGCGGGGGGTGGTGTGTGTATAATAATGTACTGCGGGGGGTGGTGTGTATAATAATGTACTGCGGGGGGTGGTGTGTATAATAATGTACTGCGGGGGGTGGTGTGTGTATAATGTACTGCGGGGGTGGCGTGTGTATAATAATGTACTGCGGGGGGTGGTGTGTGTATAATAATGTACTGCGGGGGGTGGCGTGTGTATAATAATGTACTGCGGGGGGTGGCGTGTGTATAATAATGTACTGCGGGGGGTGGTGTGTATAATAATGTACTGCGGGGGGTGGTGTGTATAATAATGTTCTGCGGGGGGTGGCGTGTGTATAATAATGTACTGCGGGGGTGGTGTGTGTATAATAATGTACTGCGGGGGGTGGTGTGTGTATAATAATGTACTGCGGGGGGTGGTGTGTGTATAATGTACTGCGGGGGGTGGTGTGTGTATAATAATGTACTGCGGGGGGTGGTGTGTGTATAATGTACTGCGGGGGGTGGCGTGTGTATAATAATGTACTGCGGGGGGTGGTGTGTATAATAATGTACTGCGGGGGGTGGCGTGTGTATAATAATGTACTGCGGGGGTGGTGTGTGTATAATGTACTGCGGGGGGTGGTGTGTGTATAATAATGTACTGCGGGGGGTGGTGTGTGTATAATGTACTGCGGGGGGTGGCGTGTGTATAATAATGTACTGCGGGGGGGGCGTGTGTATAATAATATACTGCGGGGGGGGTGGCGTGTGTATAATAATGTACTGCGGGGGGTGGTGTGTATAATAATGTACTGCGGGGGGTGGCGTGTATAATAATGTACTGCGGGGGGTGGTGTGTGTATAATAATGTACTGCGGGGGGTGGCGTGTGTATAATAATGTACTGCGGGGGGTGGTGTGTGTACAATAATGTACTGCGGGGGGTGGTGTGTATAATGTACTGCGGGGGGTGGCGTGTGTATAATAATGTACTGCGGGGGTGGCGTGTGTATAATAATGTACTGCGGGGGGTGGCGTTTGTATAATAATGTACTGCGGGGGGTGGCGTGTGTATAATAATGTACTGCGGGGGGTGGTGTGTGTATAATAATGTACTGCGGGGGGGTGGTGTGTGTATAATAATGTACTGCGGGGGGTGGTGTGTGTATAATAATGTACTGCGGGGGGTGGCGTGTGTATAATAATGTACTGCGGGGGGTGGCGTGTGTATAATAATGTACTGCGGGGGGTGGCGTGTGTATAATAATGTACTGCGGGGGGTGGTGTGTGTATAATGTACTGCGGGGGGTGGCGTGTGTATAATAATGTACTGCGGGGGGTGGTGTGTATAATAATGTACTGCGGGGGGTGGTGTGTGTATAATAATGTACTGCGGGGGGTGGCGTGTGTATAATAATGTACTGCGGGGGGTGGCGTGTGTATAATAATGTACTGCGGGGGGGGCGTGTGTATAATAATGTACTGCGGGGGGTGGCGTGTGTATAATAATGTACTGCGGGGGGTGGCGTGTGTATAATAATGTACTGCGGGGGGTGGCGTGTGTATAATAATGTACTGCGGGGGGTGGCGTGTGTATAATAATGTACTGCGGGGGGTGGTGTGTGTATAATAATGTACTGCGGGGGGTGGCGTGTGTATAATAATGTACTGCGGGGGGTGGCGTGTGTATAATAATGTACTGCGGGGGGGCGTGTGTATAATAATGTACTGCGGGGGGTGGTGTGTGTATAATAATGTACTGCGGGGGGTGGTGTGTGTATAATAATTTACTGCGGGGGGTGGCGTGTGTATAATAATGTACTGCGGGGGGTGGTGTGTGTATAATAATGTACTGCGGGGGTGGCGTGTGTATAATAATGTACTGCGGGGGGTGGTGTGTATAATAATGTACTGCGGGGGGTGGTGTGTATAATAATGTACTGCGGGGGGTGGTGTGTGTATAATAATGTACTGCGGGGGGTGGTGTGTGTATAATAATGTACTGCGGGGGGTGGCGTGTGTATAATAATGTACTGCGGGGGTGGCGTGTGTATAATAATGTACTGCGGGGGGGTGGTGTGTGTATAATAATGTACTGCGGGGGGTGGTGTGTATAATAATGTACTGCGGGGGGTGGTGTGTGTATAATAATGTACTGCGGGGGGGGTGGCGTGTGTATAATAATGTACTGCGGGGGGTGGTGTGTATAATAATGTACTGCGGGGGGTGGTGTGTGTATAATAATGTACTGCGGGGGGTGGCGTGTGTATAATAATGTACTGCGGGGGGGGTGTGTATAATAATGTACTGCGGGGGGTGGCGTGTGTATAATAATGTACTGCGGGTGGTGGCGTGTGTATAATGTACTGCGGGGGTGGTGTGTGTATAATAATGTACTGCGGGGGGTGGTGTGTATAATAATGTACTGCGGGGGGGGGGTGTGTATAATAATGTACTGCGGGGGGTGGTGTGTGTATAATAATGTACTGCGGGGGGTGGCGTGTGTATAATAATGTACTGCGGGGGGTGGTGTGTGTATAATAATGTACTGCGGGGGTGGCGTGTGTATAATAATGTACTGCGGGTGGTGGCGTGTGTATAATGTACTGCGGGGGGTGGTGTGTGTATAATAATGTACTGCGGGGGGTGGCGTGTGTATAATAATGTACTGCGGGTGGTGGCGTGTGTATAATAATGTACTGCGGGGGGTGGCGTGTGTATAGTAATGTACTGCGGGGGGGGTGTGTGTATAATAATGTACTGCGGGGGGTGGTGTGTGTATAATAATGTACTGCGGGGGGTGGTGTGTATAATAATGTACTGCGGGGGGTGGCGTGTGTATAATAATGTACTGCGGGGGGTGGTGTGTATAATAATGTACTGCGGGGGGTGGCGTGTGTATAATGTACTGCGGGGGGGGGGTGTGTATAATAATGTACTGCGGGGGGTGGCGTGTGTATAATAATGTACTGCGGGGGGTGGCGTGTGTATAATAATGTACTGCGGGGGGTGGTGTGTGTATAATAATGTACTGCGGGGGGTGGTGTGTGTATAATAATGTACTGCGGGGGGTGGTGTGTGTATAATAATGTACTGCGGGGGGTGGCGTGTGTATAATAATGTACTGCGGGGGGTGACGTGTGTATAATAATGTACTGCGGGGGGTGGTGTGTATAATAATGTACTGCGGGGGGGGTGTGTATAATAATGTACTGCGGGGGGTGGCGTGTGTATAATAATGTACTGCGGGGGGTGGCGTGTGTATAATAATGTACTGCGGGGGGTGGTGTGTATAATAATGTACTGCAGGGGGTGGCGTGTGTATAATAATATACTGCGGGGGGTGGTGTGTGTATAATAATGTACTGCGGGGGGTGGTGTGTGTATAATAATGTACTGCGGGGGTGGTGTGTATAATGTACTGCGGGGGGTGACGTGTGTATAATAATGTACTGCGGGGGGTGGCGTGTGTATAATAATGTACTGCGGGGGGTGGTGTGTATAATAATGTACTGCGGGGGTGGCGTGTGTATAATAATGTACTGCGGGGGTGGCGTGTGTATAATAATGTACTGCGGGGGGTGGTGTGTGTATAATAATGTACTGCGGGGGGTGGTGTGTATAATAATGTACTGCGGGGGGTGGCGTGTGTATAATGTACTGCGGGGGGTGGTGTGTATAATAATGTACTGCGGGGGTGGCGTGTGTATAATAATGTACTGCGGGGGGTGGCGTGTGTATAATAATGTACTGCGGGGGGTGGTGTGTATAATAATGTACTGCGGGGGGTGGCGTGTGTATAATGTACTGCGGGGGGTGGTGTGTATAATAATGTACTGCGGGGGTGGCGTGTGTATAATAATGTACTGCGGGGGTGGCGTGTGTATAATAATGTACTGCGGGGGGTGGTGTGTGTATAATGTACTGCGGGGGTGGCGTGTGTATAATAATGTACTGCGGGGGGTGGTGTGTGTATAATAATGTACTGCGGGGGGTGGTGTGTATAATAATGTACTGCGGGGGGTGGCGTGTGTATAATGTACTGCGGGGGGTGGTGTGTATAATAATGTACTGCGGGGGTGGCGTGTGTATAATAATGTACTGCGGGGGGTGGTGTGTGTATAATAATGTACTGCGGGGGGTGGTGTGTATAATAATGTACTGCGGGGGGTGGCGTGTGTATAATGTACTGCGGGGGGTGGTGTGTATAATAATGTACTGCGGGGGTGGCGTGTGTATAATGTACTGCGGGGGGTGGCGTGTGTATAATAATGTACTGCGGGGGGTGGTGTGTGTATAATAATGTACTGCGGGGGGTGGTGTGTATAATAATGTACTGCGGGGGGTGGTGTGTGTATAATAATGTACTGCGGGGGGTGGTGTGTGTATAATAATGTACTGCGGGGGGTGGTGTGTGTATAATAATGTACTGCGGGGGGTGGCGTGTATAATAATGTACTGCGGGGGGTGGTGTGTATAATAATGTACTGCGGGGGGTGGCGTGTGTATAATAATGTACTGCGGGGGGTGGCGTGTGTATAATAATGTACTGCGGGGGGTGGTGTGTATAATAATGTACTGCGGGGGGTGGTGTGTGTATAATAATGTACTGCGGGGGGTGGTGTGTGTATAATAATGTACTGCGGGGGGTGGTGTGTGTATAATAATGTACTGCGGGGGGTGGTGTGTGTATAATAATGTACTGCGGGGGGTGGCGTGTGTATAATGTACTGCGGGGGGTGGCGTGTGTATAATAATGTACTGCGGGGGGTGGCGTGTGTATAATAATGTACTGCGGGGGGTGGTGTGTGTATAATGTACTGCGGGGGGTGGTGTGTGTATAATAATGTACTGCGGGGGTGGTGTGTATAATAATGTACTGCGGGGGGTGGTGTGTGTATAATAATGTACTGCGGGGGGTGGCGTGTGTATAATGTACTGCGGGGGGTGGCGTGTGTATAATAATGTACTGCGGGGGGTGGTGTGTATAATAATGTACTGCGGGGGGTGGTGTGTGTATAATAATGTACTGCGGGGGGTGGTGTGTGTATAATAATGTACTGCGGGGGGTGGTGTGTATAATAATGTACTGCGGGGGGTGGCGTGTGTATAATAATGTACTGCGGGGGGTGGTGTGTATAATAATGTACTGCGGGGGGTGGTGTGTGTATAATAATGTACTGCGGGGGGTGGCGTGTGTATAATAATGTACTGCGGGGGGTGGTGTGTGTATAATGTACTGCGGGGGGTGGTGTGTATAATAATGTACTGCGGGGGGTGGTGTGTATAATAATGTACTGCGGGGGGTGGCGTGTGTATAATAATGTACTGCGGCCGGTGGCGTGTGTATAATAATGTACTGCGGGGGGTGGCGTGTGTATAATAATATACTGCGGGGGGTGGTGTGTGTATAATAATGTACTGCGGGGGGTGGTGTGTGTATAATAATGTACTGCGGGGGGTGGTGTGTATAATGTACTGCGGGGGGTGACGTGTGTATAATAATGTACTGCGGGGGGTGGCGTGTGTATAATAATGTACTGCGGGGGGTGGCGTGTGTATAATAATGTACTGCGGGGGGTGGTGTGTGTATAATAATGTACTGCGGGGGGTGGTGTGTGTATAATAATGTACTGCGGGGGTGGTGTGTATAATAATGTACTGCGGGGGGGGGGCGTGTGTATAATAATGTACTGCGGGGGGTGGTGTGTATAATAATGTACTGCGGGGGGTGGTGTGTATAATAATGTACTGCGGGGGGGGGCGTGTGTATAATAATGTACTGCGGGGGGTGGTGTGTATAATAATGTACTGCGGGGGGTGGTGTGTATAATAATGTACTGCGGGGGGTGGCGTGTGTATAATAATGTACTGCGGGGGGTGGTGTGTATAATAATGTACTGCGGGGGGTGGTGTGTATAATAATGTACTGCGGCGGGTGGCGTGTGTATAATAATGTACTGCGGGGGGTGGTGTGTATAATAATGTACTGCGGGGGGGGGGCGTGTGTATAATAATGTACTGCGGGGGGTGGTGTGTATAATAATGTACTGCGGGGGGTGGTGTGTATAATAATGTACTGCGGGGGGTGGCGTGTGTATAATAATGTACTGCGGGGGGTGGCGTGTGTATAATAATGTACTGCGGGGGGTGGCGTGTGTATAATAATGTACTGCGGGGGTGGCGTGTGTATAATAATGTACTGCGGGGGGTGGCGTGTGTATAATGTACTGCGGGGGGTGGTGTGTATAATAATGTACTGCGGGGGGTGGTGTGTGTATAATAATGTACTGCGGGGGGTGGCGTGTGTATAATAATGTACTGCGGGGGGTGGCGTGTGTATAATAATGTACTGCGGGGGGTGGTGTGTGTATAATAATGTACTGCGGGGGGTGATAATAATGTACTGCGGTGGTGTGTATAATAATGTACTGCGGGGGG
Organism: Engystomops pustulosus; assembly: GCF_040894005.1. Classification (NCBI taxonomy): domain Eukaryota; kingdom Metazoa; phylum Chordata; class Amphibia; order Anura; family Leptodactylidae; genus Engystomops; species Engystomops pustulosus. The sequence goes on from NW_027285004.1 coordinate 9,801, forward strand.
TGGTGTGTGTATAATAATGTACTGCGGGGGGTGGTGTGTGTATAATAATGTACTGCGGGGGTGGGTGTGTATAATAATGTACTGCGGGGGGTGGTGTGTGTATAATAATGTACTGCGGGGGGTGGCGTGTATAATAATGTACTGCGGGGGGTGGTGTGTGTATAATAATGTACTGCGGGGGGTGGTGTGTGTATAATAATGTACTGCGGGGGTGTGGCGTGTGTATAATAATGTACTGCGGGGGTGGTGTGTATAATAATGTACTGCGGGGGGTGGCGTGTGTATAATAATGTACTGCGGGGGGTGGTGTGTGTAATAATGTACTGCGGGGGGTGGTGTGTGTATAATAATGTACTGCGGGGGGTGGCGTGTGTATAATAATGTACTGCGGGGGGTGGTGTGTGTATAATAATGTACTGCGGGGGGTGGTGTGTATAATAATGTACTGCGGGGGGTGGCGTGTGTATAATAATGTACTGCGGGGGGTGGTGTGTATAATAATGTACTGCGGGGGGTGGTGCGTGTGTATAATAATGTACTGCGGGGGGTGGCGTGTGTATAATAATGTACTGCGGGGGGTGGTGTGTGTATAATAATGTACTGCGGGGGGTGGGTGTGTATAATAATGTACTGCGGGGGGTGGCGTGTGTATAATAATGTACTGCGGGGGGTGGTGTGTGTATAATAATGTACTGCGGGGGGTGGTGTGTGTATAATAATGTACTGCGGGGGGTGGGTGTGTATAATAATGTACTGCGGGGGGTGGTGTGTGTATAATAATGTACTGCGGGGGGGTGGTGTGTGTATAATAATGTACTGCGGGGGGTGGCGTGTGTATAATAATGTACTGCGGGGGTGGTGTGTGTATAATAATGTACTGCGGGGGGGTGGGTGTGTATAATAATGTACTGCGGGGGGTGGCGTGTGTATAATAATGTACTGCGGGGGGTGGTGTGTGTATAATAATGTACTGCGGGGGGGTGGTGTGTGTATAATAATGTACTGCGGGGGGTGGCGTGTGTATAATAATGTACTGCGGGGGGTGGTGTGTGTATAATAATGTACTGCGGGGGGTGGCGTGTGTGTATAATGTACTGCGGGGGGTGGCGTGTGTATAATGTACTGCGGGGGGTGGCGTGTGTATAATAATGTACTGCGGGGGGTGGCGTGTGTATTATAATGTACTGCGGGGGGTTGTTGTGGGAACACTGTGTGTATAATAATGTACTGCGGGGTGGCGTGTGTGTGTATAATAATGTACTGCGGGGGGTGGTGTGTGTATAATAATGTACTGCGGGGGGTGGCGTGTGTTATAATAATGTACTGCGGGGGGTGGTGTGTGTATAATAATGTACTGCGGGGGTGGCGTGTGTATAATAATGTACTGCGGGGGGTGGCGTGTGTATAATAATGTACTGCGGGGGGGTGGTGTGTATAATAATGTACTGCGGGGGGTGGCGTGTGTATAATAATGTACTGCGGGGGGTGGCGTGTGTATAATAATGTACTGCGGGGGGTGGCGTGTGATAATAATGTACTGCGGGGGGTGGCCGTGTGTATAATAATGTACTGCGGGGGGTGGCGTGTGTATAATAATGTACTGCGGGGGGGTGGTGTGTGTATAATAATGTACTGCGGGGGGTGGTGTGTGTATAATAATGTACTGCGGGGGGTGGTGTGTATAATAATGTACTGCGGGGGGTGCGTGGTGTATAATAATGTACTGCGGGGGGTGGTGTGTGTATAATAATGTACTGCGGGGGGTGGCGTGTGTATAATGTACTGCGGGGGGTGGTGTGTGTATAATAATGTACTGCGGGGGATGGCGTGTGTATAATAATGTACTGCGGGGGGTGGTGTGTGTATAATAATGTACTGCGGGGGGTGGGTGTGTTGTATAATGTACTGCGGGGGGTGGCGTGTGTATAATAATGTACTGCGGGGGGTGCGGTGTATAATAATGTACTGCGGGGGTGGCGTGTGTATAATAATGTACTGCGGGGGGGTGGCGTGTGTATAATAATGTACTGCGGGGGTGGCGTGTGTATAATAATGTACTGCGGGGGGTGGCGTGTGTATAATAATGTACTGCGGGGGGTGGCGTGTGTATAATAATGTACTGCGGGGGGGTGGTGTGTGTATAATAATGTACTGCGGGGGGTGGCGTGTGTATAATAATGTACTGCGGGGGGTGGCGTGTGTATAATAATGTACTGCGGGGGGTGGTGTGTGTATAATGTACTGCGGGGGGTGGGCGTGTGTGTAATAATGTACTGCGGGGGGTGGTGTGTATAATAATGTACTGCGGGGGGTGGCGTGTGTATAATAATGTACTGCGGGGGGTGGCGTGTGTATAATGTACTGCGGGGGGTGTGTGTATAATAATGTACTGCGGGGGGTGGTGTGTGTATAATAATGTACTGCGGGGGATGGCGTGTGTATAATAATGTACTGCGGGGGGTGGCGTGTGTATAATAATGTACTGCGGGGGGTGGCGTGTGTATAATAATGTACTGCGGGGGGTGGTGTGTATAATGTACTGCGGGGGGTGGTGTGTGTATAATAATGTACTGCGGGGGGTGGCGTGTGTATAATAATGTACTGCGGGGGGTGGCGTGTGTATAATAATGTACTGCGGGGGGTGCGTGTGTATAATGTACTGCGGGGGGTGGCGTGTGTATAATAATGTACTGCGGGGGTTGGCGTGTGTATAATAATGTACTGCGGGGGGTGGTGTGTGTATAATAATGTACTGCGGGGGGTGGCGTGTGTATAATAATGTACTGCGGGGGGTGGTGTGTATAATGTACTGCGGGGGGTGGTGTGTGTATAATAATGTACTGCGGGGGGTGGTGTGTATAATAATGTACTGCGGGGGGTGGTGTGTATAATAATGTACTGCGGGGGGTGGTGTGTATAATGTACTGCGGGGGGTGGCGTGTGTATAATAATGTACTGCGGGGGGTGGCGTGTGTATAATAATGTACTGCGGGGGGGGCGTGTGTATAATGTACTGCGGGGGGTGGCGTGTGTATAATAATGTACTGCGGGGGGTGGTGTGTGTATAATAATGTACTGCGGGGGGTGGCGTGTGTATAATAATGTACTGCGGGGGGTGGTGTGTGTATAATGTACTGCGGGGGGTGGTGTGTGTATAATAATGTACTGCGGGGGGTGGTGTGTGTATAATAATGTACTGCGGGGGGTGGTGTGTGTATAATAATGTACTGCGGGGGGTGGCGTGTGTATAATGTACTGCGGGGGGTGGCGTGTGTATAATAATGTACTGCGGGGGGGTGGTGTGTGTATAATAATGTACTGCGGGGGGTGGCGTGTGTATAATAATGTACTGCGGGGGGGTGGTGTGTGTATAATGTACTGCGGGGGGTGGTGTGTGTATAATAATGTACTGCGGGGGGTGGTGTGTGTATAATAATGTACTGCGGGGGGTGGTGTGTGTATAATAATGTACTGCGGGGGGTGGTGTGTGTATAATAATGTACTGCGGGGGGTGGTGTGTATAATAATGTACTGCGGGGGGTGGCGTGTGTATAATAATGTACTGCGGGGGGGGGTGGCGTGTGTATAATAATGGGGGGGGGTGGCGTGTGTATAATAATGTACTGCGGGGGGTGGCGTGTGTATAATAATGTACTGCGGGGGGGTGGTTACGCTTCGGTGGCGATGTATGCGGGGTGGCAGAATCACCACGTGTGATGTGGGGGGTGGCGTGTATGTATAATGTACTGCGGGGGGGTGGCGTGTGTATAATAATGTACTGCGGGGGGTGGCGTGTGTATAATAATGTACTGCGGGGGGTGGCGTGTGTATAATAATGTACTGCGGGGGGTGCGTGTGTATAATAATGTACTGCGGGGGGTGGCGTGTGTATAATAATGTACTGCGGGGGGTGGCGTGTGTATAATAATGTACTGCGGGGGGTGGCGTGTGTAATAATGTACTGCGGGGGGTGGCGTGTGTATAATAATGTACTGCGGGGGGTGGTGTGTATAATAATGTACTGCGGGGGGTGGCGTGTGTATAATAATGTACTGCGGGGGGTGGCGTGTGTATAATAATGTACTGCGGGGGGTGGTGTGTGTATAATAATGTACTGCGGGGGGTGGGTGTGTATAATAATGTACTGCGGGGGGTGGCGTGTGTATAATAATGTACTGCGGGGGGTGGTGTGTGTATAATAATGTACTGCGGGGGGTGGTGTGTGTATAATAATGTACTGCGGGGGGTGGCGTGTGTATAATAATGTACTGCGGGGGGTGGTGTGTGTATAATAATGTACTGCGGGGGGGTGGTGTGGTGTATAATAATGTACTGCGGGGGGTGGTGTGTGTATAATAATGTACTGCGGGGGGTGGTGTGTGTATAATAATGTACTGCGGGGGGTGGTGTGTGTATAATAATGTACTGCGGGGGGTGGTGTGTGTATAATAATGTACTGCGGGGGGTGGTGTGTGTATAATAATGTACTGCGGGGGGGTGGCGTGTGTATAATAATGTACTGCGGGGGGTGGTGTGTGTATAATAATGTACTGCGGGGGGTGGCGTGTGTATAATAATGTACTGCGGGGGGTGGTGTGTGTATAATAATGTACTGCGGGGGGTGGTGTGTGTATAATAATGTACTGCGGGGGGTGGTGTGTGTATAATAATGTACTGCGGGGGGTGGTGTGTATAATAATGTACTGCGGGGGGTGGTGTGTGTATAATAATGTACTGCGGGGGTGGTGTGTATAATAATGTACTGCGGGGGTGGCGTGTGTATAATAATGTACTGCGGGGGTGGCGTGTGTATAATAATGTACTGCGGGGGGTGGCGTGTGTATAATAATGTACTGCGGGGGGTGGTGTGTGTATAATAATGTACTGCGGGGGTGGCGTGTGTATAATAATGTACTGCGGGGGGGTGGCGTGTGTATAATAATGTACTGCGGGGGGTGGTGTGTGTATAATAATGTACTGCGGGGGGTGGGTGTGTATAATAATGTACTGCGGGGGGTGGCGTGTGTATAATAATGTACTGCGGGGGGTGGCGTGTGTATAATAATGTACTGCGGGGGGTGGCGTGTGTATAATAATGTACTGCGGGGGGGGTGGGTGTGTATAATAATGTACTGCGGGTGGTGGTGTGTAAATAATGTACTGCGGGGGGTGGCGTGTGTATAATAATGTACTGCGGGGGGTGACGTGTGTATAATAATGTACTGCGGGGGGTGGCGTGTGTATAATAATGTACTGCGGGGGGTGGTGTGTGTATAATAATGTACTGCGGGGGGTGGCGTGTGTATAATAATGTACTGCGGGGGGTGGTGTGTGATATAATGTACTGCGGGGGGTGGTGTGTGTATAATAATGTACTGCGGGGGGTGGGTGTGTATAATAATGTACTGCGGGGGGTGGTGTGTATAATAATGTACTGCGGGGGGTGGTGTGTGTATAATAATGTACTGCGGGGGGTGGCGTGTGTATAATAATGTACTGCGGGGGTGGCGTGTGTATAATAATGTACTGCGGGGGTGGCGTGTGTATAATAATGTACTGCGGGGGTGGCGTGTGTATAATAATGTACTGCGGGGGGTGGTGTGTATAATAATGTACTGCGGGGGGTGGTGTGTGTTATAATGTACTGCGGGGGGTGGCGTGTGTATAATAATGTACTGCGGGGGGGTGGCGTGTGTATAATAATATACTGCGGGGGGTGGCGTGTGTATAATAATGTACTGCGGGGGGTGGTGTGTGTATAATAATGTACTGCGGGGGGTGGCGTGTGTATAATAATGTACTGCGGGGGGTGGCGTGTGTATAATAATGTACTGCGGGGGTGGCGTGTGTATAATAATGTACTGCGGGGGGTGGCGTGTGTATAACAATGTACTGCGGGGGGTGGCGTGTGTATAATAATGTACTGCGGGGGGTGGCGTGTGTATAATAATGTACTGCGGGGGGTGGCGTGTGTATAATAATGTACTGCGGGGGGTGGCGTGTGTATAATAATGTACTGCGGGGGGTGGCGTGTGTATAATAATGTACTGCGGGGGGTGGTGTGTATAATAATGTACTGCGGGGGGTGGCGTGTGTATAATGTACTGCGGGGGGTGGTGTGTGTATAATAATGTACTGCGGGGGGTGGCGTGTGTATAATAATGTACTGCGGGGGGTGGCGTGTGTATAATACAATGTACTGCGGGGGGTGGTGTGTATAATAATGTACTGCGGGGGGTGGTGTGTATATAATGTACTGCGGGGGGTGGCGTGTGTATAATAATGTACTGCGGGGGGTGGCGTGTGTATAATAATGTACTGCGGGGGGTGGCGTGTGTATAATAATGTACTGCGGGGGGTGGCGTGTGTATAATAATGTACTGCGGGGGGTGGCGTGTGTATAATAATGTACTGCGGGGGGTGGTGTGTATAATAATGTACTGCGGGGGGTGGCGTGTGTATAATAATGTACTGCGGGGGGTGGTGTGTGTATAATAATGTACTGCGGGGGGTGGTGTGTATAATAATGTACTGCGGGGGGTGGCGTGTGTATAATAATGTACTGCGGGGGGTGGCGTGTGTTAAATATTAATGTACTGCGGGGGGTGGTGTGTGTATAATAATGTACTGCGGGGGGTGGTGTGTGTATAATAATGTACTGCGGGGGGTGGTGTGTATAATAATGTACTGCGGGGGGTGGCGTGTGTATAATGTACTGCGGGGGGTGGTGTGTGTATAATAATGTACTGCGGGGGGTGGCGTGTGTATAATAATGTACTGCGGGGGGTGGCGTGTGTATAATAATGTACTGCGGGGGGTGGCGTGTGTATAATAATGTACTGCGGGGGTGGCGTGTGTATAATAATGTACTGCGGGGGGTGGTGTGTGTATAATAATGTACTGCGGGGGGTGGTGTGTATAATAATGTACTGCGGGGGGTGGTGTGTGTATAATAATGTACTGCGGGGGGTGGTGTGTATAATAATGTACTGCGGGGGGTGGCGTGTGTATAATATTGTACTGCGGGGGGTGGCGTGTGTATAATAATGTACTGCGGGGGTGGTGTGTGTATAATAATGTACTACGGGGGGTGGTGTGTATAATGTACTGCGGGGGGTGGTGTGTGTATAATAATGTACTGCGGGGGGTGGTGTGTGTATAATAATGTACTGCGGGGGGTGGCGTGTGTATAATAATGTACTGCGGGGGGTGGCGTGTGTATAATAATGTACTGCGGGGGGTGGTGTGTATAATAATGTACTGCGGGGGTGGCGTGTGTATAATAATGTACTGCGGGGGTGGCGTGTGTATAATGTACTGCGGGGGGTGGCGTGTGTATAATAATGTACTGCGGGGGGTGGTGTGTGTATAATAATGTACTGCGGGGGGTGGCGTGTGTATAATAATGTACTGCGGGGGGTGGCGTGTGTATAATGTACTGCGGGGGTGGTGTGTGTATAATAATGTACTGCGGGGGGGGTGGCGTGTGTATAATAATGTACTGCGGGGGGTGGTGTGTATAATAATGTACTGCGGGGGGTGGTGTGTATAATAATGTACTGCGGGGGGTGGTGTGTGTATAATAATGTACTGCGGGGGGTGGTGTGTGTATAATAATGTACTGCGGGGGGTGGTGTGTGTATAATGTACTGCGGGGGGGATGGTGTGTATAATAATGTACTGCGGGGGGTGGCGTGTGTATAATAATGTACTGCGGGGGGGTGGCGTGTGTATAATAATGTACTGCGGGGGGTGGTGTGTATAATAATGTACTGCGGGGGGTGGTGTGTATAATAATGTACTGCGGGGGGTGGTGTGTATAATAATGTACTGCGGGGGGTGGCGTGTGTATAATAATGTACTGCGGGGGGTGGTGTGTGTATAATAATGTACTGCGGGGGGGTGGCGTGTGTATAATGTACTGCGGGGGGTGGCGTGTGTATAATAATGTACTGCGGGGGGGTGGCGTGTGTATAATAATGTACTGCGGGGGGTGGTGTGTGTATAATGTACTGCGGGGGGTGGCGTGTGTATAATGTACTGCGGGGGGTGGCGTGTGTATAATAATGTACTGCGGGGGTGGCGTGTGTATAATAATGTACTGCGGGGGGTGGTGTGTGTATAATAATGTACTGCGGGGGTGGCGTGTGTATAATAATGTACTGTGGGGGGTGGTGTGTGTATAATAATGTACTGCGGGGGGTGGTGTGTGTATAATAATGTACTGCGGGGGGGGGGGCGTGCGTATAATAATGTACTGCGGGGGGTGGTGTGTGTATAATGTACTGCGGGGGGGGGTGGCGTGTGTATAATAATGTACTGCGGGGGGGGGGGGGCGTGTGTATAATGTACTGCGGGGGGTGGCGTGTGTATAATAATGTACTGCGGGGGGTGGCGTGTGTATAATAATGTACTGCGGGGGGTGGTGTGTGTATAATAATGTACTGCGGGGGGGTGGTGTGTGTATAATAATGTACTGCGGGGGGTGGTGTGTATAATAATGTACTGCGGGGGGTGGCGTGTGTATAATAATGTACTGCGGGGGGTGACGTGTGTATAATAATGTACTGCGGGGGGTGGCGTGTGTATAATAATGTACTGCGGGGGGTGGCGTGTGTATAATGTACTGCGGGGGGTGGTGTGTATAATAATGTACTGCGGGGGGTGGCGTGTGTATAATAATGTACTGCGGGGGGTGGCGTGTGTATAATAATGTACTGCGGGGGTGGTGTGTGTATAATGTACTGCGGGGGGTGGCGTGTGTATAATAATGTACTGGGGGGGGTGGTGTGTGTATAATAATGTACTGCGGGGGGTGGTGTGTGTATAATAATGTACTGCGGGGGGTGGTGTGTATAATAATGTACTGCGGGGGGTGGTGTGTGTATAATGTACTGCGGGGGGTGGCGTGTGTATAATAATGTACTGCGGGGGGTGGTGTGTATAATAATGTACTGCGGGGGGTGGAGTGTGTATAATGTACTGCGGGGGGTGGTGTGTGTATAATAATGTACTGCGGGGGGTGGTGTGTGTATAATGTACTGCGGGGGGTGGCATGTGTTTAATGTACTGCGGGGGGTGGTGTGTGTATAATAATGTACTGCGGGGGGTGGTGTGTGTATAATGTACTGCGGGGGGTGGTGTGTGTATAATAATGTACTGCGGGGGGTGGTGTGTGTATAATAATGTACTGCGGGGGGTGGTGTGTGTATAATAATGTACTGCGGGGGGTGGCGTGTGTATAATAATGTACTGCGGGGGTGGCGTGTGTATAATAATGTACTGCGGGGGTGGTGTGTATAATAATGTACTGCGGGGGGTGGTGTGTGTATAATAATGTACTGCGGGGGGTGGCGTGTGTATAATAATGTACTGCGGGGGGTGGTGTGTGTATAATAATGTACTGCGGGGGGTGGTGTGTGTATAATGTACTGCGGGGGGTGGTGTGTATAATAATGTACTGCGGGGGGTGGCGTGTATAATGTACTGCGGGGGGTGGCGTGTGTATAATAATGTACTGCGGGGGGTGGTGTGTGTATAATGTACTGCGGGGGGTGGTGTGTGTATAATAATGTTCTGCGGGGGGTGGCGTGTGTATAATAATGTACTGCGGGGGGTGGCGTGTGTATAATGTACTGCGGGGGGTGGCGTGTGTATAATAATGTACTGCGGGGGGTGGTGTGTATAATAATGTACTGCGGGGGGTGGCGTGTGTATAATAATGTACTGCGGGGGGTGGCGTGTGTATAATAATGTACTGCGGGGGGTGGTGTGTATAATGTACTGCGGGGGGTGGTGTGTATAATGTACTGCGGGGGGTGGTGTGTGTATAATGTACTGCGGGGGGTGGTGTGTGTATAATAATGTACTGCGGGGGGTGGTGTGTATAATAATGTACTGCGGGGGTGGCGTGTGTATAATAATGTACTGCGGGGGGTGGTGTGTGTATAATAATGTACTGCGGGGGGTGGTGTGTGTATAATAATGTACTGCGGGGGGTGGTGTGTATAATAATGTACTGCGGGGGGGTGGTGTGTGTATAATAATGTACTGCGGGGGGTGGTGTGTATAATAATGTACTGCGGGGGGTGGCGTGTGTATAATAATGTACTGCGGGGGGTGGTGTGTGTATAATAATGTACTGCGGGGGGTGGCGTGTGTATAATGTACTGCGGGGGGTGGCGTGTGTATAATAATGTACTGCGGGGGGGTGGTGTGTGTATAATAATGTACTGCGGGGGGTGGTGTGTGTATAATAATGTACTGCGGGGGGTGGTGTGTATAATGTACTGCGGGGGGTGGTGTGTGTATAATAATGTACTGCGGGGGGGGGGCGTGTGTATAATAATGTACTGCGGGGGGTGGCGTGTGTATAATAATGTACTGCGGGGGGTGGTGTGTGTATAATAATGTACTGCGGGGGGTGGTGTGTGTATAATAATGTACTGCGGGGGGGTGGCGTGTGTATAATAATGTACTGCGGGGGGTGGCGTGTGTATAATAATGTACTGCGGGGGGTGGTGTGTGTATAATAATGTACTGCGGGGGGTGGCGTGTATAATGTTCTGCGGGGGGTGGTGTGTGTATAATAATGTACTGCGGGGGGTGGTGTGTATAATGTACTGCGGGGGGTGGTGTGTGTATAATAATGTACTGCGGGGGGTGGCGTGTGTATAATAATGTACTGCGGGGGGTGGCGTGTGTATAATAATGTACTGCGGGGGGTGGCGTGTGTATAATAATGTACTGCGGGGGGTGGCGTGTGTATAATAATGTACTGCGGGGGGTGGCGTGTGTATAATAATGTACTGCGGGGGGTGGTGTGTGTATAATAATGTACTGCGGGGGGTGGTGTGTATAATGTACTGCGGGGGGTGGTGTGTGTATAATGTACTGCGGGGGGTGGTGTGTGTATAATAATGTACTGCGGGGGGTGGCGTGTGTATAATAATGTACTGCGGGGGGTGGTGTGTATAATGTACTGCGGGGGGTGGTGTGTATAATAATGTACTGCGGGGGGTGGTGTGTATAATGTACTGCGGGGGGTGGCGTGTGTATAATAATGTACTGCGGGGGGTGGTGTGTGTATAATAATGTACTGCGGGGGGTGGCGTGTGTATAATGTACTGCGGGGGGTGGCGTGTGTATAATAATGTACTGCGGGGGGTGTGTATAATAATGTACTGCGGGGGTGGCGTGTGTATAATAATGTACTGCGGGGGGTGGCGTGTGTATAATAATGTACTGCGGGGGGTGGTGTGTATAATGTACTGCGGGGGGTGGCGTGTGTATAATAATGTACTGCGGGGGGTGGCGTGTGTATAATAATGTACTGCAGGGGGTGGTGTGTGTATAATAATGTACTGCGGGGGGTGGCGTGTGTATAATAATGTACTGCGGGGGGGGGCGTGTGTATAATAATGTACTGCGGGGGGTGGCATGTGTATAATAATGTACTGCGGGGGGTGGCGTGTGTATAATATTGTACTGCGGGGGGTGGCGTGTGTATAATAATGTACTGCGGGGGGTGGTGTGTGTATAATAATGTATTACGGGGGGTGGTGTGTATAATGTACTGCGGGGGGTGGTGTGTGTATAATAATGTACTGCGGGGGGTGGCGTGTGTATAATAATGTACTGCGGGGGGTGGCGTGTGTATAATAATGTACTGCGGGGGGTGGTGTGTGTATAATAATGTACTGCGGGGGGTGGTGTGTATAATAATGTACTGCGGGGGGTGGTGTGTGTATAATAATGTTCTGCGGGGGGTGGCGTGTGTATAATAATGTACTGCGGGGGATGGCGTGTGTATAATAATGTACTGCGGGGGGTGGTGTGTGTATAATAATGTACTGCGGGGGGTGGCGTGTGTATAATGTACTGCGGGGGGTGGCGTGTGTATAATAATGTACTGCGGGGGGTGGCGTGTGTATAATAATGTACTGCGGGGGGTGGCGTGTGTATAATAATGTACTGCGGGGGGTGGCGTGTGTATAATAATGTACTGCGGGGGGTGGCGTGTGTATAATAATGTACTGCGGGGGGGGGGGGGGCGTGTGTATAATAATGTAATGCGGGGGGTGGCGTGTGTATAATAATGTACTGCGGGGGGTGGCGTGTGTATAATAATGTACTGCGGGGGGTGGCGTGTGTATAATCTAGTGAAGAGGTGATGGAGGAGGTTAGATTGATCTAGTGAAGAGGTAATGGAGGAGGTTAGATTGATCTAGTGAAGAGGTGATGGAGGAGGTTAGATTGATCTACTGAAGAGGTGATGAAGGAGGTTGGATTGATCTACTGAAGAGGTGATGGAGGAGGTTGGATTGATCTACTGAAGAGGTGATGGAGGAGGTTGGATTGATCTACTGAAGAGGTGATGAAGGAGGTTGGATTGATCTACTGAAGAGGTGATGGAGGAGGTTAGATTGATCTACTGAAGAGGTGATGGAGGAGGTTAGATTGATCTAGTGGAGAGGAGATGGAGGAGGTTGGATTGATCTACTGAAGAGGTGATGGAGGAGGTTGGATTGATCTACTGAAGAGGTGATGAAGGAGGTTGGATTGATCTAGTGAAGAGGTAATGGAGGAGGTTAGATTGATCTACTGAAGAGGTGATGGAGGAGGTTGGATTGATCTACTGAAGAGGTGATGAAGGAGGTTGGATTGATCTACTGAAGAGGTGATGGAGGAGGTTGGATTGATCTACTGAAGAGGTGATGGAGGAGGTTAGATTGATCTAGTGAAGAGGTGATGGAGGAGGTTAGATTGATCTACTGAAGAGGTGATGGAGGAGGTTAGATTGATCTAGTGAAGAGGTGATGGAGGAGGTTAGATTGATCTACTGAAGAGGTGATGGAGGAGGTTAGATTGATCTAGTGAAGAGGTGATGGAGGAGGTTAGATTGATCTAGTGAAGAGGTGATGAAGGAGGTTAGATTGATCTAGTGAAGAGGTGATGGAGGAGGTTAGATTGATCTAGTGAAGAGGTGATGGAGGAGGTTAGATTGATCTAGTGAAGAGGTGATGGAGGAGGTTAGATTGATCTAGTAAAGAGGTGATGGAGGAGGTTAGATTGATCTAGTGAACAGGTGATGGAGGAGGTTAGATTGATCTAGTAAAGAGGTGATGGAGGAGGTTAGATTGATCTAGTGAAGAGGTGATGGAGGAGGTTAGATTGATCTAGTAAAGAGGTGATATAGGAGGTTAGATTGATCTAGTGAAGAGGTGATGGAGGAGGTTAGATTGATCTACTGAAGAGGTGATGGAGGAGGTTAGATTGATCTAGTGAAGAGGTGATGGAGGAGGTTAGATTGATCTACTGAAGAGGTGATGGAGGAGGTTAGATTGATCTACTGAAGAGGTGATGGCGGAGGTTAGATTGATCTACTGAAGAGGTGATGGAGGAGGTTAGATTGATCTACTGAAGAGGTGATGAAGGAGGTTAGATTGATCTAGTGAAGAGGTGATGGAGGAGGTTAGATTGATCTAGTGAAGAGGTGATGGAGGAGGTTAGATTGATCTACTGAAGAGGTGATGGAGGAGGTTAGATTGATCTACTGAAGAGCTGATGGAGGAGGTTAGATTGATCTAGTGAAGAGGTGATGGAGGAGGTTAGATTGATCTACTGAAGAGGTGATGGAGGAGGTTAGATTGATCTACTGAAGAGGTGATGGAGGAGGTTAGATTGATCTACTGAAGAGGTGATGGAGGAGGTTAGATTGATCTACTGAAGAGGTGATGAAGGAGGTTAGATTGATCTACTGAAGACGTGATGGAGGAGGTTAGATTGATCTACTGAAGAGGTGATGGAGGAGGTTAGATTGATCTACTGAAGAGGTGATGAAGGAGGTTAGATTGATCTACTGAAGAGGTGATGGAGGAGGTTAGATTGATCTACTGAAGAGGTGATGGAGGAGGTTAGATTGATCTACTGAAGAGGTGATGGAGGAGGTTAGATTGATCTACTGAAGAGGTGATGGAGGAGGTTAGATTGATCTAGTGAAGAGGTGATGGAGGAGGTTAGATTGATCTAGTGAAGAGGTGATGGAGGAGGTTATATTGATCTACTGGAGAGGTGATGGAGGAGGTTAGATTGATCTACTGAAGAGGTGATGGAGGAGGTTAGATTGATCTAGTGAAGAGGTGATGGAGGAGGTTAGATTGATCTACTGAAGAGGTGATGAAGGAGGTTAGATTGATCTAGTGAAGAGGTGATGGAGGAGGTTAGATTGATCTAGTGAAGAGGTGATGGAGGAGGTTGGATTGATCTACTGAAGAGGTGATGGAGGAGGTTGGATTGATCTACTGAAGAGGTGATGGAGGAGGTTAGATTGATCTAGTGAAGAGGTGATGGAGGAGGTTAGATTGATCTACTGAAGAGGTGATGGAGGAGGTTAGATTGATCTAGTGAAGAGGTGATGGAGGAGGTTAGATTGATCTAGTGAAGAGGTGATGGAGGAGGTTAGATTGATCTAGTGAAGAGGTGATGGAGGAGGTTAGATTGATCTAGTGAAGAGGTGATGGAGGAGGTTAGATTGATCTAGTGAAGAGGTGATGAAGGAGGTTAGATTGATCTAGTGAAGAGGTGATGGAGGAGGTTAGATTGATCTAGTGAAGAGGTGATGGAGGAGGTTAGATTGATCTAGTGAAGAGGTGATGGAGGAGGTTAGATTGATCTACTGAAGAGGTGATGGAGGAGGTTGGATTGATCTACTGAAGAGGTGATGGAGGAGGTTAGATTGATCTAGTGAAGAGGTGATGGAGGAGGTTAGATTGATCTACTGAAGAGGTGATGGAGGAGGTTAGATTGATCTAGTGAAGAGGTGATGGAGGAGGTTAGATTGATCTAGTGAAGAGGTGATGGAGGAGGTTAGATTGATCTAGTAAAGAGGTGATATAGGAGGTTAGATTGATCTAGTGAAGAGGTGATGGAGGAGGTTAGATTGATCTACTGAAGAGGTGATGGAGGAGGTTAGATTGATCTACTGAAGAGGTGATGGCGGAGGTTAGATTGATCTACTGAAGAGGTGATGGAGGAGGTTAGATTGATCTACTGAAGAGGTGATGAAGGAGGTTAGATTGATCTAGTGAAGAGGTGATGGAGGAGGTTAGATTGATCTACTGAAGAGGTGATGGAGGAGGTTAGATTGATCTACTGAAGAGGTGATGGAGGAGGTTAGATTGATCTACTGAAGAGGTGATGGAGGAGGTTAGATTGATCTAGTGAAGAGGTGATGGAGGAGGTTAGATTGATCTACTGAAGAGGTGATGGAGGAGGTTAGATTGATCTACTGAAGAGGTGATGGAGGAGGTTAGATTGATCTACTGAAGAGGTGATGGCGGAGGTTAGATTGATCTACTGAAGAGGTGATGGAGGAGGTTAGATTGATCTACTGAAGAGGTGATGAAGGAGGTTAGATTGATCTACTGAAGACGTGATGGAGGAGGTTAGATTGATCTACTGAAGAGGTGATGGAGGAGGTTAGATTGATCTACTGAAGAGGTGATGAAGGAGGTTAGATTGATCTACTGAAGAGGTGATGGAGGAGGTTAGATTGATCTACTGAAGAGGTGATGGATGAGGTTAGATTGATCTACTGAAGAGGTGATGGAGGAGGTTAGATTGATCTAGTGAAGAGGTGATGGAGGAGGTTAGATTGATCTACTGAAGAGGTGATGGAGGAGGTTAGATTGATCTAGTGAAGAGGTGATGGAGGAGGTTAGATTGATCTAGTGAAGAGGTGATGGAGGAGGTTAGATTGATCTAGTGAAGAGGTGATGGAGGAGGTTAGATTGATCTACTGAAGAGGTGATGGAGGAGGTTAGATTGATCTACTGAAGAGGTGATGGAGGAGGTTAGATTGATCTACTGAAGAGGTGATGGAGGAGGTTAGATTGATCTACTGAAGAGGTGATGGAGGAGGTTAGATTGATCTACTGAAGAGGTGATGGAGGAGGTTAGATTGATCTAGTGAAGAGGTGATGGAGGAGGTTAGATTGATCTACTGAAGAGGTGATGAAGGAGGTTAGATTGATCTAGTGAAGAGGTGATGGAGGAGGTTAGATTGATCTAGTGAAGAGGTAATGGAGGAGGTTAGATTGATCTAGTGAAGAGGTGATGGAGGAGGTTAGATTGATCTACTGAAGAGGTGATGGAGGAGGTTAGATTGATCTAGTGAAGAGGTGATGGAGGAGGTTAGATTGATCTAGTGGAGAGGAGATGGAGGAGGTTAGATTGATCTAGTGGAGAGGAGATGGAGGAGGTTAGATTGATCTACTGGAGAGGTGATGGAGGAGGTTAGATTGATCTACTGAAGAGGTGATGGAGGAGGTTAGATTGATCTAGTGAAGAGGTGATGGAGGAGGTTAGATTGATCTAGTGAAGAGGTGATGGAGGAGGTTAGATTGATCTAGTGAAGAGGTGATGGAGGAGGTTAGATTGATCTACTGAAGAGGTGATGGAGGAGGTTAGATTGATCTACTGAAGAGGTGATGGAGGAGGTTAGATTGATCTAGTGAAGAGGTGATGGAGGAGGTTAGATTGATCTAGTGAAGAGGTGATGGAGGAGGTTAGATTGATCTACTGAAGAGGTGATGGAGGAGGTTAGATTGATCTACTGAAGAGGTGATGGAGGAGGTTAGATTGATCTAGTGGAGAGGAGATGGAGGAGGTTAGATTGATCTAGTGGAGAGGAGATGGAGGAGGTTAGATTGATCTACTGGAGAGGTGATGGAGGAGGTTAGATTGATCTACTGAAGAGGTGATGGAGGAGGTTAGATTGATCTAGTGAAGAGGTGATGGAGGAGGTTAGATTGATCTAGTGAAGAGGTGATGGAGGAGGTTAGATTGATCTAGTGAAGAGGTGATGGAGGAGGTTAGATTGATCTACTGAAGAGGTGATGGAGGAGGTTAGATTGATCTACTGAAGAGGTGATGGAGGAGGTTAGATTGATCTAGTGAAGAGGTGATGGAGGAGGTTAGATTGATCTAGTGAAGAGGTGATGGAGGAGGTTAGATTGATCTACTGAAGAGGTGATGGAGGAGGTTAGATTGATCTACTGAAGAGGTGATGGAGGAGGTTAGATTGATCTACTGAAGAGGTGATGGAGGAGGTTAGATTGATCTACTGAAGAGGTGATGGAGGAGGTTAGATTGATCTACTGAAGAGGTGATGGAGGAGGTTAGATTGATCTACTGAAGAGGTGATGGAGGAGGTTAGATTGATCTACTGAAGAGGTGATGGAGGAGGTTAGATTGATCTAGTGAAGAGGTGATGGAGGAGGTTAGATTGATCTAGTGAAGAGGTGATGGAGGAGGTTAGATTGATCTACTGAAGAGGTGATGGAGGAGGTTAGATTGATCTACTGAAGAGGTGATGGAGGAGGTTAGATTGATCTACTGAAGAGGTGATGGAGGAGGTTAGATTGATCTAGTGAAGAGGTGATGAAGGAGGTTAGATTGATCTACTGAAGAGGTGATGGAGGAGGTTAGATTGATCTAGTGAAGAGGTGATATAGGAGGTTAGATTGATCTAGTGAAGAGGTGATGGAGGAGGTTAGATTGATCTACTGAAGAGGTGATGGAGAAGGTTAGATTGATCTACTGAAGAGGTGATGAAGGAGGTTAGATTGATCTACTGAAGAGGTGATGGAGGAGGTTAGATTGATCTAGTGAAGAGGTGATGAAGGAGGTTAGATTGATCTACTGAAGAGGTGATGGAGGAGGTAAGATTGATCTAGTGAAGAGGTGATGGAGGAGGTTAGATTGATCTACTGAAGAGGTGATGGAGAAGGTTAGATTGATCTACTGAAGAGGTGATGAAGGAGGTTAGATTGATCTACTGAAGAGGTGATGGAGGAGGTTAGATTGATCTAGTGAAGAGGTGATGGAGGAGGTTAGATTGATCTTGTAAAGAGGTGATGGAGGAGGTTAGATTGATCTACTGAAGAGGTGATGGAGGAGGTTAGATTGATCTACTGAAGAGGTGATGGAGGAGGTAAGATTGATCTAGTGAAGAGGTGATGAAGGAGGTTAGATTGATCTAGTGAAGAGGTGATGGAGGAGGTTAGATTGATCTAGTGGAGAGGAGATGGAGGAGGTTAGATTGATCTAGTGGAGAGGAGATGGAGGAGGTTAGATTGATCTACTGAAGAGGTGATGGAGGAGGTTAGATTGATCTAGTGAAGAGGTGATATAGGAGGTTAGATTGATCTAGTGAAGAGGTGATGGAGGAGGTTAGATTGATCTACTGAAGAGGTGATGGAGAAGGTTAGATTGATCTACTGAAGAGGTGATGAAGGAGGTTAGATTGATCTACTGAAGAGGTGATGGAGGAGGTTAGATTGATCTACTGAAGAGGTGATGAAGGAGGTTAGATTGATCTACTGAAGAGGTGATGGAGGAGGTTAGATTGATCTACTGAAGAGGTGATGGAGGAGGTTAGATTGATCTACTGAAGAGGTGATGGAGGAGGTTAGATTGATCTAGTGAAGAGGTGATGGAGGAGGTTAGATTGATCTACTGGAGAGGTGATGGAGGAGGTTATATTGATCTACTGGAGAGGTGATGGAGGAGGTTAGATTGATCTAGTGAAGAGGTGATGGAGGAGGTTAGATTGATCTAGTGAAGAGGTGATGGAGGAGGTTAGATTGATCTACTGAAGAGGTGATGAAGGAGGTTAGATTGATCTAGTGAAGAGGTGATGGAGGAGGTTAGATTGATCTACTGAAGAGGTGATGGAGGAGGTTAGATTGATCTAGTGAAGAGGTGATGGAGGAGGTTAGATTGATCTTGTGAAGAGGTGATGGAGGAGGTTAGATTGATCTAGTGAAGAGGTGATGAAGGAGGTTAGATTGATCTAGTGAAGAGGTGATGGAGGAGGTTGGATTGATCTACTGAAGAGGTGATGGAGGAGGTTAGATTGATCTAGTGAAGAAGTGATGGAGGAGGTTGGATTGATCTACTGAAGAGGTGATGGAGGAGGTTGGATTGATCTAGTGAAGAGGTGATGGAGGAGGTTAGATTGATCTAGTGAAGAGGTGATGGAGGAGGTTAGATTGATCTACTGAAGAGGTGATGAAGGAGGTTAGATTGATCTAGTGAAGAGGTGATGGAGGAGGTTAGATTGATCTTGTAAAGAGGTGATGGAGGAGGTTAGATTGATCTACTGAAGAGGTGATGGAGGAGGTTAGATTGATCTAGTGAAGAGGTGATGGAGGAGGTTAGATTGATCTACTGGAGAGGTGATGGAGGAGGTTAGATTGATCTACTGAAGAGGTGATGGAGGAGGTTAGATTGATCTAGTGAAGAGGTGATGAAGGAGGTTAGATTGATCTAGTGAAGAGGTGATGGAGGAGGTTAGATTGATCTAGTGGAGAGGAGATGGAGGAGGTTAGATTGATCTACTGAAGAGGTGATGGAGAAGGTTAGATTGATCTACTGAAGAGGTGATGAAGGAGGTTAGATTGATCTACTGAAGAGGTGATGGAGGAGGTTAGATTGATCTAGTGAAGAGGTGATGGAGGAGGTTAGATTGATCTACTGAAGAGGTGATGAAGGAGGTTAGATTGATCTAGTGAAGAGGTGATGGAGGAGGTTAGATTGATCTACTGAAGAGGTGATGGAGGAGGTTAGATTGATCTACTGAAGAGGTGATGGAGGAGGTTAGATTGATCTAGTGAAGAGGTGATGAAGGAGGTTAGATTGATCTACTGAAGAGGTGATGGAGGAGGTTAGATTGATCTAGTGAAGAGGTGATGGAGGAGGTTAGATTGATCTACTGAAGAGGTGATGGAGAAGGTTAGATTGATCTACTGAAGAGGTGATGAAGGAGGTTAGATTGATCTACTGAAGAGGTGATGGAGGAGGTTAGATTGATCTACTGAAGAGGTGATGAAGGAGGTTAGATTGATCTACTGAAGAGGTGATGGAGGAGGTTAGATTGATCTACTGAAGAGGTGATGGAGGAGGTTAGATTGATCTACTGAAGAGGTGATGGAGGAGGTTAGATTGATCTAGTGAAGAGGTGATGGAGGAGGTTAGATTGATCTACTGGAGAGGTGATGGAGGAGGTTATATTGATCTACTGGAGAGGTGATGGAGGAGGTTAGATTGATCTAGTGAAGAGGTGATGGAGGAGGTTAGATTGATCTAGTGAAGAGGTGATGGAGGAGGTTAGATTGATCTAGTGAAGAAGTGATGGAGGAGGTTGGATTGATCTAGTGAAGAGGTGATGGAGGAGGTTAGATTGATCTACTGAAGAGGTGATGGAGGAGGTTAGATTGATCTAGTGAAGAGGTGATGGAGGAGGTTAGATTGATCTACTGGAGAGGTGATGGAGGAGGTTATATTGATCTACTGGAGAGGTGATGGAGGAGGTTAGATTGATCTAGTGAAGAGGTGATGGAGGAGGTTAAATTGATCTAGTGAAGAGGTGATGGAGGAGGTTAGATTGATCTAGTGAAGAAGTGATGGAGGAGGTTGGATTGATCTACTGAAGAGGTGATGGAGGAGGTTGGATTGATCTAGTGAAGAGGTGATGGAGGAGGTTAGATTGATCTAGTGAAGAGGTGATGGAGGAGGTTAGATTGATCTACTGAAGAGGTGATGGAGGAGGTTAGATTGATCTAGTAAAGAGGTGATATAGGAGGTTAGATTGATCTACTGAAGAGGTGATGGAGGAGGTTAGATTGATCTAGTGAAGAGGTGATATAGGAGGTTAGATTGATCTACTGAAGAGGTGATGAAGGAGGTTAGATTGATCTACTGAAGAGGTGATGGAGGAGGTTAGATTGATCTACTGAAGAGGTGATGGAGGAGGTTAGATTGATCTACTGAAGAGGTGATGGAGGAGGTTAGATTGATCTAGTGAAGAGGTGATGGAGGAGGTTAGATTGATCTACTGGAGAGGTGATGGAGGAGGTTATATTGATCTACTGGAGAGGTGATGGAGGAGGTTAGATTGATCTAGTGAAGAGGTGATGGAGGAGGTTAGATTGATCTACTGAAGAGGTGATGAAGGAGGTTAGATTGATCTAGTGAAGAGGTGATGGAGGAGGTTAGATTGATCTTGTAAAGAGGTGATGGAGGAGGTTAGATTGATCTAGTGAAGAGGTGATGGAGGAGGTTAGATTGATCTAGTGGAGAGGAGATGGAGGAGGTTAGATTGATCTAGTGGAGAGGAGATGGAGGAGGTTAGATTGATCTACTGAAGAGGTGATGGAGGAGGTTGGATTGATCTAGTGAAAAGGTGATGGATGAGGTTAGATTGATCTAGTAAAGAGGTGATGGAGGAGGTTAGATTGATCTACTGAAGAGGTGATGGAGGAGGTTAGATTGATCTAGTGAAGAGGTGATGGAGGAGGTTAGATTGATCTAGTGAAGAGGTGATGGAGGAGGTTAGATTGATCTACTGAAGAGGTGATGGAGGAGGTTGGATTGATCTAGTGAAAAGGTGATGGATGAGGTTAGATTGATCTAGTAAAGAGTTGATGGAGGAGGTTAGATTGATCTAGTGAAGAGGTGATATAGGAGGTTAGATTGATCTACTGAAGAGGTGATGAAGGAGGTTAGATTGATCTAGTGAAGAGGTGATGGAGGAGGTTAGATTGATCTTGTAAAGAGGTGATGGAGGAGGTTAGATTGATCTACTGAAGAGGTGATGGAGGAGGTTAGATTGATCTACTGAAGAGGTGATGGAGGAGGTAAGATTGATCTAGTGAAGAGGTGATGAAGGAGGTTAGATTGATCTAGTGAAGAGGTGATGGAGGAGGTTAGATTGATCTAGTGGAGAGGAGATGGAGGAGGTTAGATTGATCTAGTGGAGAGGAGATGGAGGAGGTTAGATTGATCTACTGGAGAGGTGATGGAGGAGGTTAGATTGATCTACTGAAGAGGTGATGGAGGAGGTTAGATTGATCTACTGAAGAGGTGATGGAGGAGGTTGGATTGATCTAGTGAAGAGGTGATGGAGGAGGTTAGATTGATCTAGTGAAGAGGTGATGGAGGAGGTTAGATTGATCTACTGAAGAGGTGATGGAGGAGGTTAGATTGATCTAGTAAAGAGGTGATATTGGAGGTTAGATTGATCTACTGAAGAGGTGATGGAGGAGGTTAGATTGATCTAGTGAAGAGGTGATATAGGAGGTTAGATTGATCTACTGAAGAGGTGATGAAGGAGGTTAGATTGATCTAGTGAAGAGGTGATGGAGGAGGTTAGATTGATCTTGTAAAGAGGTGATGGAGGAGGTTAGATTGATCTACTGAAGAGGTGATGGAGGAGGTTAGATTGATCTACTGAAGAGGTGATGGAGGAGGTAAGATTGATCTAGTGAAGAGGTGATGAAGGAGGTTAGATTGATCTAGTGAAGAGGTGATGGAGGAGGTTAGATTGATCTAGTGGAGAGGAGATGGAGGAGGTTAGATTGATCTAGTGGAGAGGAGATGGAGGAGGTTAGATTGATCTACTGAAGAGGTGATGGAGGAGGTTGGATTGATCTAGTGAAAAGGTGATGGATGAGGTTAGATTGATCTAGTAAAGAGGTGATGGAGGAGGTTAGATTGATCTACTGAAGAGGTGATGGAGGAGGTTAGATTGATCTACTGAAGAGGTGATGGAGGAGGTTGGATTGATCTAGTGAAGAGGTGATGGAGGAGGTTAGATTGATCTAGTGAAGAGGTGATGGAGGAGGTTAGATTGATCTACTGAAGAGGTGATGGAGGAGGTTAGATTGATCTAGTAAAGAGGTGATATAGGAGGTTAGATTGATCTACTGAAGAGGTGATGGAGGAGGTTAGATTGATCTAGTGAAGAGGTGATATAGGAGGTTAGATTGATCTACTGAAGAGGTGATGAAGGAGGTTAGATTGATCTAGTGAAGAGGTGATGGAGGAGGTTAGATTGATCTTGTAAAGAGGTGATGGAGGAGGTTAGATTGATCTACTGAAGAGGTGATGGAGGAGGTAAGATTGATCTAGTGAAGAGGTGATGGAGGAGGTTAGATTGATCTACTGAAGAGGTGATGGAGGAGGTTGGATTGATCTTGTAAAGAGGTGATGGATGAGGTTAGATTGATCTAGTAAAGAGTTGATGGAGGAGGTTAGATTGATCTAGTGAAGAGGTGATATAGGAGGTTAGATTGATCTACTGAAGAGGTGATGGAGGAGGTTGGATTGATCTAGTGAAGAGGTGATGGAGGAGGTTAGATTGATCTAGTGAAGAGGTGATGGAGGAGGTTAGATTGATCTACTGAAGAGGTGATGGAGGAGGTTAGATTGATCTACTGGAGAGGTGATGGAGGAGGTTAGATTGATCTACTGGAGAGGTGATGGAGGAGGTTAGATTGATCTACTGAAGAGGTGATGGAGGAGGTTGGATTGATCTAGTGAAGAGGTGATGGAGGAGGTTAGATTGATCTACTGAAGAGGTGATGGAGGAGGTTAGATTGATCTACTGAAGAGGTGATGGAGGAGGTTAGATTGATCTACTGAAGAGGTGATGGAGGAGGTTAGATTGATCTAGTGAAGAGGTGATGGAGGAGGTTGGATTGATCTACTGAAGAGGTGATGGAGGAGGTTAGATTGATCTACTGAAGAGGTGATGGAGGAGGTTAGATTGATCTACTGAAGAGGTGATGGAGGAGGTTAGATTGATCTAGTGAAGAGGTGATGGAGGAGGTTGGATTGATCTACTGAAGAGGTGATGAAGGAGGTTAGATTGATCTACTGAAGAGGTGATGGAGGAGGTTAGATTGATCTAGTGAAGAGGTGATATAGGAGGTTAGATTGATCTACTGAAGAGGTGATGGAGGAGGTTGGATTGATCTAGTGAAGAGGTGATGGAGGAGGTTAGATTGATCTAGTGAAGAGGTGATGGAGGAGGTTAGATTGATCTAGTGAAGAGGTGATATAGGAGGTTAGATTGATCTACTGAAGAGGTGATGGAGGAGGTTGGATTGATCTAGTGAAGAGGTGATGGAGGAGGTTAGATTGATCTAGTGAAGAGGTGATGGAGGAGGTTAGATTGATCTACTGGAGAGGTGATGGAGGAGGTAAGATTGATCTACTGAAGAGGTGATGGAGAAGGTTAGATTGATCTACTGAAGAGGTGATGAAGGAGGTTAGATTGATCTACTGAAGAGGTGATGGAGGAGGTTAGATTGATCTACTGAAGAGGTGATGGAGGAGGTTAGATTGATCTACTGAATAGGTGATGGAGGAGGTTAGATTGATCTAGTGAAGAGGTGATGGAGGAGGTTAGATTGATCTACTGAAGAGGTGATGGAGGAGGTTAGATTGATCTAGTAAAGAGGTGATATAGGAGGTTAGATTGATCTACTGAAGAGGTGATGGAGGAGGTTAGATTGATCTAGTGAAGAGGTGATATAGGAGGTTAGATTGATCTACTGAAGAGGTGATGAAGGAGGTTAGATTGATCTAGTGAAGAGGTGATGGAGGAGGTTAGATTGATCTTGTAAAGAGGTGATGGAGGAGGTTAGATTGATCTACTGAAGAGGTGATGGAGGAGGTTAGATTGATCTACTGAAGAGGTGATGGAGGAGGTAAGATTGATCTAGTGAAGAGGTGATGAAGGAGGTTAGATTGATCTAGTGAAGAGGTGATGGAGGAGGTTAGATTGATCTAGTAAAGAGGTGATGGAGGAGGTTAGATTGATCTACTGAAGAGGTGATGGAGGAGGTTAGATTGATCTACTGAAGAGGTGATGGAGGAGGTTAGATTGATCTAGTAAAGAGGTGATATAGGAGGTTAGATTGATCTACTGAAGCGGTGATGGAGGAGGTTAGATTGATCTAGTGAAGAGGTGATATAGGAGGTTAGATTGATCTAGTGAAGAGGTGATGAAGGAGGTTAGATTGATCTAGTGAAGAGGTGATGGAGGAGGTTAGATTGATCTAGTGGAGAGGAGATGGAGGAGGTTAGATTGATCTAGTGGAGAGGAGATGGAGGAGGTTAGATTGATCTACTGGAGAGGTGATGGAGGAGGTTAGATTGATCTAGTGAAGAGGTGATGGAGGAGGTTAGATTGATCTAGTGAAGAGGTGATGGAGGAGGTTAGATTGATCTAGTAAAGAGGTGATGGAGGAGGTTAGATTGATCTAGTGAAGAGGTGATATAGGAGGTTAGATTGATCTACTGAAGAGGTGATGAAGGAGGTTAGATTGATCTAGTGAAGAGGTGATGGAGGAGGTTAGATTGATCTAGTGAAGAGGTGATGGAGGAGGTTAGATTGATCTAGTGAAGAGGTGATGGAGGAGGTTAGATTGATCTACTGAAGAGGTGATGGAGGAGGTTAGATTGATCTAGTGAAGAGGTGATGGAGGAGGTTAGATTGATCTAGTGAAGAGGTGATGGAGGAGGTTAGATTGATCTACTGGAGAGGTGATGGAGGAGGTTATATTGATCTACTGGAGAGGTGATGGAGGAGGTTAGATTGATCTAGTGAAGAGGTGATGGAGGAGGTTAGATTGATCTAGTGAAGAGGTGATGGAGGAGGTTAGATTGATCTACTGAAGAGGTGATGAAGGAGGTTAGATTGATGTAGTGAAGAGGTGATGGAGGAGGTTGGATTGATCTACTGAAGAGGTGATGGAGGAGGTTGGATTGATCTAGTGAAGAGGTGATGAAGGAGGTTAGATTGATCTAGTGAAGAGGTGATGGAGGAGGTTGGATTGATCTACTGAAGAGGTGATGGAGGAGGTTAGATTGATCTAGTGAAGAAGTGATGGAGGAGGTTGGATTGATCTACTGAAGAGGTGATGGAGGAGGTTGGATTGATCTAGTGAAGAGGTGATGGAGGAGGTTAGATTGATCTAGTGAAGAGGTGATGGAGGAGGTTAGATTGATCTAGTGAAGAGGTGATGGAGGAGGTTAGATTGATCTACTGAAGAGGTGATATAGGAGGTTAGATTGATCTAGTGAAGAGGTGATGGAGGAGGTTAGATTGATCTACTGAAGAGGTGATGGAGGAGGTTAGATTGATCTACTGAAGAGGTGATGGAGGAGGTTAGATTGATCTAGTGAAGAGGTGATGGAGGAGGTTAGATTGATCTACTGAAGAGGTGATGGAGGAGGTTAGATTGATCTAGTGAAGAGGTGATGGAGGAGGTTAGATTGATCTAGTGAAGAGGTGATGGAGGAGGTTAGATTGATCTAGTGAAGAGGTGATATAGGAGGTTAGATTGATCTAGTGAAGAGGTGATGGAGGAGGTTAGATTGATCTACTGAAGAGGTGATGGAGAAGGTTAGATTGATCTACTGAAGAGGTGATGAAGGAGGTTAGATTGATCTACTGAAGAGGTGATGGAGGAGGTTAGATTGATCTACTGAAGAGGTGATGAAGGAGGTTAGATTGATCTACTGAAGAGGTGATGGAGGAGGTTAGATTGATCTACTGAAGAGGTGATGGAGGAGGTTAGATTGATCTACTGAAGAGGTGATGGAGGAGGTTAGATTGATCTACTGAATAGGTGATGGAGGAGGTTAGATTGATCTAGTGAAGAGGTGATGGAGGAGGTTAGATTGATCTACTGAAGAGGTGATGGAGGAGGTTAGATTGATCTAGTAAAGAGGTGATATAGGAGGTTAGATTGATCTAGTGAAGAGGTGATGAAGGAGGTTAGATTGATCTAGTGAAGAGGTGATGGAGGAGGTTAGATTGATCTAGTGAAGAGGTGATGGAGGAGGTTAGATTGATCTACTGAAGAGGTGATGGAGGAGGTTAGATTGATCTAGTGAAGAGGTGATGGAGGAGGTTAGATTGATCTAGTGAAGAGGTGATGGAGGAGGTTAGATTGATCTACTGGAGAGGTGATGGAGGAGGTTATATTGATCTACTGGAGAGGTGATGGAGGAGGTTAGATTGATCTAGTGAAGAGGTGATGGAGGAGGTTAGATTGATCTTGTAAAGAGGTGATGGAGGAGGTTAGATTGATCTACTGAAGAGGTGATGGAGGAGGTTAGATTGATCTAGTGAAGAGGTGATATAGGAGGTTAGATTGATCTACTGAAGAGGTGATGAAGGAGGTTAGATTGATCTAGTGAAGAGGTGATGGAGGAGGTTAGATTGATCTAGTGAAGAGGTGATGGAGGAGGTTAGATTGATCTAGTGAAGAGGTGATGGAGGAGGTTAGATTGATCTACTGAAGAGGTGATGGAGGAGGTTAGATTGATCTACTGAAGAGGTGATGAAGGAGGTTAGATTGATCTACTGAAGAGGTGATGGAGGAGGTTAGATTGATCTACTGAAGAGGTGATGGAGGAGGTTAGATTGATCTACTGAAGAGGTGATGGAGGAGGTTAGATTGATCTAGTGAAGAGGTGATGGAGGAGGTTAGATTGATCTACTGGAGAGGTGATGGAGGAGGTTATATTGATCTACTGGAGAGGTGATGGAGGAGGTTAGATTGATCTAGTGAAGAGGTGATGGAGGAGGTTAGATTGATCTAGTGAAGAGGTGATGGAGGAGGTTAGATTGATCTACTGAAGAGGTGATGAAGGAGGTTAGATTGATCTAGTGAAGAGGTGATGGAGGAGGTTAGATTGATCTACTGAAGAGGTGATGGAGGAGGTTAGATTGATCTAGTGAAGAGGTGATGGAGGAGGTTAGATTGATCTTGTGAAGAGGTGATGGAGGAGGTTAGATTGATCTAGTGAAGAGGTGATGAAGGAGGTTAGATTGATCTAGTGAAGAGGTGATGGAGGAGGTTGGATTGATCTACTGAAGAGGTGATGGAGGAGGTTAGATTGATCTAGTGAAGAAGTGATGGAGGAGGTTGGATTGATCTACTGAAGAGGTGATGGAGGAGGTTGGATTGATCTAGTGAAGAGGTGATGGAGGAGGTTAGATTGATCTAGTGAAGAGGTGATGGAGGAGGTTAGATTGATCTAGTGAAGAGGTGATGGAGGAGGTTAGATTGATCTAGTAAAGAGGTGATATAGGAGGTTAGATTGATCTACTGAAGAGGTGATGGAGGAGGTTAGATTGATCTACTGAAGAGGTGATGGAGGAGGTTAGATTGATCTAGTGAAGAGGTGATATAGGAGGTTAGATTGATCTACTGAAGAGGTGATGAAGGAGGTTAGATTGATCTAGTGAAGAGGTGATATAGGAGGTTAGATTGATCTAGTGAAGAGGTGATGGAGGAGGTTAGATTGATCTACTGAAGAGGTGATGGAGAAGGTTAGATTGATCTACTGAAGAGGTGATGAAGGAGGTTAGATTGATCTACTGAAGAGGTGATGGAGGAGGTTAGATTGATCTAGTGAAGAGGTGATGGAGGAGGTTAGATTGATCTAGTGAAGAGGTGATGGAGGAGGTTAGATTGATCTAGTGGAGAGGAGATGGAGGAGGTTGGATTGATCTACTGAAGAGGTGATGGAGGAGGTTAGATTGATCTAGTGAAGAGGTGATGGAGGAGGTTAGATTGATCTAGTGAAGAGGTGATGGAGGAGGTTAGATTGATCTAGTGAAGAGGTGATATAGGAGGTTAGATTGATCTACTGAAGAGGTGATGAAGGAGGTTAGATTGATCTAGTGAAGAGGTGATGGAGGAGGTTAGATTGATCTTGTAAAGAGGTGATGGAGGAGGTTAGATAGATCTACTGAAGAGGTGATGGAGGAGGTTAGATTGATCTACTGAAGAGGTGATGGAGGAGGTAAGATTGATCTAGTGAAGAGGTGATGAAGGAGGTTAGATTGATCTAGTGAAGAGGTGATGGAGGAGGTTGGATTGATCTACTGAAGAGGTGATGGAGGAGGTTAGATTGATCTAGTGAAGAAGTGATGGAGGAGGTTGGATTGATCTACTGAAGAGGTGATGGAGGAGGTTGGATTGATCTAGTGAAGAGGTGATGGAGGAGGTTAGATTGATCTAGTGAAGAGGTGATGGAGGAGGTTAGATTGATCTAGTGAAGAGGTGATGGAGGAGGTTAGATTGATCTACTGAAGAGGTGATATAGGAGGTTAGATTGATCTAGTGAAGAGGTGATGGAGGAGGTTAGATTGATCTACTGAAGAGGTGATGGAGGAGGTTAGATTGATCTACTGAAGAGGTGATGGAGGAGGTTAGATTGATCTAGTGAAGAGGTGATGGAGGAGGTTAGATTGATCTACTGAAGAGGTGATGGAGGAGGTTAGATTGATCTAGTGAAGAGGTGATGGAGGAGGTTAGATTGATCTAGTGAAGAGGTGATGGAGGAGGTTAGATTGATCTAGCGAAGAGGTGATGGAGGAGGTTAGATTGATCTTGTGAAGAGGTGATGGAGGAGGTTAGATTGATCTACTGAAGAGGTGATGAAGGAGGTTAGATTGATCTACTGAATAGGTGATGGAGGAGGTTAGATTGATCTTGTGAAGAGGTGATGGAGGAGGTTAGATTGATCTACTGAAGAGGTGATGGAGGAGGTTAGATTGATCTACTGAAGAGGTGATGGAGGAGGTTAGATTGATCTACTGAAGAGGTGATGGAGGAGGTTAGATTGATCTACTGAAGAGGTGATGGAGGAGGTTAGATTGATCTACTGAATAGGTGATGGAGGAGGTTAGATTGATCTACTGAAGAGGTGATGGAGGAGGTTAGATTGATCTACTGAAGAGGTGATGGAGGAGGTTAGATTGATCTAGTGAAGAGGTGATGAAGGAGGTTAGATTGATCTAGTGAAGAGGTGATGGAGGAGGTTGGATTGATCTACTGAAGAGGTGATGGAGGAGGTTAGATTGATCTAGTGAAGAAGTGATGGAGGAGGTTGGATTGATCTACTGAAGAGGTGATGGAGGAGGTTGGATTGATCTAGTGAAGAGGTGATGGAGGAGGTTAGATTGATCTACTGAAGAGGTGATGGAGGAGGTTAGATTGATCTACTGAAGAGGTGATGGAGGAGGTTAGATTGATCTAGTAAAGAGGTGATGGAGGAGGTTAGATTGATCTACTGAAGAGGTGATGAAGGAGGTTAGATTGATCTAGTGAAGAGGTGATGGAGGAGGTTAGATTGATCTTGTAAAGAGGTGATGGAGGAGGTTGGATTGATCTACTGAAGAGGTGATGGAGGAGGTTGGATTGATCTAGTGAAGAGGTGATGGAGGAGGTTAGATTGATCTACTGAAGAGGTGATGGAGGAGGTTAGATTGATCTACTGAAGAGGTGATGGAGGAGGTTAGATTGATCTAGTAAAGAGGTGATGGAGGAGGTTAGATTGATCTACTGAAGAGGTGATGAAGGAGGTTAGATTGATCTACTGAAGAGGTGATGGAGGAGGTAAGATTGATCTAGTGAAGAGGTGATGGAGGAGGTTAGATTGATCTAGTGAAGAAGTGATGGAGGAGGTTAGATTGATCTAGTGAAGAGGTGATGGAGGAGGTTAGATTGATCTAGTGAAGAGGTGATGGAGGAGGTTAGATTGATCTAGTGGAGAGGAGATGGAGGAGGTTAGATTGATCTAGTGAAGAGGTAATGGAGGAGGTTAGATTGATCTAGTGAAGAGGTGATGGAGAAGGTTAGATTGATCTAGTGAAGAGGTGATGGAGGAGGTTAGATTGATCTAGTGAAGAGGTGATGGAGGAGGTTAGATTGATCTATTGAAGAGGTGATGGAGGAGGTTAGATTGATCTAGTGAAGAGGTGATGGAGGAGGTTAGATTGATCTACTGGAGAGGTGATGGAGGAGGTTAGATTGATCTACTGAAGAGGTGATGGAGGAGGTTAGATTGATCTACTGAAGAGGTGATGGAGGAGGTTAGATTGATCTACTGAAGAGGTGATGGAGGAGGTTAGATTGATCTACTGAAGAGGTGATGGAGGAGGTTAGATTGATCTACTGAAGAGGTGATGGAGGAGGTTAGATTGATCTACTGAAGAGGTGATGGAGGAGGTTAGATTGATCTACTGAAGAGGTGATGGAGGAGGTTAGATTGATCTACTGAAGAGGTGATGGAGGAGGTTAGATTGATCTAGTGAAGAGGTGATGGAGGAGGTTAGATTGATCTAGTGAAGAGGTGATGGAGGAGGTTAGATTGATCTACTGAAGTGGTGATGGAGGAGGTTAGATTGATCTACTGAAGAGGTGATGGAGGAGGTTAGATTGATCTAGTGAAGAGGTGATTGAGGAGGTTAGATTGATCTTGTGAAGAGGTGATGGAGGAGGTTAGATTGATCTACTAAAGAGGTGATGGAGGAGGTTAGATTGATCTACTGAAGAGGTGATGGAGGAGGTTAGATTGATCTACTGAAGAGGTGATGGAGGAGGTTAGATTGATCTACTGAAGAGGTGATGGAGGAGGTTAGATTGATCTACTGAAGAGGTGATGGATGAGGTTGGATTGATCTACTGAAGAGGTGATGGAGGAGGTTAGATTGATCTAGTGAAGAGGTGATGGAGGAGGTTAGATTGATCTACTGTAGAGGTGATGGAGGAGGTTAGATTGATCTACTGAAGAGGTGATGAAGGAGGTTAGATTGATCTACTGAAGAGGTGATGGAGGAGGTTAGATTGATCTACTGTAGAGGTGATGGAGGAGGTTAGATTGATCTACTGAAGAGGTGATGAAGGAGGTTAGATTGATCTAGTGAAGAGGTGATGGAGGAGGTTAGATTGATCTACTGGAGAGGTGATGGAGGAGGTTAGATTGATCTACTGGAGAGGTGATGGAGGAGGTTAGATTGATCTAGTGAAGAGGTGATGGAGGAGGTTAGATTGATCTACTGAAGAGGTGATGAAGGAGGTTAGATTGATCTAGTGAAGAGGTGATGGAGGAGGTTAGATTGATCTAGTGAAGAGGTGATGGAGGAGGTTAGATTGATCTACTGAAGAGGTGATGGAGGAGGTTAGATTGATCTAGTGAAGAGGTGATGGAGGAGGTTAGATTGATCTAGTGAAGAGGTGATGGAGGAGGTTAGATTGATCTAGTGAAGAGGTGATGGAGGAGGTTAGATTGATCTACTGAAGAGGTGATGAAGGAGGTTAGATTGATCTACTGAAGAGGTGATGGAGGAGGTTAGATTGATCTACTGAAGAGGTGATGGAGGAGGTTAGATTGATCTACTGAAGAGGTGATGGAGGAGGTTAGATTGATCTAGTGAAGAGGTGATGGAGGAGGTTAGATTGATCTACTGAAGAGGTGATGGAGGAGGTTAGATTGATCTACTGAAGAGGTGATGGAGGAGGTTAGATTGATCTACTGAAGAGGTGATGGAGGAGGTTAGATTGATCTAGTGAAGAGGTGATGGAGGAGGTTAGATTGATCTAGTGAAGAGGTGATGGAGGAGGTTAGATTGATCTACTGAAGAGGTGATGGAGGAGGTTAGATTGATCTACTGAAGAGGTGATGAAGGAGGTTAGATTGATCTACTGAATAGGTGATGGAGGAGGTTAGATTGATCTTGTGAAGAGGTGATGGAGGAGGTTAGATTGATCTACTAAAGAGGTGATGGAGGAGGTTAGATTGATCTACTGAAGAGGTGATGGAGGAGGTTAGATTGATCTACTGAAGAGGTGATGGAGGAGGTTAGATTGATCTACTGAAGAGGTGATGGAGGAGGTTAGATTGATCTACTGAAGAGGTGATGGAGGAGGTTAGATTGATCTACTGAAGAGGTGATGGAGGAGGTTAGATTGATCTACTGAAGAGGTGATGAAGGAGGTTAGATTGATCTAGTAAAGAGGTGATGGAGGAGGTTAGATTGATCTAGTGAAGAGGTGATGGAGGAGGTTAGATTGATCTACTGAATAGGTGATGGAGGAGGTTAGATTGATCTTGTGAAGAGGTGATGGAGGAGGTTAGATTGATCTAGTGGAGAGGAGATGGAGGAGGTTAGATTGATCTAGTGAAGAGGTGATGGAGGAGGTTAGATTGATCTACTGAAGAGGTGATGGAGGAGGTTAGATTGATCTACTGAAGAGGTGATGGAGGAGGTTAGATTGATCTACTGAAGAGGTGATGGAGGAGGTTAGATTGATCTACTGAAGAGGTGATGGAGGAGGTTAGATTGATCTACTGAATAGGTGATGGAGGAGGTTAGATTGATCTAGTGAAGAGGTGATGGAGGAGGTTAGATTGATCTAGTGAAGAGGTGATGGAGGAGGTTAGATTGATCTAGTGAAGAGGTGATGGAGGAGGTTAGATTGATCTAGTGAAGAGGTGATGGAGGAGGTTAGATTGATCTAGTGAAGAGGTGATGGAGGAGGTTAGATTGATCTAGTGAAGAGGTGATGGAGGAGGTTAGATTGATCTAGTGAAGAGGTGATGGAGGAGGTTAGATTGATCTAGTGAAGAGGTGATGGAGAAGGTTAGATTGATCTAGTGAAGAGGTGATGGAGGAGGTTAGATTGATCTAGTGAAGAAGTGATGGAGGAGGTTGGATTGATCTACTGAAGAGGTGATGGAGGAGGTTGGATTGATCTAGTGAAGAGGTGATGGAGGAGGTTAGATTGATCTAGTGAAGAGGTGATGGAGGAGGTTAGATTGATCTACTGAATAGGTGATGGAGGAGGTTAGATTGATCTAGTGAAGAGGTGATATAGGAGGTTAGATTGATCTACTGAAGAGGTGATGAAGGAGGTTAGATTGATCTACTGAAGAGGTGATGGAGGAGGTTAGATTGATCTACTGAAGAGGTGATGGAGGAGGTTAGATTGATCTACTGAAGAGGTGATGGAGGAGGTTAAATTGATCTACTGAAGAGGTGATGGAGGAGGTTAGATTGATCTACTGAAGAGGTGATGGAGGAGGTTAGATTGATCTACTGAAGAGGTGATGGAGGAGGTTAGATTGATCTACTGAATAGGTGATGGAGGAGGTTAGATTGATCTAGTGAAGAGGTGATGGAGGAGGTTAGATTGATCTAGTGAAGAGGTGATGGAGGAGGTTAGATTGATCTAGTGAAGAGGTGATGGAGGAGGTTAGATTGATCTACTGAAGAGGTGATGGAGGAGGTTAGATTGATCTACTGAAGAGGTGATGGAGGAGGTTAGATTGATCTACTGAAGAGGTGATGGAGGAGGTTAGATTGATCTACTGAAGAGGTGATGGAGGAGGTTAGATTGATCTACTGAAGAGGTGATGGAGGAGGTTAGATTGATCTACTGAATAGGTGATGGAGGAGGTTAGATTGATCTAGTGAAGAGGTGATGGAGGAGGTTAGATTGATCTAGTGAAGAGGTGATGGAGGAGGTTAGATTGATCTAGTGAAGAGGTGATGGAGGAGGTTAGATTGATCTAGTGAAGAGGTGATGGAGGAGGTTAGATTGATCTAGTGAAGAGGTGATGGAGGAGGTTAGATTGATCTAGTGAAGAGGTGATGGAGGAGGTTAGATTGATCTAGTGAAGAGGTGATGGAGGAGGTTAGATTGATCTAGTGAAGAGGTGATGGAGAAGGTTAGATTGATCTAGTGAAGAGGTGATGGAGGAGGTTAGATTGATCTAGTGAAGAGGTGATGGAGGAGGTTAGATTGATCTACTGAAGAGGTGATGGAGGAGGTTAGATTGATCTACTGAAGAGGTGATGAAGGAGGTTAGATTGATCTAGTAAAGAGGTGATGGAGGAGGTTAGATTGATCTAGTGAAGAGGTGATGGAGGAGGTTAGATTGATCTACTGAATAGGTGATGGAGGAGGTTAGATTGATCTTGTGAAGAGGTGATGGAGGAGGTTAGATTGATCTAGTGGAGAGGAGATGGAGGAGGTTAGATTGATCTAGTGAAGAGGTGATGGAGGAGGTTAGATTGATCTACTGAAGAGGTGATGGAGGAGGTTAGATTGATCTACTGAATAGGTGATGGAGGAGGTTAGATTGATCTAGTGAAGAGGTGATGGAGGAGGTTAGATTGATCTAGTGAAGAGGTGATGGAGGAGGTTAGATTGATCTAGTGAAGAAGTGATGGAGGAGGTTGGATTGATCTACTGAAGAGGTGATGGAGGAGGTTGGATTGATCTAGTGAAGAGGTGATGGAGGAGGTTAGATTGATCTACTGAAGAGGTGATGGAGGAGGTTAGATTGATCTACTGAAGAGGTGATGGAGGAGGTTAGATTGATCTACTGAAGAGGTGATGGAGGAGGTTAGATTGATCTACTGAAGAGGTGATGAAGGAGGTTAGATTGATCTACTGAATAGGTGATGGAGGAGGTTAGATTGATCTTGTGAAGAGGTGATGGAGGAGGTTAGATTGATCTACTGAAGAGGTGATGGAGGAGGTTAGATTGATCTACTGAAGAGGTGATGGAGGAGGTTAGATTGATCTACTGAAGAGGTGATGGAGGAGGTTAGATTGATCTACTGAAGAGGTGATGGAGGAGGTTAGATTGATCTACTGAATAGGTGATGGAGGAGGTTAGATTGATCTAGTGAAGAGGTGATGGAGGAGGTTAGATTGATCTAGTGAAGAGGTGATGGAGGAGGTTAGATTGATCTAGTGAAGAGGTGATGGAGGAGGTTAGATTGATCTAGTGAAGAGGTGATGGAGGAGGTTAGATTGATCTAGTGAAGAGGTGATGGAGGAGGTTAGATTGATCTAGTGAAGAGGTGATGGAGGAGGTTGGATTGATCTACTGAAGAGGTGATGGAGGAGGTTGGATTGATCTACTGAAGAGGTGATGGAGGAGGTTAGATTGATCTACTGAAGAGGTGATGGAGGAGGTTAGATTGATCTACTGAAGAGGTGATGGAGGAGGTTAGATTGATCTACTGAAGAGGTGATGGAGGAGGTTAGATTGATCTACTGAAGAGGTGATGGAGGAGGTTAGATTGATCTACTGAAGAGGTGATGGAGGAGGTTAGATTGATCTAGTGAAGAGGTGATGGAGGAGGTTAGATTGATCTAGTGAAGAGGTGATGGAGGAGGTTAGATTGATCTACTGAAGAGGTGATGGAGGAGGTTAGATTGATCTACTGAAGAGGTGATGAAGGAGGTTAGATTGATCTAGTAAAGAGGTGATGGAGGAGGTTAGATTGATCTATTGAAGAGGTGATGGAGGAGGTTAGATTGATCTACTGAATAGGTGATGGAGGAGGTTAGATTGATCTTGTGAAGAGGTGATGGAGGAGGTTAGATTGATCTACTGAAGAGGTGATGGAGGAGGTTAGATTGATCTACTGAAGAGGTGATGGAGGAGGTTAGATTGATCTACTGAAGAGGTGATGGAGGAGGTTAGATTGATCTACTGAAGAGGTGATGGAGGAGGTTAGATTGATCTACTGAAGAGGTGATGGAGGAGGTTAGATTGATCTACTGAAGAGGTGATGAAGGAGGTTAGATTGATCTACTGAATAGGTGATGGAGGAGGTTAGATTGATCTTGTGAAGAGGTGATGGAGGAGGTTAGATTGATCTACTGAAGAGGTGATGGAGGAGGTTAGATTGATCTACTGAAGAGGTGATGGAGGAGGTTAGATTGATCTACTGAAGAGGTGATGGAGGAGGTTAGATTGATCTACTGAAGAGGTGATGGAGGAGGTTAGATTGATCTTGTGAAGAGGTGATGGAGGAGGTTAGATTGATCTACTGAAGAGGTGATGGAGGAGGTTAGATTGATCTACTGAAGAGGTGATGAAGGAGGTTAGATTGATCTAGTGAAGAGGTGATGGAGGAGGTTAGATTGATCTAGTGAAGAGGTGATGGAGGAGGTTAGATTGATCTACTGAAGAGGTGATGGAGGAGGTTAGATTGATCTACTGAAGAGGTGATGGAGGAGGTTAGATTGATCTAGTGAAGAGGTGATGGAGGAGGTTAGATTGATCTAGTGAAGAGGTGATGGAGGAGGTTAGATTGATCTACTGAAGAGGTGATGAAGGAGGTTAGATTGATCTACTGAAGACGTGATGGAGGAGGTTAGATTGATCTACTGAAGAGGTGATGGAGGAGGTTAGATTGATCTACTGAAGAGGTGATGGAGGAGGTTAGATTGATCTACTGAAGAGGTGATGGAGGAGGTTAGATTGATCTAGTGAAGAGGTGATGAAGGAGGTTAGATTGATCTAGTGAAGAGGTGATGGAGGAGGTCAGATTGATCTACTGAAGAAGTGATGGAGGAGGTTGGATTGATCTACTGAAGAGGTGATGGAGGAGGTTGGATTGATCTAGTGAAGAGGTGATGGAGGAGGTTGGATTGATCTACTGAAGAGGTGATGGAGGAGGTTAGATTGATCTACTGAAGAGGTGATGGAGGAGGTTAGATTGATCTACTGAAGAGGTGATGGAGGAGGTTAGATTGATCTACTGAAGAGGTGATGGAGGAGGTTAGATTGATCTACTGAAGAGGTGATGGAGGAGGTTAGATTGATCTACTGAATAGGTGATGGAGGAGGTTAGATTGATCTAGTGAAGAGGTGATGGAGGAGGTTAGATTGATCTAGTGAAGAGGTGATGGAGGAGGTTAGATTGATCTAGTGAAGAGGTGATGGAGGAGGTCAGATTGATCTACTGAAGAAGTGATGGAGGAGGTTGGATTGATCTACTGAAGAGGTGATGGAGGAGGTTGGATTGATCTAGTGAAGAGGTGATGGAGGAGGTTAGATTGATCTAGTGAAGAGGTGATGGAGAAGGTTAGATTGATCTAGTGAAGAGGTGATGGAGGAGGTTAGATTGATCTAGTGAAGAGGTGATGGAGAAGGTTAGATTGATCTAGTGAAGAGGTGATGGAGGAGGTTAGATTGATCTAGTGAAGAAGTGATGGAGGAGGTTGGATTGATCTACTGAAGAGGTGATGGAGGAGGTTGGATTGATCTAGTGAAGAGGTGATGGAGGAGGTTAGATTGATCTAGTGAAGAGGTGATGGAGGAGGTTAGATTGATCTACTGAAGAGGTGATGGAGGAGGTTAGATTGATCTACTGAAGAGGTGATGGAGGAGGTTAGATTGATCTACTGAATAGGTGATGGAGGAGGTTAGATTGATCTTGTGAAGAGGTGATGGAGGAGGTTAGATTGATCTACTGAAGAGGTGATGGAGGAGGTTAGATTGATCTACTGAAGAGGTGATGGAGGAGGTTAGATTGATCTAGTGAAGAGGTGATGGAGGAGGTTAGATTGATCTAGTGAAGAGGTGATGGAGGAGGTTAGATTGATCTAGTGAAGAGGTGATGGAGGAGGTTAGATTGATCTACTGAAGAGGTGATGGAGGAGGTTAGATTGATCTAGTGAAGAGGTGATGGAGAAGGTTAGATTGATCTAGTGAAGAGGTGATGGAGGAGGTTAGATTGATCTAGTGAAGAAGTGATGGAGGAGGTTGGATTGATCTACTGAAGAGGTGATGGAGGAGGTTGGATTGATCTAGTGAAGAGGTGATGGAGGAGGTTAGATTGATCTAGTGAAGAGGTGATGGAGGAGGTTAGATTGATCTACTGAAGAGGTGATGGAGGAGGTTAGATTGATCTACTGAAGAGGTGATGAAGGAGGTTAGATTGATCTACTGAATAGGTGATGGAGGAGGTTAGATTGATCTTGTGAAGAGGTGATGGAGGAGGTTAGATTGATCTACTGAAGAGGTGATGGAGGAGGTTAGATTGATCTAGTAAAGAGGTGATATAGGAGGTTAGATTGATCTAGTGAAGAGGTGATGGAGGAGGTTAGATTGATCTACTGAAGAGGTGATGAAGGAGGTTAGATTGATCTACTGAAGAGGTGATGGAGGAGGTTAGATTGATCTAGTGAAGAGGTGATGAAGGAGGTTAGATTGATCTAGTGAAGAGGTGATGAAGGAGGTTAGATTGATCTACTGAAGAGGTGATGAAGGAGGTTAGATTGATCTACTGAAGAGGTGATGAAGGAGGTTAGATTGATCTACTGAAGAGGTGATGGAGGAGGTTAGATTGATCTACTGAAGAGGTGATGAAGGAGGTTAGATTGATCTACTGAAGAGGTGATGGAGGAGGTTAGATTGATCTAGTGAAGAGGTGATGGAGGAGGTTAGATTGATCTAGTGAAGAGGTGATGGAGGAGGTTAGATTGATCTACTGAAGAGGTGATGGAGGAGGTTAGATTGATCTAGTGAAGAGGTGATGGAGGAGGTTAGATTGATCTAGTAAAGAGGTGATGGAGGAGGTTAGATTGATCTAGTGAAGAGGTGATGGAGGAGGTTAGATTGATCTAGTAAAGAGGTGATGGAGGAGGTTAGATTGATCTAGTGAAGAGGTGATGGAGGAGGTTAGATTGATCTACTGAAGAGGTGATGGAGGAGGTTAGATTGATCTAGTGAAGAGGTGATGAAGGAGGTTAGATTGATCTAGTGAAGAGGTGATGGAGGAGGTTAGATTGATCTAGTGAAGAGGTGATGGAGGAGGTTAGATTGATCTAGTAAAGAGGTGATGGAGGAGGTTAGATTGATCTAGTGAAGAGGTGATGGAGGAGGTTAGATTGATCTAGTGAAGAGGTGATGGAGGAGGTTAGATTGATCTACTGAAGAGGTGATGGAGGAGGTTAGATTGATCTACTGAAGAGGTGATGGAGGAGGTTAGATTGATCTAGTGAAGAGGTGATGGAGGAGGTTAGATTGATCTAGTAAAGAGGTGATGGAGGAGGTTAGATTGATCTAGTGAAGAGGTGATGGAGGAGGTTAGATTGATCTACTGAAGAGGTGATGGAGGAGGTTAGTTTGATCTAGTGAAGAGGTGATATAGGAGGTTAGATTGATCTACTGAAGAGGTGATGAAGGAGGTTAGATTGATCTAGTGAAGAGGTGATGGAGGAGGTTAGATTGATCTAGTAAAGAGGTGATATAGGAGGTTAGATTGATCTACTGAAGAGGTGATGAAGGAGGTTAGATTGATCTAGTGAAGAGGTGATGGAGGAGGTTAGATTGATCTAGTAAAGAGGTGATGGAGGAGGTTAGATTGATCTACTGAATAGGTGATGGAGGAGGTTAGATTGATCTACTGAAGAGGTGATGGAGGAGGTTAGATTGATCTACTGAAGAGGTGATGGAGGAGGTTAGATTGATCTAGTAAAGAGGTGATGGAGGAGGTTAGATTGATCTAGTAAAGAGGTGATATAGGAGGTTAGATTGATCTACTGAAGAGGTGATGAAGGAGGTTAGATTGATCTAGTAAAGAGGTGATGGAGGAGGTTAGATTGATCTAGTGAAGAGGTGATGGAGGAGGTTAGATTGATCTAGTAAAGAGGTGATGGAGGAGGTTAGATTGATCTAGTGAAGAGGTGATGGAGGAGGTTAGATTGATCTACTGAAGAGGTGATGGAGGAGGTTAGATTGATCTAGTGAAGAGGTGATGAAGGAGGTTAGATTGATCTAGTGAAGAGGTGATGGAGGAGGTTAGATTGATCTAGTAAAGAGGTGATGGAGGAGGTTAGATTGATCTAGTAAAGAGGTGATGGAGGAGGTTAGATTGATCTAGTGAAGAGGTGATGGAGGAGGTTAGATTGATCTAGTGAAGAGGTGATGGAGGAGGTTAGATTGATCTACTGAAGAGGTGATGGAGGAGGTTAGATTGATCTACTGAAGAGGTGATGGAGGAGGTTAGATTGATCTACTGAATAGGTGATGGAGGAGGTTAGATTGATCTAGTGAAGAGGTGATGGAGGAGGTTAGATTGATCTAGTGAAGAGGTGATGGAGGAGGTTAGATTGATCTAGTGAAGAGGTGATGGAGGAGGTTAGATTGATCTACTGAAGAGGTGATGGAGGAGGTTAGATTGATCTAGTGAAGAGGTGATGGAGGAGGTTAGATTGATCTAGTGAAGAGGTGATGGAGGAGGTTAGATTGATCTAGTGAAGAGGTGATGGAGGAGGTTAGATTGATCTACTGAAGAGGTGATGGAGGAGGTTAGATTGATCTACTGAAGAGGTGATGGAGGAGGTTAGATTGATCTAGTGAAGAGGTGATGGAGGAGGTTAGATTGATCTAGTGAAGAGGTGATGGAGGAGGTTAGATTGATCTACTGAAGAGGTGATGGAGGAGGTTAGATTGATCTACTGAAGAGGTGATGGAGGAGGTTAGATTGATCTACTGAAGAGGTGATGGAGGAGGTTAGATTGATCTAGTAAAGAGGTGATGGAGGAGGTTAGATTGATCTAGTAAAGAGGTGATGGAGGAGGTTAGATTGATCTAGTGAAGAGGTGATGGAGGAGGTTAGATTGATCTAGTAAAGAGGTGATGGAGGAGGTTAGATTGATCTAGTGAAGAGGTGATGGAGGAGGTTAGATTGATCTACTGAAGAGGTGATGGAGGAGGTTAGTTTGATCTAGTGAAGAGGTGATATAGGAGGTTAGATTGATCTAGTAAAGAGGTGATGGAGGAGGTTAGATTGATCTAGTAAAGAGGTGATATAGGAGGTTAGATTGATCTACTGAAGAGGTGATGAAGGAGGTTAGATTGATCTAGTAAAGAGGTGATGGAGGAGGTTAGATTGATCTAGTGAAGAGGTGATGGAGGAGGTTAGATTGATCTAGTAAAGAGGTGATGGAGGAGGTTAGATTGATCTAGTGAAGAGGTGATGGAGGAGGTTAGATTGATCTACTGAAGAGGTGATGGAGGAGGTTAGTTTGATCTAGTGAAGAGGTGATGGAGGAGGTTAGATTGATCTACTGAAGAGGTGATGGAGGAGGTTAGATTGATCTAGTAAAGAGGTGATGGAGGAGGTTAGATTGATCTACTGAAGAGGTGATGGAGGAGGTTAGATTGATCTACTGAAGAGGTGATGGAGGAGGTTAGATTGATCTACTGAAGAGGTGATGGAGGAGGTTAGATTGATCTACTGAAGAGGTGATGGAGGAGGTTAGATTGATCTAGTGAAGAGGTGATGGAGGAGGTTAGATTGATCTAGTGAAGAGGTGATGGAGGAGGTTAGATTGATCTAGTGAAGAGGTGATGGAGGAGGTTAGATTGATCTACTGAAGAGGTGATGGAGGAGGTTAGATTGATCTAGTGAAGAGGTGATGGAGGAGGTTAGATTGATCTACTGAAGAGGTGATGGAGGAGGTTAGATTGATCTAGTGAAGAGGTGATGGAGGAGGTTAGATTGATCTAGTGAAGAGGTGATGGAGGAGGTTAGATTGATCTACTGAAGAGGTGATGGAGGAGGTTAGATTGATCTACTGAAGAGGTGATGGAGGAGGTTAGATTGATCTAGTGAAGAGGTGATGGAGGAGGTTAGATTGATCTAGTGAAGAGGTGATGGAGGAGGTTAGATTGATCTCCTGAAGAGGTGATGGAGGAGGTTAGATTGATCTACTGAAGAGGTGATGGAGGAGGTTAGATTGATCTACTGAAGAGGTGATGGAGGAGGTTAGATTGATCTAGTAAAGAGGTGATGGAGGAGGTTAGATTGATCTAGTAAAGAGGTGATGGAGGAGGTTAGATTGATCTAGTGAAGAGGTGATGGAGGAGGTTAGATTGATCTAGTGAAGAGGTGATGGAGGAGGTTAGATTGATCTAGTGAAGAGGTGATGGAGGAGGTTAGATTGATCTAGTGAAGAGGTGATGGAGGAGGTTAGATTGATCTACTGAAGAGGTGATGGAGGAGGTTAGATTGATCTAGTAAAGAGGTGATGGAGGAGGTTAGATTGATCTAGTGAAGAGGTGATGAAGGAGGTTAGATTGATCTAGTGAAGAGGTGATGGAGGAGGTTAGATTGATCTAGTGAAGAGGTGATGGAGGAGGTTAGATTGATCTACTGAAGAGGTGATGGAGGAGGTTAGATTGATCTACTGAAGAGGTGATGGAGGAGGTTAGATTGATCTAGTGAAGAGGTGATGGAGGAGGTTAGATTGATCTACTGAAGAGGTGATGGAGGAGGTTAGATTGATCTAGTGAAGAGGTGATGGAGGAGGTTAGATTGATCTACTGAAGAGGTGATGGAGGAGGTTAGATTGATCTACTGAAGACGTGATGGAGGAGGTTAGATTAATCTACTGAAGAGGAGATGGAGGAGGTTAGATTGATCTAGTAAAGAGGTGATGGAGGAGGTTAGATTGATCTACTAAAGAGGTGATGGAGGAGGTTAGATTGATCTACTGAAGACGTGATGGAGGAGGTTAGATTAATCTACTGAAGAGGAGATGGAGGAGGTTAGATTGATCTAGTAAAGAGGTGATGGAGGAGGTTAGATTGATCTACTGAAGAGGTGATGGAGGAGGTTAGATTGATCTACTGAAGACGTGATGGAGGAGGTTAGATTAATCTACTGAAGAGGAGATGGAGGAGGTTAGATTGATCTAGTAAAGAGGTGATGGAGGAGGTTAGATTGATCTACTAAAGAGGTGATGGAGGAGGTTAGATTGATCTAGTGAAGAGGTGATATAGGAGGTTAGATTGATCTACTGAAGAGGTGATGAAGGAGGTTAGATTGATCTAGTGAAGAGGTGATGGAGGAGGTTAGATTGATCTAGTGAAGAGGTGATGGAGGAGGTTAGATTGATCTAGTGAAGAGGTGATGGAGGAGGTTAGATTGA
The DNA here is from genome assembly GCF_040894005.1 of Engystomops pustulosus. NCBI lineage: Eukaryota > Metazoa > Chordata > Amphibia > Anura > Leptodactylidae > Engystomops > Engystomops pustulosus. The sequence goes on from NW_027285004.1 coordinate 53,204, forward strand.
TCTAGTAAAGAGGTGATATAGGAGGTTAGATTGATCTACTGAAGAGGTGATGGAGGAGGTTAGATTGATCTACTGAAGAGGTGATGAAGGAGGTTAGATTGATCTAGTGAAAAGGTGATGGAGGAGGTTAGATTGATCTACTGAAGAGGTGATGGAGGAGGTTAGATTGATCTAGTAAAGAGGTGATATAGGAGGTTAGATTGATCTAGTGAAGAGGTGATATAGGAGGTTAGATTGATCTACTGAAGAGGTGATGAAGGAGGTTAGATTGATCTAGTGAAGAGGTGATGGAGGAGGTTAGATTGATCTAGTGAAGAGGTGATGGAGGAGGTTAGATTGATCTAGTGAAGAGGTGATGGAGGAGGTTAGATTGATCTACTGAAGAGGTGATGGAGGAGGTTAGATTGATCTACTGAAGAGGTGATGGAGGAGGTTAGATTGATCTACTGAAGAGGTGATGGAGGAGGTTAGATTGATCTACTGAAGAGATGATGGAGGAGGTTAGATTGATCTAGTGAAGAGGTGATGGAGGAGGTTAGATTGATCTACTGTAGAGGTGATGGAGGAGGTTAGATTGATCTACTGAAGAGGTGATGAAGGAGGTTAGATTGATCTACTGAAGAGGTGATGAAGGAGGTTAGATTGATCTACTGAAGAGGAGATGGAGGAGGTTAGATTGATCTACTGAAGAGGTGATGGAGGAGGTTAGATTGATCTACTGAAGAGGTGATGAAGGAGGTTAGATTGATCTACTGAAGAGGTGATGGAGGAGGTTAGATTGATCTAGTGAAGAGGTGATGGAGGAGGTTAGATTGATCTAGTGAAGAGGTGATGGAGGAGGTTAGATTGATCTAGTAAAGAGGTGATATAGGAGGTTAGATTGATCTACTGAAGAGGTGATGAAGGAGGTTAGATTGATCTAGTGAAGAGGTGATGGAGGAGGTTAGATTGATCTACTGAAGAGGTGATGGAGGAGGTTAGATTGATCTAGTGAAGAGGTGATGAAGGAGGTTAGATTGATCTAGTGAAGAGGTGATGGAGGAGGTTAGATTGATCTACTGAAGAGGTGATGAAGGAGGTTAGATTGATCTAGTAAAGAGGTGATGGAGGAGGTTAGATTGATCTAGTGAAGAGGTGATGGAGGAGGTTAGATTGATCTAGTAAAGAGGTGATGGAGGAGGTTAGATTGATCTAGTGAAGAGGTGATGGAGGAGGTTAGATTGATCTACTGAAGAGGTGATGGAGGAGGTTAGTTTGATCTAGTGAAGAGGTGATGGAGGAGGTTAGATTGATCTACTGAAGAGGTGATGGAGGAGGTTAGATTGATCTAGTGAAAAGGTGATGGAGGAGGTTAGATTGATCTACTGAAGAGGTGATGGAGGAGGTTAGATTGATCTAGTAAAGAGGTGATATAGGAGGTTAGATTGATCTAGTGAAGAGGTGATATAGGAGGTTAGATTGATCTACTGAAGAGGTGATGAAGGAGGTTAGATTGATCTAGTGAAGAGGTGATGGAGGAGGTTAGATTGATCTAGTGAAGAGGTGATGGAGGAGGTTAGATTGATCTAGTGAAGAGGTGATGGAGGAGGTTAGATTGATCTACTGAAGAGGTGATGGAGGAGGTTAGATTGATCTACTGAAGAGGTGATGGAGGAGGTTAGATTGATCTACTGAAGAGGTGATGGAGGAGGTTAGATTGATCTACTGAAGAGGTGATGGAGGAGGTTAGATTGATCTAGTGAAGAGGTGATGGAGGAGGTTAGATTGATCTACTGAAGAGGTGATGGAGGAGGTTAGATTGATCTACTGAAGAGGTGATATAGGAGGTTAGATTGATCTACTGAAGAGGTGATGAAGGAGGTTAGATTGATCTAGTGAAGAGGTGATGGAGGAGGTTAGATTGATCTACTGTAGAGGTGATGGAGGAGGTTAGATTGATCTACTGTAGAGGTGATGAAGGAGGTTAGATTGATCTACTGAAGAGGTGATGAAGGAGGTTAGATTGATCTAGTGAAGAGGTGATGGAGGAGGTTAGATTGATCTACTGAAGAGGTGATGAAGGAGGTTAGATTGATCTAGTGAAGAGGTGATGGAGGAGGTTAGATTGATCTACTGAAGAGGTGATGAAGGAGGTTAGATTGATCTAGTGAAGAGGTGATGGAGGAGGTTAGATTGATCTACTGAAGAGGTGATGGAGGAGGTTAGATTGATCTACTGAAGAGGTGATGAAGGAGGTTAGATTGATCTACTGAAGAGGTGATGGAGGAGGTTAGATTGATCTAGTGAAGAGGTGATGGAGGAGGTTAGATTGATCTACTGAAAAGGTGATGGAGGAGGTTAGATTGATCTACTGAAGAGGTGATGGAGGAGGTTAGATTGATCTACTGAAGAGGTGATGAAGGAGGTTAGATTGATCTAGTAAAGAGGTGATATAGGAGGTTAGATTGATCTACTGAAGAGGTGATGGAGGAGGTTAGATTGATCTACTGAAGAAGTGATGGAGGAGGTTAGATTGATCTAGTGAAGAGGTGATGGAGGAGGTTAGATTGATCTACTGAAGAGGTGATGGAGGAGGTTAGATTGATCTACTGAAGAGGTGATGGAGGAGGTTAGATTGATCTACTGAAGAGGTGATGAAGGAGGTTAGATTGATCTAGTGAAGAGGTGATGGAGGAGGTTAGATTGATCTAGTGAAGAGGTGATGGAGGAGGTTAGATTGATCTACTGAAGAGGTGATGGAGGAGGTTAGATTGATCTACTGAAGAGGTGATGGAGGAGGTTAGATTGATCTAGTGAAGAGGTGATGGAGGAGGTTAGATTGATCTAGTGAAGAGGTGATATAGGAGGTTAGATTGATCTACTGAAGAGGTGATGAAGGAGGTTAGATTGATCTAGTGAAGAGGTGATGGAGGAGGTTAGATTGATCTACTGAAGAGGTGATGAAGGAGGTTAGATTGATCTAGTGAAGAGGTGATATAGGAGGTTAGATTGATCTACTGAAGAGGTGATGAAGGAGGTTAGATTGATCTAGTGAAGAGGTGATGGAGGAGGTTAGATTGATCTACTGAAGAGGTGATGGAGGAGGTTAGATTGATCTAGTGAAGAGGTGATGGAGGAGGTTAGATTGATCTACTGAAGAGGTGATGGAGGAGGTTAGATTGATCTAGTGAAGAGGTGATGGAGGAGGTTAGATTGATCTAGTGAAGAGGTGATGGAGGAGGTTAGATTGATCTAGTAAAGAGGTGATGGAGGAGGTTAGATTGATCTAGTGAAGAGGTGATGGAGGAGGTTAGATTGATCTACTGAAGAGGTGATGGAGGAGGTTAGATTGATCTAGTAAAGAGGTGATATAGGAGGTTAGATTGATCTAGTGAAGAGGTGATATAGGAGGTTAGATTGATCTACTGAAGAGGTGATGAAGGAGGTTAGATTGATCTAGTGAAGAGGTGATGGAGGAGGTTAGATTGATCTACTGAAGAGGTGATGGAGGAGGTTAGATTGATCTACTGAAGAGGTGATGAAGGAGGTTAGATTGATCTAGTGAAGAGGTGATATAGGAGGTTAGATTGATCTACTGAAGAGGTGATGAAGGAGGTTAGATTGATCTAGTGAAGAGGTGATGGAGGAGGTTAGATTGATCTACTGAAGAGGTGATGGAGGAGGTTAGATTGATCTACTGAAGAGGTGATGGAGGAGGTTAGATTGATCTACTGAAGAGGTGATGAAGGAGGTTAGATTGATCTAGTGAAGAGGTGATATAGGAGGTTAGATTGATCTACTGAAGAGGTGATGAAGGAGGTTAGATTGATCTAGTGAAGAGGTGATGGAGGAGGTTAGATTGATCTAGTGAAGAGGTGATATAGGAGGTTAGATTGATCTACTGAAGAGGTGATGAAGGAGGTTAGATTGATCTAGTGAAGAGGTGATGGAGGAGGTTAGATTGATCTACTGTAGAGGTGATGGAGGAGGTTAGATTGATCTACTGTAGAGGTGATGGAGGAGGTTAGATTGATCTACTGAAGAGGTGATGAAGGAGGTTAGATTGATCTACTGAAGAGGTGATGAAGGAGGTTAGATTGATCTAGTAAAGAGGTGATATAGGAGGTTAGATTGATCTACTGAAGAGGTGATGGAGGAGGTTAGATTGATCTACTGAAGAAGTGATGGAGGAGGTTAGATTGATCTAGTGAAGAGGTGATGGAGGAGGTTAGATTGATCTACTGAAGAGGTGATGGAGGAGGTTAGATTGATCTACTGAAGAGGTGATGGAGGAGGTTAGATTGATCTACTGAAGAGGTGATGAAGGAGGTTAGATTGATCTAGTGAAGAGGTGATATAGGAGGTTAGATTGATCTACTGAAGAGGTGATGAAGGAGGTTAGATTGATCTAGTGAAGAGGTGATGGAGGAGGTTAGATTGATCTAGTGAAGAGGTGATATAGGAGGTTAGATTGATCTACTGAAGAGGTGATGAAGGAGGTTAGATTGATCTAGTGAAGAGGTGATGGAGGAGGTTAGATTGATCTACTGTAGAGGTGATGGAGGAGGTTAGATTGATCTACTGTAGAGGTGATGGAGGAGGTTAGATTGATCTACTGAAGAGGTGATGAAGGAGGTTAGATTGATCTACTGAAGAGGTGATGAAGGAGGTTAGATTGATCTAGTAAAGAGGTGATATAGGAGGTTAGATTGATCTACTGAAGAGGTGATGGAGGAGGTTAGATTGATCTACTGAAGAAGTGATGGAGGAGGTTAGATTGATCTAGTGAAGAGGTGATGGAGGAGGTTAGATTGATCTACTGAAGAGGTGATGAAGGAGGTTAGATTGATCTAGTGAAGAGGTGATATAGGAGGTTAGATTGATCTACTGAAGAGGTGATGAAGGAGGTTAGATTGATCTAGTGAAGAGGTGATGGAGGAGGTTAGATTGATCTACTGAAGAGGTGATGGAGGAGGTTAGATTGATCTACTGAAGAGGTGATGGAGGAGGTTGGATTGATCTACTGAAGAGGTGATGAAGGAGGTTAGATTGATCTACTGAAGAGGTGATGAAGGAGGTTAGATTGATCTAGTGAAGAGGTGATGGAGGAGGTTAGATTGATCTAGTGAAGAGGTGATGGAGGAGGTTAGATTGATCTACTGAAGAGGTGATGGAGGAGGTTAGATTGATCTAGTGAAGAGGTGATATAGGAGGTTAGATTGATCTACTGAAGAGGTGATGAAGGAGGTTAGATTGATCTAGTGAAGAGGTGATGGAGGAGGTTAGATTGATCTACTGAAGAGGTGATGGAGGAGGTTAGATTGATCTAGTGAAGAGGTGATGGAGGAGGTTAGATTGATCTACTGAAGAGGTGATGGAGGAGGTTAGATTGATCTAGTGAAGAGGTGATGGAGGAGGTTAGATTGATCTAGTGAAGAGGTGATGGAGGAGGTTAGATTGATCTAGTAAAGAGGTGATGGAGGAGGTTAGATTGATCTAGTGAAGAGGTGATGGAGGAGGTTAGATTGATCTACTGAAGAGGTGATGGAGGAGGTTAGATTGATCTACTGAAGAGGTGATGAAGGAGGTTAGATTGATCTACTGAAGAGGTGATGAAGGAGGTTAGATTGATCTACTGAAGAGGTGATGGAGGAGGTTAGATTGATCTACTGAAGAGGTGATGGAGGAGGTTAGATTGATCTACTGAAGAGGTGATGAAGGAGGTTAGATTGATCTAGTGAAGAGGTGATATAGGAGGTTAGATTGATCTACTGAAGAGGTGATGAAGGAGGTTAGATTGATCTAGTGAAGAGGTGATGGAGGAGGTTAGATTGATCTACTGAAGAGGTGATGGAGGAGGTTAGATTGATCTACTGAAGAGGTGATGGAGGAGGTTAGATTGATCTACTGAAGAGGTGATGAAGGAGGTTAGATTGATCTAGTGAAGAGGTGATATAGGAGGTTAGATTGATCTACTGAAGAGGTGATGAAGGAGGTTAGATTGATCTAGTGAAGAGGTGATGGAGGAGGTTAGATTGATCTACTGTAGAGGTGATGGAGGAGGTTAGATTGATCTACTGTAGAGGTGATGGAGGAGGTTAGATTGATCTACTGAAGAGGTGATGAAGGAGGTTAGATTGATCTACTGAAGAGGTGATGAAGGAGGTTAGATTGATCTAGTAAAGAGGTGATGGAGGAGGTTAGATTGATCTAGTGAAGAGGTGATGAAGGAGGTTAGATTGATCTACTGAAGAGGTGATGGAGGAGGTTAGATTGATCTACTGAAGAGGTGATGAAGGAGGTTAGATTGATCTAGTGAAGAGGTGATGGAGGAGGTTAGATTGATCTAGTGAAGAGGTGATATAGGAGGTTAGATTGATCTACTGAAGAGGTGATGAAGGAGGTTAGATTGATCTAGTGAAGAGGTGATGGAGGAGGTTAGATTGATCTACTGTAGAGGTGATGGAGGAGGTTAGATTGATCTACTGTAGAGGTGATATAGGAGGTTAGATTGATCTACTGAAGAGGTGATGAAGGAGGTTAGATTGATCTAGTGAAGAGGTGATGGAGGAGGTTAGATTGATCTACTGTAGAGGTGATGGAGGAGGTTAGATTGATCTACTGTAGAGGTGATGAAGGAGGTTAGATTGATCTACTGAAGAGGTGATGAAGGAGGTTAGATTGATCTAGTGAAGAGGTGATGGAGGAGGTTAGATTGATCTACTGAAGAGGTGATGAAGGAGGTTAGATTGATCTAGTGAAGAGGTGATGGAGGAGGTTAGATTGATCTACTGAAGAGGTGATGAAGGAGGTTAGATTGATCTAGTGAAGAGGTGATGGAGGAGGTTAGATTGATCTACTGAAGAGGTGATGGAGGAGGTTAGATTGATCTACTGAAGAGGTGATGAAGGAGGTTAGATTGATCTACTGAAGAGGTGATGGAGGAGGTTAGATTGATCTAGTGAAGAGGTGATGGAGGAGGTTAGATTGATCTACTGAAGAGGTGATGGAGGAGGTTAGATTGATCTACTGAAGAGGTGATGGAGGAGGTTAGATTGATCTACTGAAGAGGTGATGAAGGAGGTTAGATTGATCTAGTAAAGAGGTGATATAGGAGGTTAGATTGATCTACTGAAGAGGTGATGGAGGAGGTTAGATTGATCTACTGAAGAAGTGATGGAGGAGGTTAGATTGATCTAGTGAAGAGGTGATGGAGGAGGTTAGATTGATCTACTGAAGAGGTGATGGAGGAGGTTAGATTGATCTACTGAAGAGGTGATGGAGGAGGTTAGATTGATCTACTGAAGAGGTGATGAAGGAGGTTAGATTGATCTAGTGAAGAGGTGATGGAGGAGGTTAGATTGATCTAGTGAAGAGGTGATGGAGGAGGTTAGATTGATCTACTGAAGAGGTGATGGAGGAGGTTAGATTGATCTACTGAAGAGGTGATGGAGGAGGTTAGATTGATCTAGTGAAGAGGTGATGGAGGAGGTTAGATTGATCTAGTGAAGAGGTGATGGAGGAGGTTAGATTGATCTACTGAAGAGGTGATGGAGGAGGTTAGATTGATCTACTGAAGAGGTGATGGAGGAGGTTAGATTGATCTACTGAAGAGGTGATGAAGGAGGTTAGATTGATCTAGTAAAGAGGTGATATAGGAGGTTAGATTGATCTAGTGAAGAGGTGATGGAGGAGGTTAGATTGATCTAGTGAAGAGGTGATGGAGGAGGTTAGATTGATCTACTGAAGAGGTGATGGAGGAGGTTAGATTGATCTAGTGAAGAGGTGATGGAGGAGGTTAGATTGATCTACTGAAGAGGTGATGGAGGAGGTTAGATTGATCTACTGAAGAGGTGATGAAGGAGGTTAGATTGATCTACTGAAGAGGTGATGGAGGAGGTTAGATTGATCTACTGAAGAGGAGATGGAGGAGGTTAGATTGATCTAGTGAAGAGGTGATGGAGGAGGTTAGATTGATCTACTGGAGAGGTGATGAAGGAGGTTAGATTGATCTAGTGAAGAGGTGATGGAGGAGGTTAGATTGATCTACTGAAGAGGTGATGGAGGAGGTTAGATTGATCTACTGAAGAGGTGATGGAGGAGGTTAGATTGATCTACTGTAGAGGGGATGGAGGAGGTTAGATTGATCTACTGAAGAGGTGATGAAGGAGGTTAGATTGATCTAGTGAAGAGGTGATGGAGGAGGTTAGATTGATCTACTGGAGAGGTGATGGAGGAGGTTAGATTGATCTAGTGAAGAGGTGATGGAGGAGGTTAGATTGATCTACTGAAGAGGTGATGGAGGAGGTTAGATTGATCTAGTGAAGAGGTGATGGAGGAGGTTAGATTGATCTACTGAAGAGGTGATGGAGGAGGTTAGATTGATCTAGTGAAGAGGTGATGGAGGAGGTTAGATTGATCTACTGAAGAGGTGATGGAGGAGGTTAGATTGATCTACTGAAGAGGTGATGAAGGAGGTTAGATTGATCTAGTGAAGAGGTGATGGAGGAGGTTAGATTGATCTAGTGAAGAGGTGATGGAGGAGGTTAGATTGATCTACTGAAGAGGTGATGGAGGAGGTTAGATTGATCTACTGAAGAGGTGATGGAGGAGGTTAGATTGATCTACTGAAGAGGTGATGAAGGAGGTTAGATTGATCTAGTAAAGAGGTGATATAGGAGGTTAGATTGATCTACTGAAGAGGTGATGGAGGAGGTTAGATTGATCTAGTAAAGAGGTGATGGAGGAGGTTAGATTGATCTACTGGAGAGGTGATGGAGGAGGTTAGATTGATCTACTGAAGAGGTGATGGAGGAGGTTAGATTGATCTAGTAAAGAGGTGATGGAGGAGGTTAGATTGATCTAGTAAAGAGGTGATGGAGGAGGTTAGATTGATCTAGTGAAGAGGTGATGGAGGAGGTTAGATTGATCTACTGAAGAGGTGATGGAGGAGGTTAGATTGATCTAGTAAAGAGGTGATGGAGGAGGTTAGATTGATCTAGTGAAGAGGTGATGGAGGAGGTTAGATTGATCTAGTGAAGAGGTGATGGAGGAGGTTAGATTGATCTAGTAAAGAGGTGATGGAGGAGGTTAGATTGATCTAGTAAAGAGGTGATGGAGGAGGTTAGATTGATCTAGTGAAGAGGTGATGGAGGAGGTTAGATTGATCTACTGAAGAGGTGATGGAGGAGGTTAGATTGATCTAGTGAAGAGGTGATGGAGGAGGTTAGATTGATCTACTGAAGAGGTGATGGAGGAGGTTAGATTGATCTAGTGAAGAGGTGATGGAGGAGGTTAGATTGATCTACTGAAGAGGTGATGGAGGAGGTTAGATTGATCTAGTGAAGAGGTGATGGAGGAGGTTAGATTGATCTACTGAAGAGGTGATGGAGGAGGTTAGATTGATCTACTGAAGAGGTGATGAAGGAGGTTAGATTGATCTAGTGAAGAGGTGATGGAGGAGGTTAGATTGATCTAGTGAAGAGGTGATGGAGGAGGTTAGATTGATCTACTGAAGAGGTGATGGAGGAGGTTAGATTGATCTACTGAAGAGGTGATGGAGGAGGTTAGATTGATCTACTGAAGAGGTGATGAAGGAGGTTAGATTGATCTAGTAAAGAGGTGATATAGGAGGTTAGATTGATCTACTGAAGAGGTGATGGAGGAGGTTAGATTGATCTACTGAAGAAGTGATGGAGGAGGTTAGATTGATCTAGTGAAGAGGTGATGGAGGAGGTTAGATTGATCTACTGAAGAGGTGATGGAGGAGGTTAGATTGATCTACTGAAGAGGTGATGGAGGAGGTTAGATTGATCTACTGAAGAGGTGATGAAGGAGGTTAGATTGATCTAGTGAAGAGGTGATGGAGGAGGTTAGATTGATCTACTGAAGAGGTGATGGAGGAGGTTAGATTGATCTACTGAAGAGGTGATGGAGGAGGTTAGATTGATCTACTGAAGAGGTGATGGAGGAGGTTAGATTGATCTACTGAAGAGGTGATGAAGGAGGTTAGATTGATCTAGTAAAGAGGTGATGGAGGAGGTTAGATTGATCTACTGGAGAGGTGATGGAGGAGGTTAGATTGATCTACTGAAGAGGTGATGGAGGAGGTTAGATTGATCTAGTAAAGAGGTGATGGAGGAGGTTAGATTGATCTAGTAAAGAGGTGATGGAGGAGGTTAGATTGATCTAGTGAAGAGGTGATGGAGGAGGTTAGATTGATCTAGTAAAGAGGTGATGGAGGAGGTTAGATTGATCTAGTGAAGAGGTGATGGAGGAGGTTAGATTGATCTACTGAAGAGGTGATGAAGGAGGTTAGATTGATCTAGTGAAGAGGTGATGGAGGAGGTTAGATTGATCTACTGAAGAGGTGATGGAGGAGGTTAGATTGATCTAGTGAAGAGGTGATGGAGGAGGTTAGATTGATCTAGTGAAGAGGTGATGGAGGAGGTTAGATTGATCTAGTGAAGAGGTGATGGAGGAGGTTAGATTGATCTAGTGAAGAGGTGATGGAGGAGGTTAGATTGATCTAGTGAAGAGGTGATGGAGGAGGTTAGATTGATCTACTGAAGAGGTGATGGAGGAGGTTAGATTGATCTAGTAAAGAGGTGATATAGGAGGTTAGATTGATCTACTGAAGAGGTGATGGAGGAGGTTAGATTGATCTACTGAAGAGGTGATGAAGGAGGTTAGATTGATCTAGTGAAGAGGTGATGGAGGAGGTTAGATTGATCTACTGAAGAGGTGATGGAGGAGGTTAGATTGATCTAGTGAAGAGGTGATGGAGGAGGTTAGATTGATCTAGTGAAGAGGTGATGGAGGAGGTTAGATTGATCTACTGAAGAGGTGATGGAGGAGGTTAGATTGATCTACTGAAGAGGTGATGGAGGAGGTTAGATTGATCTACTGAAGAGGTGATGGAGGAGGTTAGATTGATCTACTGAAGAGGTGATGAAGGAGGTTAGATTGATCTAGTGAAGAGGTGATGGAGGAGGTTAGATTGATCTAGTGAAGAGGTGATGGAGGAGGTTAGATTGATCTACTGAAGAGGTGATGAAGGAGGTTAGATTGATCTAGTAAAGAGGTGATATAGGAGGTTAGATTGATCTACTGAAGAGGTGATGGAGGAGGTTAGATTGATCTACTGAAGAGGTGATGAAGGAGGTTAGATTGATCTAGTGAAGAGGTGATGAAGGAGGTTAGATTGATCTACTGAAGAGGTGATGGAGGAGGTTAGATTGATCTAGTGAAGAGGTGATGGAGGAGGTTAGATTGATCTACTGAAGAGGTGATGGAGGAGGTTAGATTGATCTACTGAAGAGGTGATGGAGGAGGTTAGATTGATCTACTGAAGAGGTGATGGAGGAGGTTAGATTGATCTACTGAAGAGGTGATGGAGGAGGTTAGATTGATCTACTGTAGAGGGGATGGAGGAGGTTAGATTGATCTACTGAAGAGGTGATGAAGGAGGTTAGATTGATCTAGTGAAGAGGTGATGGAGGAGGTTAGATTGATCTACTGGAGAGGTGATGGAGGAGGTTAGATTGATCTAGTGAAGAGGTGATGGAGGAGGTTAGATTGATCTACTGAAGAGGTGATGGAGGAGGTTAGATTGATCTAGTAAAGAGGTGATATAGGAGGTTAGATTGATCTACTGAAGAGGTGATGGAGGAGGTTAGATTGATCTACTGAAGAAGTGATGGAGGAGGTTAGATTGATCTAGTGAAGAGGTGATGGAGGAGGTTAGATTGATCTACTGAAGAGGTGATGGAGGAGGTTAGATTGATCTACTGAAGAGGTGATGGAGGAGGTTAGATTGATCTACTGAAGAGGTGATGAAGGAGGTTAGATTGATCTAGTGAAGAGGTGATGGAGGAGGTTAGATTGATCTACTGAAGAGGTGATGGAGGAGGTTAGATTGATCTACTGAAGAGGTGATGGAGGAGGTTAGATTGATCTACTGAAGAGGTGATGGAGGAGGTTAGATTGATCTACTGAAGAGGTGATGGAGGAGGTTAGATTGATCTACTGTAGAGGGGATGGAGGAGGTTAGATTGATCTACTGAAGAGGTGATGGAGGAGGTTAGATTGATCTAGTGAAGAGGTGATGGAGGAGGTTAGATTGATCTACTGAAGAGGTGATGGAGGAGGTTAGATTGATCTAGTAAAGAGGTGATGGAGGAGGTTAGATTGATCTAGTGAAGAGGTGATGAAGGAGGTTAGATTGATCTAGTGAAGAGGTGATGGAGGAGGTTAGATTGATCTAGTGAAGAGGTGATGGAGGAGGTTAGATTGATCTAGTGAAGAGGTGATGGAGGAGGTTAGATTGATCTACTGAAGAGGTGATGGAGGAGGTTAGATTGATCTACTGAAGAGGTGATGAAGGAGGTTAGATTGATCTACTGAAGAGGTGATGGAGGAGGTTAGATTGATCTACTGAAGAGGTGATGGAGGAGGTTAGATTGATCTACTGAAGAGGTGATGAAGGAGGTTAGATTGATCTAGTGAAGAGGTGATGGAGGAGGTTAGATTGATCTACTGAAGAGGTGATGGAGGAGGTTAGATTGATCTACTGAAGAGGTGATGAAGGAGGTTAGATTGATCTACTGAAGAGGTGATGGAGGAGGTTAGATTGATCTACTGAAGAGGTGATGGAGGAGGTTAGATTGATCTACTGAAGAGGTGATGAAGGAGGTTAGATTGATCTAGTGAAGAGGTGATGGAGGAGGTTAGATTGATCTAGTGAAGAGGTGATGGAGGAGGTTAGATTGATCTAGTGAAGAGGTGATGGAGGAGGTTAGATTGATCTAGTGAAGAGGTGATGGAGGAGGTTAGATTGATCTACTGAAGAGGTGATGGAGGAGGTTAGATTGATCTAGTGAAGAGGTGATGAAGGAGGTTAGATTGATCTACTGAAGAGGTGATGGAGGAGGTTAGATTGATCTAGTGAAGAGGTGATGGAGGAGGTTAGATTGATCTACTGAAGAGGTGATGGAGGAGGTTAGATTGATCTAGTGAAGAGGTGATGGAGGAGGTTAGATTGATCTACTGAAGAGGTGATGGAGGAGGTTAGATTGATCTAGTGAAGAGGTGATGAAGGAGGTTAGATTGATCTACTGAAGAGGTGATGGAGGAGGTTAGATTGATCTACTGAAGAGGTGATGGAGGAGGTTAGATTGATCTACTGAAGAGGTGATGGAGGAGGTTAGATTGATCTAGTAAAGAGGTGATATAGGAGGTTAGATTGATCTACTGAAGAGGTGATGGAGGAGGTTAGATTGATCTAGTGAAGAGGTGATGGAGGAGGTTAGATTGATCTACTGAAGAGGTGATGGAGGAGGTTAGATTGATCTACTGAAGAGGTGATGGAGGAGGTTAGATTGATCTACTGAAGAGGTGATGAAGGAGGTTAGATTGATCTAGTGAAGAGGTGATGGAGGAGGTTAGATTGATCTACTGAAGAGGTGATGGAGGAGGTTAGATTGATCTAGTGAAGAGGTGATGGAGGAGGTTAGATTGATCTAGTGAAGAGGTGATGGAGGAGGTTAGATTGATCTAGTGAAGAGGTGATGGAGGAGGTTAGATTGATCTAGTGAAGAGGTGATGGAGGAGGTTAGATTGATCTAGTGAAGAGGTGATGGAGGAGGTTAGATTGATCTAGTGAAGAGGTGATGGAGGAGGTTAGATTGATCTACTGAAGAGGTGATGGAGGAGGTTAGATTGATCTACTGAAGAAGTGATGGAGGAGGTTAGATTGATCTAGTGAAGAGGTGATGGAGGAGGTTAGATTGATCTACTGAAGAGGTGATGGAGGAGGTTAGATTGATCTAGTAAAGAGGTGATATAGGAGGTTAGATTGATCTACTGAAGAGGTGATGGAGGAGGTTAGATTGATCTACTGAAGAAGTGATGGAGGAGGTTAGATTGATCTACTGAAGAGGTGATGGAGGAGGTTAGATTGATCTACTGAAGAGGTGATGGAGGAGGTTAGATTGATCTACTGAAGAGGTGATGGAGGAGGTTAGATTGATCTAGTAAAGAGGTGATGGAGGAGGTTAGATTGATCTAGTGAAGAGGTGATGAAGGAGGTTAGATTGATCTACTGAAGAGGTGATGGAGGAGGTTAGATTGATCTACTGAAGAGGTGATGGAGGAGGTTAGTTTGATCTACTGAAGAGGTGATGGAGGAGGTTAGATTGATCTACTGAAGAGGTGATGGAGGAGGTTAGATTGATCTAGTAAAGAGGTGATATAGGAGGTTAGATTGTTCTACTGAAGAGGTGATGGAGGAGGTTAGATTGATCTACTGAAGAAGTGATGGAGGAGGTTAGATTGATCTACTGAAGAGGTGATGGAGGAGGTTAGATTGATCTACTGAAGAGGTGATGGAGGAGGTTAGATTGATCTACTGAAGAGGTGATGGAGGAGGTTAGATTGATCTAGTAAAGAGGTGATGGAGGAGGTTAGATTGATCTAGTGAAGAGGTGATGAAGGAGGTTAGATTGATCTACTGAAGAGGTGATGGAGGAGGTTAGATTGATCTACTGAAGAGGTGATGGAGGAGGTTAGTTTGATCTACTGAAGAGGTGATGGAGGAGGTTAGATTGATCTACTGAAGAGGTGATGGAGGAGGTTAGATTGATCTAGTAAAGAGGTGATGGAGGAGGTTAGATTGATCTAGTGAAGAGGTGATGAAGGAGGTTAGATTGATCTACTGAAGAGGTGATGGAGGAGGTTAGATTGATCTACTGAAGAGGTGATGGAGGAGGTTAGATTGATCTACTGAAGAGGTGATGGAGGAGGTTAGATTGATCTAGTGAAGAGGTGATGGAGAAGGTTAGATTGATCTACTGAAGAGGTGATGGAGGAGGTTAGATTGATCTAGTGAAGAGGTGATGGAGAAGGTTAGATTGATCTACTGAAGAGGTGATGGAGGAGGTTAGATTGATCTACTGAAGAGGTGATGGAGGAGGTTAGTTTGATCTAGTGAAGAGGTGATGGAGAAGGTTAGATTGATCTACTGAAGAGGTGATGGAGGAGGTTAGATTGATCTAGTGAAGAGGTGATGAAGGAGGTTAGTTTGATCTAGTGAAGAGGTGATGGAGGAGGTTAGATTGATTTACTGAAGAGGTGATGGAGGAGGTTAGATTGATCTAGTGAAGAGGTGATGGAGGAGGTTAGATTGATCTACTGAAGAGGTGATGGAGGAGGTTAGATTGATCTACTAAAGAGGTGATGGAGGAGGTTAGATTAATCTACTGAAGAGGAGATGAAGGAGGTTAGATTGATCTAGTGAAGAGGTGATGGAGGAGGTTAGATTGATCTAGTGAAGAGGTGATGGAGGAGGTTAGATTGATCTACTGAAGACGTGATGGAGGAGGTTAGATTGATCTACTGAAGAGGAGATGGAGGAGGTTAGATTGATCTACTGAAGAGGTGATGAAGGAGGTTAGATTGATCTAGTGAAGAGGTGATGGAGGAGGTTAGATTGATCTACTGAAGAGGTGATATAGGAGGTTAGATTGATCTACTGAAGAGGTGATGGAGGAGGTTAGATTGATTTACTGAAGAGGTGATGGAGGAGGTTAGATTGATCTAGTGAAGAGGTGATGGAGGAGGTTAGATTGATCTACTGAAGAGGTGATGGAGGAGGTTAGATTGATCTACTAAAGAGGTGATGGAGGAGGTTAGATTAATCTACTGAAGAGGAGATGAAGGAGGTTAGATTGATCTAGTGAAGAGGTGATGGAGGAGGTTAGATTGATCTAGTGAAGAGGTGATGGAGGAGGTTAGATTGATCTACTAAAGAGGTGATGGAGGAGGTTAGATTGATCTAGTGAAGAGGTGATGGAGGAGGTTAGATTAATCTACTGAAGACGTGATGGAGGAGGTTAGATTGATCTACTGAAGAGGTGATGAAGGAGGTTAGATTGATCTAGTGAAGAGGTGATGGAGGAGGTTAGATTGATCTACTGAAGAGGTGATGGAGGAGGTTAGATTGATCTACTGAAGAGGTGATGGAGGAGGTTAGATTAATCTACTGAAGACGTGATGGAGGAGGTTAGATTGATCTACTGAAGAGGTGATGAAGGAGGTTAGATTGATCTAGTGAAGAGGTGATGGAGGAGGTTAGATTGATCTACTGAAGAGGTGATGGAGGAGGTTAGATTGATCTAGTGAAGAGGTGATGGAGGAGGTTAGATTGATCTAGTGGAGAGGAGATGGAGGAGGTTAGATTGATCTAGTGAAGAGGTGATGAAGGAGGTTAGATTGATCTAGTGAAGAGGTGATGGAGGAGGTTAGATTGATCTACTGAAGAGGTGATGAAGGAGGTTAGATTGATCTAGTGAAGAAGTGATGGAGGAGGTTAGATTGATCTACTGAAGAGGTGATGGAGGAGGTTAGATTGATCTACTGAAGAGGTGATGGAGGAGGTTAGATTGATCTAGTAAAGAGGTGATGGAGGAGGTTAGATTGATCTAGTGAAGAGGTGATGAAGGAGGTTAGATTGATCTACTGAAGAGGTGATGGAGGAGGTTAGATTGATCTACTGAAGAGGTGATGGAGGAGGTTAGATTGATCTACTGAAGAGGTGATGGAGGAGGTTAGATTGATCTACTGAAGAGGTGATGGAGGAGGTTAGATTGATCTAGTGAAGAGGTGATGGAGGAGGTTAGATTGATCTACTGAAGAGGTGATGGAGGAGGTTAGATTGATCTAGTGAAGAGGTGATGGAGGAGGTTGGATTGATCTAGTGAAGAGGTGATGAAGGAGGTTAGATTAATCTACTGAAGAGGTGATGGAGGAGGTTAGATTGATCTACTGAAGAGGTGATGGAGGAGGTTAGATTGATCTACTGAAGAGGTGATGGAGGAGGTTAGTTTGATCTAGTGAAGAGGTGATGGAGAAGGTTAGATTGATCTACTGAAGAGGTGATGGAGGAGGTTAGATTGATCTAGTGAAGAGGTGATGAAGGAGGTTAGTTTGATCTAGTGAAGAGGTGATGGAGGAGGTTAGATTGATTTACTGAAGAGGTGATGGAGGAGGTTAGATTGATCTAGTGAAGAGGTGATGGAGGAGGTTAGATTGATCTACTGAAGAGGTGATGGAGGAGGTTAGATTGATCTACTAAAGAGGTGATGGAGGAGGTTAGATTAATCTACTGAAGAGGAGATGAAGGAGGTTAGATTGATCTAGTGAAGAGGTGATGGAGGAGGTTAGATTGATCTAGTGAAGAGGTGATGGAGGAGGTTAGATTGATCTACTGAAGAGGTGATGGAGGAGGTTAGATTGATCTACTGAAGAGGTGATGGAGGAGGTTAGATTGATCTAGTAAAGAGGTGATATAGGAGGTTAGATTGATCTACTGAAGAGGTGATGGAGGAGGTTAGATTGATCTACTGAAGAAGTGATGGAGGAGGTTAGATTGATCTACTGAAGAGGTGATGGAGGAGGTTAGATTGATCTACTGAAGAGGTGATGGAGGAGGTTAGATTGATCTACTGAAGAGGTGATGGAGGAGGTTAGATTGATCTAGTAAAGAGGTGATGGAGGAGGTTAGATTGATCTAGTGAAGAGGTGATGAAGGAGGTTAGATTGATCTACTGAAGAGGTGATGGAGGAGGTTAGATTGATCTACTGAAGAGGTGATGGAGGAGGTTAGTTTGATCTACTGAAGAGGTGATGGAGGAGGTTAGATTGATCTACTGAAGAGGTGATGGAGGAGGTTAGATTGATCTAGTAAAGAGGTGATATAGGAGGTTAGATTGTTCTACTGAAGAGGTGATGGAGGAGGTTAGATTGATCTACTGAAGAAGTGATGGAGGAGGTTAGATTGATCTACTGAAGAGGTGATGGAGGAGGTTAGATTGATCTAGTGAAGAGGTGATGGAGGAGGTTAGATTGATCTACTGAAGAGGTGATGGAGGAGGTTAGATTGATCTAGTAAAGAGGTGATGGAGGAGGTTAGATTGATCTAGTGAAGAGGAGATGAAGGAGGTTAGATTGATCTAGTGAAGAGGTGATGGAGGAGGTTAGATTGATCTAGTGAAGAGGTGATGGAGGAGGTTAGATTGATCTACTAAAGAGGTGAAGGAGGAGGTTAGATTGATCTAGTGAAGAGGTGATGGAGGAGGTTGGATTGATCTAGTGAAGAGGTGATGAAGGAGGTTAGATTAATCTACTGAAGAGGTGATGGAGGAGGTTAGATTGATCTACTGAAGAGGTGATGGAGGAGGTTAGATTGATCTACTGAAGAGGTGATGGAGGAGGTTAGTTTGATCTAGTGAAGAGGTGATGGAGAAGGTTAGATTGATCTACTGAAGAGGTGATGGAGGAGGTTAGATTGATCTAGTGAAGAGGTGATGAAGGAGGTTAGTTTGATCTAGTGAAGAGGTGATGGAGGAGGTTAGATTGATTTACTGAAGAGGTGATGGAGGAGGTTAGATTGATCTAGTGAAGAGGTGATGGAGGAGGTTAGATTGATCTACTGAAGAGGTGATGGAGGAGGTTAGATTGATCTACTAAAGAGGTGATGGAGGAGGTTAGATTAATCTACTGAAGAGGAGATGAAGGAGGTTAGATTGATCTAGTGAAGAGGTGATGGAGGAGGTTAGATTGATCTAGTGAAGAGGTGATGGAGGAGGTTAGATTGATCTACTAAAGAGGTGATGGAGGAGGTTAGATTGATCTAGTGAAGAGGTGATGAAGGAGGTTAGTTTGATCTAGTGAAGAGGTGATGGAGGAGGTTAGATTGATTTACTGAAGAGGTGATGGAGGAGGTTAGTTTGATCTACTGAAGAGGTGATGGAGGAGGTTAGATTGATCTACTGAAGAGGTGATGGAGGAGGTTAGATTGATCTAGTAAAGAGGTGATATAGGAGGTTAGATTGTTCTACTGAAGAGGTGATGGAGGAGGTTAGATTGATCTACTGAAGAAGTGATGGAGGAGGTTAGATTGATCTACTGAAGAGGTGATGGAGGAGGTTAGATTGATCTACTGAAGAGGTGATGGAGGAGGTTAGATTGATCTACTGAAGAGGTGATGGAGGAGGTTAGATTGATCTAGTAAAGAGGTGATGGAGGAGGTTAGATTGATCTAGTGAAGAGGAGATGAAGGAGGTTAGATTGATCTAGTGAAGAGGTGATGGAGGAGGTTAGATTGATCTAGTGAAGAGGTGATGGAGAAGGTTAGATTGATCTAGTGAAGAGGTGATGGAGAAGGTTAGATTGATCTACTGAAGAGGTGATGGAGGAGGTTAGATTGATCTAGTGAAGAGGTGATGGAGGAGGTTAGATTGATCTACTGAAGAGGTGATGGAGGAGGTTAGATTGATCTACTGAAGAGGTGATGAAGGAGGTTAGATTGATCTAGTGAAGAAGTGATGGAGGAGGTTAGATTGATCTACTGAAGAGGTGATGGAGGAGGTTAGATTGATCTACTGAAGAGGTGATGGAGGAGGTTAGATTGATCTACTGAAGAGGTGATGAAGGAGGTTAGATTGATCTAGTGAAGAGGTGATGGAGGAGGTTAGATTGATCTAGTGAAGAGGTGATGGAGGAGGTTAGATTGATCTAGTGAAGAGGTGATGGAGGAGGTTAGATTGATCTAGTGGAGAGGAGATGGAGGAGGTTAGATTGATCTAGTGAAGAGGTGATGAAGGAGGTTAGATTGATCTACTGAAGAGGTGATGGAGGAGGTTAGATTGATCTAGTGAAGAGGTGATGGAGGAGGTTAGATTGATCTACTGAAGAGGTGATGAAGGAGGTTAGATTGATCTACTGAAGAGGTGATGAAGGAGGTTAGATTGATCTAGTGAAGAGGTGATGGAGGAGGTTAGATTGATCTAGTGAAGAAGTGATGGAGGAGGTTAGATTGATCTACTGAAGAGGTGATGGAGGAGGTTAGATTGATCTACTGAAGAGGTGATGGAGGAGGTTAGATTGATCTACTGAAGAGGTGATGAAGGAGGTTAGATTGATCTAGTAAAGAGGTGATGGAGGAGGTTAGATTGATCTACTGGAGAGGTGATGGAGGAGGTTAGATTGATCTACTGAAGAGGTGATGGAGAAGGTTAGATTGATCTACTGAAGACGTGATGGAGGAGGTTAGATTGATCTACTGAAGAGGTGATGGAGGAGGTTAGTTTGATCTAGTGAAGAGGTGATGGAGGAGGTTAGATTGATCTAGTAAAGAGGTGATGGAGGAGGTTAGATTGATCTAGTGAAGAGGTGATGGAGGAGGTTAGTTTGATCTAGTGAAGAGGTGATGGAGGAGGTTAGATTGATCTACTGAAGAGGTGATATAGGAGGTTAGATTGATCTACTGAAGAGGTGATGAAGGAGGTTAGATTGATCTACTGAAGAGGAGATGGAGGAGGTTAGATTGATCTAGTGAAGAGGTGATATAGGAGGTTAGATTGATCTACTAAAGAGGTGATGGAGGAGGTTAGATTGATCTACTGAAGAGGTGATGGAGGAGGTTAGATTGATCTACTGAAGAGGTGATGAAGGAGGTTAGATTGATCTAGTAAAGAGGTGATATAGGAGGTTAGATTGATCTACTGAAGAGGTGATGGAGGAGGTTAGATTGATCTACTGAAGAAGTGATGGAGGAGTTTAGATTGATCTAGTGAAGAGGTGATGGAGGAGGTTAGATTGATCTACTGAAGAGGTGATGGAGGAGGTTAGATTGATCTACTGAAGAGGTGATGGAGGAGGTTAGATTGATCTAGTGAAGAGGTGATGGAGGAGGTTAGATTGATCTACTGAAGAGGTGATGGAGGAGGTTAGATTGATCTAGTGAAGAGGTGATGGAGGAGGTTAGATTGATCTAGTGAAGAGGTGATGGAGGAGGTTAGATTGATCTAGTGAAGAGGTGATGGAGGAGGTTAGATTGATCTACTGAAGAGGTGATGGAGGAGGTTAGATTGATCTACTGAAGAGGTGATGGAGGAGGTTAGATTAATCTACTGAAGACGTGATGGAGGAGGTTAGATTGATCTACTGAAGAGGTGATGAAGGAGGTTAGATTGATCTAGTGAAGAGGAGATGGAGGAGGTTAGATTGATCTACTGAAGAGGTGATGAAGGAGGTTAGATTGATCTAGTGAAGAGGTGATGGAGGAGGTTAGATTGATCTACTGAAGAGGTGATGAAGGAGGTTAGATTGATCTAGTGAAGAGGAGATGGAGGAGGTTAGATTGATCTACTGAAGAGGTGATGAAGGAGGTTAGATTGATCTACTGAAGAGGAGATGGAGGAGGTTAGATTGATCTACTGAAGAGGTGATGAAGGAGGTTAGATTGATCTACTGAAGAGGTGATGAAGGAGGTTAGATTGATCTAGTGAAGAGGTGATGGAGGAGGTTAGATTGATCTAGTAAAGAGGTGATGGAGGAGGTTAGATTGATCTACTGAAGAGGTGATGGAGGAGGTTAGATTGATCTACTGAAGAGGTGATGGAGGAGGTTAGATTGATCTAGTGAAGAGGTGATGGAGGAGGTTAGATTGATCTACTGAAGAGGTGATGGAGGAGGTTAGATTGATCTAGTGAAGAGGTGATGGAGGAGGTTAGATTAATCTACTGAAGAGGAGATGAAGGAGGTTAGATTGATCTAGTGAAGAGGTGATGGAGGAGGTTAGATTGATCTAGTGAAGAGGTGATGGAGGAGGTTAGATTGATCTACTGAAGAGGTGATGAAGGAGGTTAGATTGATCTAGTGAAGAAGTGATGGAGGAGGTTAGATTGATCTACTGAAGAGGTGATGGAGGAGGTTAGATTGATCTACTGAAGAGGTGATGGAGGAGGTTAGATTGATCTACTGAAGAGGTGATGGAGGAGGTTAGATTGATCTAGTGAAGAGGTGATGGAGGAGGTTAGATTGATCTAGTGAAGAGGTGATGGAGGAGGTTAGATTGATCTAGTGAAGAGGTGATGGAGGAGGTTAGATTGATCTACTGAAGAGGTGATGGAGGAGGTTAGATTGATCTACTGAAGAGGTGATGGAGGAGGTTAGATTGATCTAGTGAAGAGGTGATGGAGGAGGTTAGATTGATCTACTGAAGACGTGATGGAGGAGGTTAGATTGATCTACTGTAGAGGGGATGGAGGAGGTTAGATTGATTTACTGAAGAGGTGATGGAGGAGGTTAGATTGATCTAGTGAAGAGGTGATGGAGGAGGTTAGATTGATCTACTGAAGAGGTGATGGAGGAGGTTAGATTAATCTACTGAAGAGGAGATGAAGGAGGTTAGATTGATCTAGTGAAGAGGTGATGGAGGAGGTTAGATTGATCTAGTGAAGAGGTGATGGAGGAGGTTAGATTGATCTACTGAAGAGGTGATGGAGGAGGTTAGATTGAGCTAGTGAAGAGGTGATATAGGAGGTTAGATTGATCTAGTGAAGAGGTGATGGAGGAGGTTAGATTGATCTACTGAAGAGGTGATGGAGGAGGTTAGATTGATCTACTGAAGAGGTGATGGAGGAGGTTAGATTGATCTACTGAAGAGGAGATGGAGGAGGTTAGATTGATCTAGTGAAGAGGTGATATAGGAGGTTAGATTGATCTACTAAAGAGGTGATGGAGGAGGTTAGATTGATCTACTGAAGAGGTGATGGAGGAGGTTAGATTGATCTACTGAAGAGGTGATGAAGGAGGTTAGATTGATCTAGTAAAGAGGTGATATAGGAGGTTAGATTGATCTACTGAAGAGGTGATGGAGGAGGTTAGATTGATCTACTGAAGAAGTGATGGAGGAGTTTAGATTGATCTAGTGAAGAGGTGATGGAGGAGGTTAGATTGATCTAGTGAAGAGGTGATGGAGGAGGTTAGATTGATCTACTGAAGAGGTGATGGAGGAGGTTAGATTGATCTACTGAAGAGGTGATGGAGGAGGTTAGATTGATCTACTGAAGAGGTGATGGAGGAGGTTAGATTAATCTACTGAAGAGGAGATGAAGGAGGTTAGATTGATCTAGTGAAGAGGTGATGGAGGAGGTTAGATTGATCTAGTGAAGAGGTGATGGAGGAGGTTAGATTGATCTACTGAAGAGGTGATGGAGGAGGTTAGATTGATCTACTGAAGAGGTGATGGAGGAGGTTAGATTGAGCTAGTGAAGAGGTGATATAGGAGGTTAGATTGATCTAGTGAAGAGGTGATGGAGGAGGTTAGATTGATCTACTGAAGAGGTGATGGAGGAGGTTAGATTGATCTACTGAAGAGGTGATGGAGGAGGTTAGATTGATCTAGTGAAGAGGTGATGGAGGAGGTTAGATTGATCTACTGAAGAGGTGATGGAGGAGGTTAGATTGATCTAGTGAAGAGGTGATGGAGGAGGTTAGATTGATCTAGTGGAGAGGAGATGGAGGAGGTTAGATTGATCTAGTGAAGAGGTGATGAAGGAGGTTAGATTGATCTAGTGAAGAGGTGATGGAGGAGGTTAGATTGATCTACTGAAGAGGTGATGAAGGAGGTTAGATTGATCTAGTGAAGAGGTGATGGAGGAGGTTAGATTGATCTACTGAAGAGGTGATGGAGGAGGTTAGATTGATCTACTGAAGAGGTGATGGAGGAGGTTAGATTGATCTACTAAAGAGGTGATGGAGGAGGTTAGATTGATCTACTGAAGAGGTGATGGAGGAGGTTAGATTGATTTACTGAAGAGGTGATGGAGGAGGTTAGATTGATCTAGTGAAGAGGTGATGGAGGAGGTTAGATTGATCTACTGAAGAGGTGATGGAGGAGGTTAGATTGATCTAGTGAAGAGGTGATGGAGGAGGTTAGATTGATCTAGTGAAGAGGTGATGGAGGAGGTTAGATTGATCTAGTGAAGAGGTGATGGAGGAGGTTAGATTGATCTACTGAAGAGGTGATGGAGGAGGTTAGATTGATCTACTGAAGAGGTGATGAAGGAGGTTAGATTGATCTACTGAAGAGGTGATGGAGGAGGTTAGATTGATCTACTGAAGAGGTGATGGAGGAGGTTAGATTAATCTACTGAAGAGGTGATGGAGGAGGTTAGATTGATCTAGTGAAGAGGTGATGGAGGAGGTTAGATTGATCTAGTGGAGAGGAGATGGAGGAGGTTAGATTGATCTAGTGAAGAGGTGATGAAGGAGGTTAGATTGATCTAGTGAAGAGGTGATGGAGGAGGTTAGATTGATCTACTGAAGAGGTGATGAAGGAGGTTAGATTGATCTAGTGAAGAGGTGATGGAGGAGGTTAGATTGATCTACTGAAGAGGTGATGGAGGAGGTAAGATCGATCTAGTGAAGAGGTGATGAAGGAGGTTATAGGAGAGATACAGCAGCTCCAGGCAGACATGTTACAGCAGAACATGTCAGATTCATGTGTAGCTCATGTCTATGTCTCTCACCTGTATATTAGGAGGATGCAGCCTGTGTGTGCATGTGTGTGTGTGTATAGGAGAGATACAGCAGCTCCAGGCTGCAGCCATGTTACAGCAGAACATGTCAGATTCATGTGTAGCTCATGTCTGTGTCTCACCTGTATATTAGGAGGATGCAGCCTGTGTGTGTGTGTGTGTGTGTATAGGAGAGATACAGCAGCTCCAGGCAGCCATGTTACAGCAGAACATGTCAGATTCATGTGTAGCTGATGTCTGTGTCTCTCACCTGTATATTAGGAGGATGCAGCCTGTGTGTGTGTATAGGAGAGATACAGCAGCTCCAGGCAGACATGTTATAGCAGAACATGTCAGATTCATGTGTAGCTCATGTCTGTGTCTCTCACCTGTATATTAGGAGGATGCAGCCTGTGTGTACATGTGTGTGTATAGGAGAGATACAGCAGCTCCAGGCAGACATGTTACAGCAGAACATGTCAGATTCATGTGTAGCTCATGTCTGTGTCTCTCACCTGTATATTAGGAGGATGCAGCCTGTGTGTGTGTGTGTGTGTATAGGAGAGATACAGCAGCTCCAGGCAGCCATGTTACAGTAGAACATGTCAGATTCATGTGTAGCTCATGTCTGTGTCTCTCACCTGTATATTAGGAGGATGCAGCCTGTGTGTACATGTGTGTGTGTATAGGAGAGATACAGCAGCTCCAGGCAGCCATGTTACAGCAGAACATGTCAGATTCATGTGTAGCTCATGTCTGTGTCTCTCACCTGTATATTAGGAGGATGCAGCCTGTGTGTGTGTGTGTGTGTGTATAGGAGAGATACAGCAGCTCCAGGCAGCCATGTTACAGCAGAACATGTCAGATTCATGTGTAGCTGATGTCTGTGTCTCTCACCTGTATATTAGGAGGATGCAGCCTGTGTGTACATGTGTGTGTGTATAGGAGAGATACAGCAGCTCCAGGCTGCAGCCATGTTACAGCAGAACATGTCAGATTCATGTGTAGCTGATGTCTGTGTCTCTCACCTGTATATTAGGAGGATGCAGCCTGTGTGTACATGTGTGTGTGTATAGGAGAGATACAGCAGCTCCAGGCAGCCATGTTACAGCAGAACATGTCAGATTCATGTGTAGCTCATGTCTGTGTCTCTCACCTGTATATTAGGAGGATGCAGCCTGTGTGTACATGTGTGTGTGTGTATAGGAGAGATACAGCAGCTCCAGGCTGCAGCCATGTTACAGCAGAACATGTCAGATTCATGTGTAGCTCATGTCTGTGTCTCTCACCTGTATATTAGGAGCATGCAGCCTGTGTGTGTGTGTGTATAGGAGAGATACAGCAGCTCCAGGCAGCCATGTTACAGCAGAACATGTCAGATTCATGTGTAGCTCATGTCTGTGTCTCTCACCTGTATATTAGGAGGATGCAGCATGTGTGTACATGTGTGTGTGTATAGGAGAGATACAGCAGCTCCAGGCAGCCATGTTACAGCAGAACATGTCAGATTCATGTGTAGCTCATGTCTGTGTCTCTCACCTGTATATTAGGAGGATGCAGCCTGTGTGTGCATGTGTGTGTGTGTATAGGAGAGATACAGCAGCTCCAGGCAGCCATGTTACAGCAGAACATGTCAGATTCATGTGTAGCTGATGTCTGTGTCTCACCTGTATATTAGGAGGATGCAGCCTGTGTGCATGTGTGTGTGTATAGGAGAGATACAGCAGCTCCAGGCTGCAGCCATGTTACAGCAGAACATGTCAGATTCATGTGTAGCTGATGTCTGTGTCTCTCACCTGTATATTAGGAGGATGCAGCATGTGTGTACATGTGTGTGTGTATAGGAGAGATACAGCAGCTCCAGGCAGCCATGTTACAGCAGAACATGTCAGATTCATGTGTAGCTCATGTCTGTGTCTCTCACCTGTATATTAGGAGGATGCAGCCTGTGTGTGTGTGTGTGTGTGTATAGGAGAGATACAGCAGCTCCAGGCAGCCATGTTATAGCAGAACATGTCAGATTCATGTGTAGCTGATGTCTGTGTCTCTCACCTGTATATTAGGAGGATGCAGCCTGTGTGTGTGTGTGTGTGTGTATAGGAGAGATACAGCAGCTCCAGGCAGCCATGTTACAGCAGAACATGTCAGATTCATGTGTAGCTGATGTCTGTGTCTCTCACCTGTATATTAGGAGGATGCAGCCTGTGTGTACATGTGTGTGAGTATAGGAGAGATACAGCAGCTCCAGGCAGCCATGTTACAGCAGAACATGTCAGATTCATGTGTAGCTCATGTCTGTGTCTCTCACCTGTATATTAGGAGGATGCAGCCTGTGTGTGTGTATAGGAGAGATACAGCAGCTCCAGGCAGCCATGTTACAGCAGAACATGTCAGATTCATGTGTAGCTCATGTCTGTGTCTCTCACCTGTATATTAGGAGGATGCAGCCTGTGTGTGTGTATAGGAGAGATACAGCAGCTCCAGGCAGACATGTTACAGCAGAACATGTCAGATTCATGTGTAGCTCATGTCTGTGTCTCTCACCTGTATATTAGGAGGATGCAGCCTGTGTGTACATGTGTGTGTGTATAGGAGAGATACAGCAGCTCCAGGCAGCCATGTTACAGCAGAACATGTCAGATTCATGTGTAGCTCATGTCTGTGTCTCTCACCTGTATATTAGGAGGATGCAGCCTGTGTGTACATGTGTGTGTGTATAGGAGAGATACAGCAGCTCCAGGCAGCCATGTTACAGCAGAACATGTCAGATTCATGTGTAGCTCATGTCTGTGTCTCTCACCTGTATATTAGGAGGATGCAGCCTGTGTGTACATGTGTGTGTGTGTATAGGAGAGATACAGCAGCTCCAGGCAGCCATGTTACAGCAGAACATGTCAGATTCATGTGTAGCTCATGTCTGTGTCTCTCACCTGTATATTAGGAGGATGCAGCCTGTGTGTGCATGTGTGTGTGTGTATAGGAGAGATACAGCAGCTCCAGGCAGCCATGTTACAGCAGAACATGTCAGATTCATGTGTAGCTCATGTCTGTGTCTCTCACCTGTATATTAGGAGGATGCAGCCTGTGTGTACATGTGTGTGTGTATAGGAGAGATACAGCAGCTCCAGGCAGACATGTTATAGCAGAACATGTCAGATTCATGTGTAGCTGATGTCTGTGTCTCTCACCTGTATATTAGGAGGATGCAGCCTGTGTGTGCATGTGTGTGTGTGTGTGTGTGTGTATAGGAGAGATACAGCAGCTCCAGGCAGCCATGTTACAGCAGGACATGTCAGATTCATGTGTAGCTCATGTCTGTGTCTCTCACCTGTATATTAGGAGGATGCAGCCTGTGTGTGTGTGTGTATAGGAGAGATACAGCAGCTCCAGGCAGCCATGTTACAGCAGAACATGTCAGATTCATGTGTAGCTCATGTCTGTGTCTCTCACCTGTATATTAGGAGGATGCAGCCTGTGTGTGTGTGTATAGGAGAGATACAGCAGCTCCAGGCAGCCATGTTACAGCAGAACATGTCAGATTCATGTGTAGCTGATGTCTGTGTCTCTCACCTGTATATTAGGAGGATGCAGCCTGTGTGCATGTGTGTGTGTATAGGAGAGATACAGCAGCTCCAGGCAGCCATGTTATAGCAGAACATGTCAGATTCATGTGTAGCTGATGTCTGTGTCTCTCACCTGTATATTAGGAGGATGCAGCCTGTGTGCATGTGTGTGTGTATAGGAGAGATACAGCAGCTCCAGGCAGCCATGTTACACCAGAACATGTCAGATTCATGTGTAGCTGATGTCTGTGTCTCTCACCTGTATATTAGGAGGATGCAGCCTGTGTGTACATGTGTGTGTGTATAGGAGAGATACAGCAGCTCCAGGCAGCCATGTTACAGCAGAACATGTCAGATTCATGTGTAGCTGATGTCTGTGTCTCTCACCTGTATATTAGGAGGATGCAGCCTGTGTGTGTGTGTATAGGAGAGATACAGCAGCTCCAGGCAGCCATGTTATAGCAGAACACGTCAGATTCATGTGTAGCTCATGTCTGTGTCTCTCACCTGTATATTAGGAGGATGCAGCCTGTGTGTGTGTGTGTGTGTGTGTGTATAGGAGAGATACAGCAGCTCCAGGCAGCCATGTTACAGCAGAACATGTCAGATTCATGTGTAGCTCATGTCTGTGTCTCTCACCTGTATATTAGGAGGATGCAGCCTGTGTGTGCATGTGTGTGTGTGTATAGGAGAGATACAGCAGCTCCAGGCAGCCATGTTACAGCAGAACATGTCAGATTCATGTGTAGCTGATGTCTGTGTCTCTCACCTGTATATTAGGAGGATGCAGCCTGTGTGTACATGTGTGTGTGTATAGGAGAGATACAGCAGCTCCAGGCAGCCATGTTACAGCAGAACATGTCAGATTCATGTGTAGCTCATGTCTGTGTCTCTCACCTGTATATTAGGAGGATGCAGCCTGTGTGTACATGTGTGTGCGTGTATAGGAGAGATACAGCAGCTCCAGGCTGCAGCCATGTTACAGCAGAACATGTCAGATTCATGTGTAGCTGATGTCTGTGTCTCTCACCTGTATATTAGGAGGATGCAGCCTGTGTGTGTGTGTGTGTGTGTATAGGAGAGATACAGCAGCTCCAGGCAGCCATGTTACAGCAGAACATGTCAGATTCATGTGTAGCTGATGTCTGTGTCTCTCACCTGTATATTAGGAGGATGCAGCCTGTGTGTGTGTATAGGAGAGATACAGCAGCTCCAGGCAGACATGTTACAGCAGAACATGTCAGATTCATGTGTAGCTCATGTCTGTGTCTCTCACCTGTATATTAGGAGGATGCAGCCTGTGTGTGTGTGTGTGTATAGGAGAGATACAGCAGCTCCAGGCAGCCATGTTACAGCAGAACATGTCAGATTCATGTGTAGCTCATGTCTGTGTCTCTCACCTGTATATTAGGAGGATGCAGCCTGTGTGTACATGTGTGTGTGTATAGGAGAGATACAGCAGCTCCAGGCTGCAGCCATGTTACAGCAGAACATGTCAGATTCATGTGTAGCTGATGTCTGTGTCTCTCACCTGTATATTAGGAGGATGCAGCCTGTGTGTACATGTGTGTGTGTATAGGAGAGATACAGCAGCTCCAGGCAGCCATGTTACAGCAGAACATGTCAGATTCATGTGTAGCTCATGTCTGTGTCTCTCACCTGTATATTAGGAGGATGCAGCCTGTGTGTACATGTGTGTGTGTATAGGAGAGATACAGCAGCTCCAGGCAGCCATGTTATAGCAGAACATGTCAGATTCATGTGTAGCTCATGTCTGTGTCTCTCACCTGTATATTAGGAGGATGCAGCCTGTGTGTGTGTGTGTGTGTGTATAGGAGAGATACAGCAGCTCCAGGCAGCCATGTTATAGCAGAACATGTCAGATTCATGTGTAGCTCATGTCTGTGTCTCTCACCTGTATATTAGGAGGATGCAGCCTGTGTGTGTGTGTGTGTGTGTATAGGAGAGATACAGCAGCTCCAGGCAGCCATGTTACAGCAGAACATGTCAGATTCATGTGTAGCTCATGTCTGTGTCTCTCACCTGTATATTAGGAGGATGCAGCCTGTGTACATGTGTGTGTGTATAGGAGAGATACAGCAGCTCCAGGCAGCCATGTTACAGCAGAACATGTCAGATTCATGTGTAGCTCATGTCTGTGTCTCACCTGTATATTAGGAGGATGCAGCCTGTGTGTGCATGTGTGTGTGTGTATAGGAGAGATACAGCAGCTCCAGGCAGCCATGTTACAGCAGAACATGTCAGATTCATGTGTAGCTCATGTCTGTGTCTCTCACCTGTATATTAGGAGCATGCAGCCTGTGTGTACATGTGTGTGTGTGTATAGGAGAGATACAGCAGCTCCAGGCAGCCATGTTACAGCAGAACATGTCAGATTCATGTGTAGCTGATGTCTGTGTCTCTCACCTGTATATTAGGAGGATGCAGCCTGTGTGTGCCTGTGTGTGTGTATAGGAGAGATACAGCAGCTCCAGGCAGCCATGTTACAGCAGAACATGTCAGATTCATGTGTAGCTCATGTCTGTGTCTCACCTGTATATTAGGAGGATGCAGCATGTGTGTATGTGTATATAGGAGAGATACAGCAGCTCCAGGCAGCCATGATACAGCAGAACATGTCAGATTCATGTGTAGCTGATGTCTGTGTCTCTCACCTGTATATTAGGAGGATGCAGCCTGTGTGTGCATGTGTGTGTGTATAGGAGAGATACAGCAGCTCCAGGCAGCCATGTTACAGCAGAACATGTCAGATTCATGTGTAGCTGATGTCTGTGTCTCTCACCTGTATATTAGGAGGATGCAGCCTGTGTGTACATGTGTGTGTGTATATAGGAGAGATACAGCAGCTCCAGGCAGCCATGTTACAGCAGAACATGTCAGATTCATGTGTAGCTCATGTCTGTGTCTCTCACCTGTATATTAGGAGGATGCAGCCTGTGTGTGTATGTGTGTGTGTGTATAGGAGAGATACAGCAGCTCCAGGCAGCCATGTTACAGCAGAACATGTCAGATTCATGTGTAGCTCATGTCTGTGTCTCTCACCTGTATATTAGGAGGATGCAGCCTGTGTGTACATGTGTGTGTGTATAGGAGAGATACAGCAGCTCCAGGCAGCCATGTTATAGCAGAACATGTCAGATTCATGTGTAGCTCATGTCTGTGTCTCTCACCTGTATATTAGGAGGATGCAGCCTGTGTGTACATGTGTGTGTGTATAGGAGAGATACAGCAGCTCCAGGCAGCCATGTTACAGCAGAACATGTCAGATTCATGTGTAGCTGATGTCTGTGTCTCTCACCTGTATATTAGGAGGATGCAGCCTGTGTGTACATGTGTGTGTGTATAGGAGAGATACAGCAGCTCCAGGCAGCCATGTTACAGCAGAACATGTCAGATTCATGTGTAGCTCATGTCTGTGTCTCTCACCTGTATATTAGGAGGATGCAGCCTGTGTGTACATGTGTGTGTGTGTATAGGAGAGATACAGCAGCTCCAGGCAGCCATGTTACAGCAGAACATGTCAGATTCATGTGTAGCTCATGTCTGTGTCTCTCACCTGTATATTAGGAGGATGCAGCCTGTGTGTGCATGTGTGTGTGTGTATAGGAGAGATACAGCAGCTCCAGGCAGCCATGTTACAGCAGAACATGTCAGATTCATGTGTAGCTCATGTCTGTGTCTCTCACCTGTATATTAGGAGGATGCAGCCTGTGTGTACATGTGTGTGTGTATAGGAGAGATACAGCAGCTCCAGGCAGCCATGTTATAGCAGAACATGTCAGATTCATGTGTAGCTGATGTCTGTGTCTCTCACCTGTATATTAGGAGGATGCAGCCTGTGTGTACATGTGTGTGTGTATAGGAGAGATACAGCAGCTCCAGGCAGCCATGTTACAGCAGAACATGTCAGATTCATGTGTAGCTGATGTCTGTGTCTCTCACCTGTATATTAGGAGGATGCAGCCTGTGTGTGTGTGTATAGGAGAGATACAGCAGCTCCAGGCAGCCATGTTATAGCAGAACATGTCAGATTCATGTGTAGCTGATGTCTGTGTCTCTCACCTGTATATTAGGAGGATGCAGCCTGTGTGTACATGTGTGTGTGTGTATAGGAGAGATACAGCAGCTCCAGGCAGCCATGTTACAGCAGAACATGTCAGATTCATGTGTAGCTCATGTCTGTGTCTCTCACCTGTATATTAGGAGGATGCAGCCTGTGTGTGTGTGTGTGTGTATAGGAGAGATACAGCAGCTCCAGGCAGCCATGTTACAGCAGAACATGTCAGATTCATGTGTAGCTGATGTCTGTGTCTCTCACCTGTATATTAGGAGGATGCAGCCTGTGTGTGCATGTGTGTGTGTGTGTGTGTGTATAGGAGAGATACAGCAGCTCCAGGCAGCCATGTTACAGCAGAACATGTCAGATTCATGTGTAGCTGATGTCTGTCTCTCACCTGTATATTAGGAGGATGCAGCCTGTGTGTACATGTGTGTGTGTGTATACGAGAGATACAGCAGCTCCAGGCAGCCATGTTACAGTAGAACATGTCAGATTCATGTGTAGCTGATGTCTGTGTCTCTCACCTGTATATTAGGAGGATGCAGCCTGTGTGTACATGTGTGTGAGTATAGGAGAGATACAGCAGCTCCAGGCAGCCATGTTACAGCAGAACATGTCAGATTCATGTGTAGCTGATGTCTGTGTCTCACCTGTATATTAGGAGGATGCAGCCTGTGTGTACATGTGTGTGTATAGGAGAGATACAGCAGCTCCAGGCAGCCATGTTACAGCAGAACATGTCAGATTCATGTGTAGCTGATGTCTGTGTCTCTCACCTGTATATTAGGAGGATGCAGCCTGTGTGTACATGTGTGTGTATAGGAGAGATACAGCAGCTCCAGGCAGCCATGTTACAGCAGAACATGTCAGATTCATGTGTAGCTGATGTCTGTGTCTCTCACCTGTATATTAGGAGGATGCAGCCTGTGTGTACATGTGTGTGTATAGGAGAGATACAGCAGCTCCAGGCAGCCATGTTATAGCAGAACATGTCAGATTCATGTGTAGCTCATGTCTGTGTCTCTCACCTGTATATTAGGAGGATGCAGCCTGTGTGTACATGTGTGTGCGTGTATAGGAGAGATACAGCAGCTCCAGGCAGCCATGTTACAGCAGAACATGTCAGATTCATGTGTAGCTCATGTCTGTGTCTCTCACCTGTATATTAGGAGGATGCAGCCTGTGTGTGCATGTGTGTGCGTGTATAGGAGAGATACAGCATCTCCAAGCTGCAGCCATGTTACAGCAGAACATGTCAGATTCATGTGTAGCTGATGTCTGTGTCTCACCTGTATATTAGGAGGATGCAGCCTGTGTGCATGTGTGTGTGTATAGGAGAGATACAGCAGCTCCAGGCAGCCATGTTACAGCAGAACATGTCAGATTCATGTGTAGCTCATGTCTGTGTCTCTCACCTGTATATTAGGAGGATGCAGCCTGTGTGTGTGTGTATAGGAGAGATACAGCAGCTCCAGGCAGCCATGTTACAGCAGAACATGTCAGATTCATGTGTAGCTCATGTCTGTGTCTCTCACCTGTATATTAGGAGGATGCAGCATGTGTGTGTGTGTATATAGGAGAGATACAGCAGCTCCAGGCAGCCATGTTACAGTAGAACATGTCAGATTCATGTGTAGCTCATGTCTGTGTCTCACCTGTATATTAGGAGGATGCAGCCTGTGTGTGCATGTGTGTGTGTGTATAGGAGAGATACAGCAGCTCCAGGCAGCCATGTTATAGCAGAACATGTCAGATTCATGTGTAGCTGATGTCTGTGTCTCTCACCTGTATATTAGGAGGATGCAGCCTGTGTGTACATGTGTGTGTGTGTATAGGAGAGATACAGCAGCTCCAGGCAGCCATGTTACAGCAGAACATGTCAGATTCATGTGTAGCTCATATCTGTGTCTCTCACCTGTATATTAGGAGGATGCAGCCTGTGTGTACATGTGTGTGTGTGTATACGAGAGATACAGCAGCTCCAGGCAGCCATGTTACAGCAGAACATGTCAGATTCATGTGTAGCTCATGTCTATGTCTCTCACCTGTATATTAGGAGGATGCAGCCTGTGTGTACATGTGTGTGTGTGTATAGGAGAGATACAGCAGCTCCAGGCAGCCATGTTACAGCAGAACATGTCAGATTCATGTGTAGCTGATGTCTGTGTCTCTCACCTGTATATTAGGAGGATGCAGCCTGTGTGTACATGTGTGTGTGTGTGTATAGGAGAGATACAGCAGCTCCAGGCAGCCATGTTACAGCAGAACATGTCAGATTCATGTGTAGCTCATGTCTGTGTCTCTCACCTGTATATTAGGAGGATGCAGCCTGTGTGTACATGTGTGTGTGTGTATAGGAGAGATACAGCAGCTCCAGGCAGCCATGTTACAGCAGAACATGTCAGATTCATGTGTAGCTGATGTCTGTGTCTCTCACCTGTATATTAGGAGGATGCAGCCTGTGTGTACATGTGTGTGTATAGGAGAGATACAGCAGCTCCAGGCAGCCATGTTATAGCAGAACATGTCAGATTCATGTGTAGCTCATGTCTGTGTCTCTCACCTGTATATTAGGAGGATGCAGCCTGTGTGTACATGTGTGTGCGTGTATAGGAGAGATACAGCAGCTCCAGGCAGCCATGTTACAGCAGAACATGTCAGATTCATGTGTAGCTCATGTCTGTGTCTCTCACCTGTATATTAGGAGGATGCAGCCTGTGTGTGCCTGTGTGTGTGTATAGGAGAGATACAGCAGCTCCAGGCAGCCATGTTATAGCAGAACATGTCAGATTCATGTGTAGCTGATGTCTGTCTCTCACCTGTATATTAGGAGGATGCAGCCTGTGTGTGCATGTGTGTGTGTATAGGAGAGATACAGCAGCTCCAGGCAGCCATGTTATAGCAGAACATGTCAGATTCATGTGTAGCTCATGTCTGTGTCTCTCACCTGTATATTAGGAGGATGCAGCCTGTGTGTACATGTGTGTGTGTGTATAGGAGAGATACAGCAGCTCCAGGCAGCCATGTTATAGCAGAACATGTCAGATTCATGTGTAGCTGATGTCTGTGTCTCTCACCTGTATATTAGGAGGATGCAGCCTGTGTGTACATGTGTGTGTGTATAGGAGAGATACAGCAGCTCCAGGCAGCCATGTTACAGCAGAACATGTCAGATTCATGTGTAGCTGATGTCTGTGTCTCTCACCTGTATATTAGGAGGATGCAGCCTGTGTGTGTGTGTGTGTGTGTATAGGAGAGATACAGCAGCTCCAGGCAGCCATGTTATAGCAGAACATGTCAGATTCATGTGTAGCTGATGTCTGTGTCTCTCACCTGTATATTAGGAGGATGCAGCCTGTGTGTGTGTGTATAGGAGAGATACAGCAGCTCCAGGCAGCCATGTTACAGCAGAACATGTCAGATTCATGTGTAGCTGATGTCTATGTCTCCCACCTGTATATTAGGAGGATGCAGCCTGTGTGTGCGTGTATAGGAGAGATACAGCATCTCCAAGCTGCAGCCATGTTACAGCAGAACATGTCAGATTCATGTGTAGCTGATGTCTGTGTCTCACCTGTATATTAGGAGGATGCAGCCTGTGTGCATGTGTGTGTGTATAGGAGAGATACAGCAGCTCCAGGCAGCCATGTTACAGCAGAACATGTCAGATTCATGTGTAGCTCATGTCTGTGTCTCTCACCTGTATATTAGGAGGATGCAGCCTGTGTGTGCATGTGCGTGTGAGTATAGGAGAGATACAGCAGCTCCAGGCAGCCATGTTACAGCAGAACATGTCAGATTCATGTGTAGCTCATGTCTGTGTCTCACCTGTATATTAGGAGGATGCAGCCTGTGTGTACATGTGTGTGTGTATAGGAGAGATACAGCAGCTCCAGGCAGCCATGTTACAGCAGAACATGTCAGATTCATGTGTAGCTCATGTCTGTGTCTCTCACCTGTATATTAGGAGGATGCAGCCTGTGTGTGCATGTGTGTGTATAGGAGAGATACAGCAGCTCCAGGCAGCCATGTTACAGCAGAACATGTCAGATTCATGTGTAGCTGATGTCTGTGTCTCTCACCTGTATATTAGGAGGATGCAGCATGTGTGTGCGTGTATAGGAGAGATACAGCAGCTCCAGGCAGCCATGTTACAGTAGAACATGTCAGATTCATGTGTAGCTGATGTCTGTGTCTCTCACCTGTATATTAGGAGGATGCAGCCTGTGTGTACATGTGTGTGTGTATAGGAGAGATACAGCAGCTCCAGGCAGCCATGTTATAGCAGAACATGTCAGATTCATGTGTAGCTCATGTCTGTGTCTCACCTGTATATTAGGAGGATGCAGCATGTGTGTGTGTGTGTGTGTATAGGAGAGATACAGCAGCTCCAGGCAGCCATGTTACAGCAGAACATGTCAGATTCATGTGTAGCTCATGTCTGTGTCTCTCACCTGTATATTAGGAGGATGCAGCCTGTGTGTACATGTGTGTGTGTGTATAGGAGAGATACAGCAGCTCCAGGCAGCCATGTTACAGCAGAACATGTCAGATTCATGTGTAGCTGATGTCTGTGTCTCTCACCTGTATATTAGGAGGATGCAGCCTGTGTGTGTGTATAGGAGAGATACAGCAGCTCCAGGCAGCCATGTTACAGCAGAACATGTCAGATTCATGTGTAGCTCATGTCTGTGTCTCTCACCTGTATATTAGGAGGATGCAGCCTGTGTGTACATGTGTGTGTGTGTATAGGAGAGATACAGCAGCTCCAGGCAGCCATGTTACAGCAGAACATGTCAGATTCATGTGTAGCTCATGTCTGTGTCTCTCACCTGTATATTAGGAGGATGCAGCCTGTGTGTGCATGTGTGTGTGTGTATAGGAGAGATACAGCAGCTCCAGGCAGCCATGTTACAGCAGAACATGTCAGATTCATGTGTAGCTCATGTCTGTGTCTCTCACCTGTATATTAGGAGGATGCAGCATGTGTGTACATGTGTGTGTGTATATAGGAGAGATACAGCAGCTCCAGGCAGCCATGTTACAGCAGAACATGTCAGATTCATGTGTAGCTCATGTCTGTGTCTCTCACCTGTATATTAGGAGGATGCAGCCTGTGTGTGTATGTGTGTGTGTGTATAGGAGAGATACAGCAGCTCCAGGCAGCCATGTTACAGCAGAACATGTCAGATTCATGTGTAGCTCATGTCTGTGTCTCTCACCTGTATATTAGGAGGATGCAGCCTGTGTGTACATGTGTGTGTGTATAGGAGAGATACAGCAGCTCCAGGCAGCCATGTTACAGCAGAACATGTCAGATTCATGTGTAGCTCATGTCTGTGTCTCTCACCTGTATATTAGGAGGATGCAGCCTGTGTGTACATGTGTGTGTGTGTATAGGAGAGATACAGCAGCTCCAGGCAGCCATGTTACAGCAGAACATGTCAGATTCATGTGTAGCTGATGTCTGTGTCTCTCACCTGTATATTAGGAGGATGCAGCCTGTGTGTACATGTGTGTGTGTGTATAGGAGAGATACAGCAGCTCCAGGCAGCCATGTTACAGCAGAACATGTCAGATTCATGTGTAGCTCATGTCTGTGTCTCTCACCTGTATATTAGGAGGATGCAGCCTGTGTGTGCATGTGTGTGAGTATAGGAGAGATACAGCAGCTCCAGGCAGCCATGTTACAGCAGAACATGTCAGATTCATGTGTAGCTCATGTCTGTGTCTCTCACCTGTATATTAGGAGGATGCAGCCTGTGTGTACATGTGTGTGTGTGTATAGGAGAGATACAGCAGCTCCAGGCAGCCATGTTACAGCAGAACATGTCAGATTCATGTGTAGCTCATGTCTGTGTCTCTCACCTGTATATTAGGAGGATGCAGCCTGTGTGTGCATGTGTGTGTGTGTATAGGAGAGATACAGCAGCTCCAGGCAGCCATGTTATAGCAGAACATGTCAGATTCATGTGTAGCTGATGTCTGTGTCTCTCACCTGTATATTAGGAGGATGCAGCCTGTGTGTACATGTGTGTGTGTATAGGAGAGATACAGCAGCTCCAGGCAGCCATGTTACAGCAGAACATGTCAGATTCATGTGTAGCTGATGTCTGTGTCTCTCACCTGTATATTAGGAGGATGCAGCCTGTGTGTACATGTGTGTGTGTATAGGAGAGATACAGCAGCTCCAGGCAGCCATGTTACAGCAGAACATGTCAGATTCATGTGTAGCTCATGTCTGTGTCTCTCACCTGTATATTAGGAGGATGCAGCCTGTGTGTGTGTGTGTATAGGAGAGATACAGCAGCTCCAGGCAGCCATGTTACAGCAGAACATGTCAGATTCATGTGTAGCTCATGTCTGTGTCTCTCACCTGTATATTAGGAGGATGCAGCCTGTGTGTACATGTGTGTGTGTGTATAGGAGAGATACAGCAGCTCCAGGCAGCCATGTTACAGCAGAACATGTCAGATTCATGTGTAGCTCATGTCTGTGTCTCTCACCTGTATATTAGGAGGATGCAGCATGTGTGTGTGTGTATAGGAGAGATACAGCAGCTCCAGGCAGCCATGTTACAGCAGAACATGTCAGATTCATGTGTAGCTGATGTCTGTGTCTCTCACCTGTATATTAGGAGGATGCAGCCTGTGTGTACATGTGTGTGTGTATAGGAGAGATACAGCAGCTCCAGGCAGCCATGTTACAGCAGAACATGTCAGATTCATGTGTAGCTCATGTCTGTGTCTCACCTGTATATTAGGAGGATGCAGCCTGTGTGTGTGTGTGTGTGTGTATAGGAGAGATACAGCAGCTCCAGGCAGCCATGTTACAGCAGAACATGTCAGATTCATGTGTAGCTCATGTCTGTGTCTCTCACCTGTATATTAGGAGGATGCAGCCTGTGTGTGCATGTGTGCGTGTGTATAGGAGAGATACAGCAGCTCCAGGCAGCCATGTTACAGCAGAACATGTCAGATTCATGTGTAGCTCATGTCTGTGTCTCTCACCTGTATATTAGGAGGATGCAGCCTGTGTGTGTGTGTATAGGAGA
The DNA here is from genome assembly GCF_040894005.1 of Engystomops pustulosus. Taxonomy (NCBI): domain Eukaryota; kingdom Metazoa; phylum Chordata; class Amphibia; order Anura; family Leptodactylidae; genus Engystomops; species Engystomops pustulosus. The sequence goes on from NW_027285004.1 coordinate 92,243, forward strand.
GATACAGCAGCTCCAGGCAGCCATGTTACAGCAGAACATGTCAGATTCATGTGTAGCTCATGTCTGTGTCTCTCACCTGTATATTAGGAGGATGCAGCCTGTGTGTGCATGTGTGTGTGTATAGGAGAGATACAGCAGCTCCAGGCAGCCATGTTACAGCAGAACATGTCAGATTCATGTGTAGCTGATGTCTGTGTCTCTCACCTGTATATTAGGAGGATGCAGCCTGTGTGTACATGTGTGTGTGTATAGGAGAGATACAGCAGCTCCAGGCAGCCATGTTATAGCAGAACATGTCAGATTCATGTGTAGCTGATGTCTGTGTCTCTCACCTGTATATTAGGAGGATGCAGCCTGTGTGTACATGTGTGTGTGTGTGTGTATAGGAGAGATACAGCAGCTCCAGGCAGCCATGTTACAGCAGAACATGTCAGATTCATGTGTAGCTGATGTCTGTGTCTCTCACCTGTATATTAGGAGGATGCAGCCTGTGTGTGCATGTGTGTGTGTGTATAGGAGAGATACAGCAGCTCCAGGCTGCAGCCATGTTACAGCAGAACATGTCAGATTCATGTGTAGCTGGTGTCTGTGTCTCTCACCTGTATATTAGGAGGATGCAGCCTGTGTGTGCATGTGTGTGTGTGTATAGGAGAGATACAGCAGCTCCAGGCAGACATGTTACAGCAGAACATGTCAGATTCATGTGTAGCTGATGTCTGTGTCTCTCACCTGTATATTAGGAGGATGCAGCCTGTGTGTGCATGTGTGTGTGTGTGTATAGGAGAGATACAGCAGCTCCAGGCAGCCATGTTATAGCAGAACATGTCAGATTCATGTGTAGCTCATGTCTGTGTCTCTCACCTGTATATTAGGAGGATGCAGCCTGTGTGTACATGTGTGTGTGTGTGTATAGGAGAGATACAGCAGCTCCAGGCAGCCATGTTACAGCAGAACATGTCAGATTCATGTGTAGCTCATGTCTGTGTCTCTCACCTGTATATTAGGAGGATGCAGCATGTGTGTGTGTGTATATAGGAGAGATACAGCAGCTCCAGGCAGCCATGTTACAGCAGAACATGTCAGATTCATGTGTAGCTGATGTCTGTGTCTCTCACCTGTATATTAGGAGGATGCAGCCTGTGTGTACATGTGTGTGTGTGTATAGGAGAGATACAGCAGCTCCAGGCTGCAGCCATGTTACAGCAGAACATGTCAGATTCATGTGTAGCTCATGTCTGTGTCTCTCACCTGTATATTAGGAGGATGCAGCCTGTGTGTGTGTGTGTGTGTATAGGAGAGATACAGCAGCTCCAGGCAGCCATGTTACAGCAGAACATGTCAGATTCATGTGTAGCTGATGTCTGTGTCTCTCACCTGTATATTAGGAGCATGCAGCCTGTGTGTACATGTGTGTGTGTATAGGAGAGATACAGCAGCTCCAGGCAGCCATGTTACAGCAGAACATGTCAGATTCATGTGTAGCTGATGTCTGTGTCTCTCACCTGTATATTAGGAGCATGCAGCCTGTGTGTACATGTGTGTGAGTATAGGAGAGATACAGCAGCTCCAGGCTGCAGCCATGTTACAGCAGAACATGTCAGATTCATGTGTAGCTCATGTCTGTGTCTCTCACCTGTATATTAGGAGGATGCAGCCTGTGTGTGTGTGTGTATATAGGAGAGATACAGCAGCTCCAGGCAGACATGTTACAGCAGAACATGTCAGATTCATGTGTAGCTGATGTCTGTGTCTCACCTGTATATTAGGAGGATGCAGCCTGTGTGTACATGTGTGTGTGTATAGGAGAGATACAGCAGCTCCAGGCAGCCATGTTATAGCAGAACATGTCAGATTCATGTGTAGCTGATGTCTGTGTCTCACCTGTATATTAGGAGGATGCAGCATGTGTGTGTGTGTGTGTGTATAGGAGAGATACAGCAGCTCCAGGCAGCCATGTTACAGCAGAACATGTCAGATTCATGTGTAGCTCATGTCTGTGTCTCTCACCTGTATATTAGGAGGATGCAGCCTGTGTGTACATGTGTGTGTGTGTATAGGAGAGATACAGCAGCTCCAGGCAGCCATGTTACAGCAGAACATGTCAGATTCATGTGTAGCTGATGTCTGTGTCTCACCTGTATATTAGGAGGATGCAGCCTGTGTGTGTGTGTGTGTGTATAGGAGAGATACAGCAGCTCCAGGCAGCCATGTTACAGCAGAACATGTCAGATTCATGTGTAGCTGATGTCTGTGTCTCACCTGTATATTAGGAGGATGCAGCCTGTGTGTACATGTGTGTGTGTGTGTGTGTGTATAGGAGAGATACAGCAGCTCCAGGCAGCCATGTTACAGCAGAACATGTCAGATTCATGTGTAGCTCATGTCTGTGTCTCTCACCTGTATATTAGGAGGATGCAGCCTGTGTGTACATGTGTGTGTGTGTAGGAGAGACACAGCAGCTCCAGGCAGCCATGTTATAGCAGAACATGTCAGATTCATGTGTAGCTCATGTCTGTGTCTCTCACCTGTATATTAGGAGGATGCAGCCTGTGTGTGTGTGTATAGGAGAGATACAGCAGCTCCAGGCAGCCATGTTACAGCAGAACATGTCAGATTCATGTGTAGCTCATGTCTGTGTCTCTCACCTGTATATTAGGAGGATGCAGCCTGTGTGTACATGTGTGTGTGTATAGGAGAGATACAGCAGCTCCAGGCAGCCATGTTACAGCAGAACATGTCAGATTCATGTGTAGCTGATGTCTGTGTCTCTCACCTGTATATTAGGAGGATGCAGCCTGTGTGTACATGTGTGTGTGTGTGTATAGGAGAGATACAGCAGCTCCAGGCTGCAGCCATGTTACAGCAGAACATGTCAGATTCATGTGTAGCTCATGTCTGTGTCTCTCACCTGTATATTAGGAGGATGCAGCCTGTGTGTACATGTGTGTGTGTATAGGAGAGATTACAGCAGCTCCAGGCAGCCATGTTACAGCAGAACATGTCAGATTCATGTGTAGCTCATGTCTGTGTCTCTCACCTGTATATTAGGAGGATGCAGCCTGTGTGTGTGTGTATAGGAGAGATACAGCAGCTCCAGGCAGACATGTTACAGCAGAACATGTCAGATTCATGTGTAGCTCATGTCTGTGTCTCTCACCTGTATATTAGGAGGATGCAGCCTGTGTGTGCATGTGTGTGTGTGTATAGGAGAGATACAGCAGCTCCAGGCAGCCATGTTACAGCAGAACATGTCAGATTCATGTGTAGCTCATGTCTGTGTCTCTCACCTGTATATTAGGAGGATGCAGCCTGTGTGTGTGTGTATAGGAGAGATACAGCAGCTCCAGGCAGACATGTTACAGCAGAACATGTCAGATTCATGTGTAGCTCATGTCTGTGTCTCTCACCTGTATATTAGGAGGATGCAGCCTGTGTGTACATGTGTGTGTGTATAGGAGAGATACAGCAGCTCCAGGCAGCCATGTTATAGCAGAACATGTCAGATTCATGTGTAGCTGATGTCTGTGTCTCTCACCTGTATATTAGGAGGATGCAGCCTGTGTGTGTGTGTGTGTGTATAGGAGAGATACAGCAGCTCCAGGCAGACATGTTACAGCAGAACATGTCAGATTCATGTGTAGCTCATGTCTGTGTCTCTCACCTGTATATTAGGAGGATGCAGCCTGTGTGTGTGTATAGGAGAGATACAGCAGCTCCAGGCAGCCATGTTACAGCAGAACATGTCAGATTCATGTGTAGCTCATGTCTGTGTCTCTCACCTGTATATTAGGAGGATGCAGCCTGTGTGTGCATGTGTGTGTGTGTATAGGAGAGATACAGCAGCTCCAGGCAGCCATGTTACAGCAGAACATGTCAGATTCATGTGTAGCTCATGTCTGTGTCTCTCACCTGTATATTAGGAGGATGCAGCCTGTGTGTACATGTGTGTGTGTATAGGAGAGATACAGCAGCTCCAGGCAGCCATGTTACAGCAGAACATGTCAGATTCATGTGTAGCTCATGTCTGTGTCTCTCACCTGTATATTAGGAGGATGCAGCCTGTGTGTGCATGTGTGTATAGGAGAGATACAGCAGCACCAGGCAGCCATGTTACAGCAGAACATGTCAGATTCATGTGTAGCTCATGTCTGTGTCTCTCACCTGTATATTAGGAGGATGCAGCATGTGTGTACATGTGTGTGTGTATATAGGAGAGATACAGCAGCTCCAGGCAGCCATGTTACAGCAGAACATGTCAGATTCATGTGTAGCTGGTGTCTGTGTCTCTCACCTGTATATTAGGAGGATGCAGCCTGTGTGTACATGTGTGTGTGTATAGGAGAGATACAGCAGCTCCAGGCAGCCATGTTACAGCAGAACATGTCAGATTCATGTGTAGCTCATGTCTGTGTCTCTCACCTGTATATTAGGAGGATGCAGCCTGTGTGTGCATGTGTGTATAGGAGAGATACAGCAGCACCAGGCAGCCATGTTACAGCAGAACATGTCAGATTCATGTGTAGCTGATGTCTGTGTCTCTCACCTGTATATTAGGAGGATGCAGCCTGTGTGTGTGTGTGTGTGTATAGGAGAGATACAGCAGCTCCAGGCAGCCATGTTACAGCAGAACATGTCAGATTCATGTGTAGCTCATGTCTGTGTCTCTCACCTGTATATTAGGAGGATGCAGCCTGTGTGTGCATGTGTGTGTGTGTATAGGAGAGATACAGCAGCTCCAGGCAGCCATGTTATAGCAGAACATGTCAGATTCATGTGTAGCTGATGTCTGTGTCTCTCACCTGTATATTAGGAGGATGCAGCCTGTGTGTACATGTGTGTGTGTATAGGAGAGATACAGCAGCTCCAGGCAGCCATGTTACAGCAGAACATGTCAGATTCATGTGTAGCTCATGTCTGTGTCTCTCACCTGTATATTAGGAGGATGCAGCCTGTGTGTACATGTGTGTGTGTATAGGAGAGATACAGCAGCTCCAGGCAGCCATGTTATAGCAGAACATGTCAGATTCATGTGTAGCTCATGTCTGTGTCTCTCACCTGTATATTAGGAGGATGCAGCCTGTGTGTACATGTGTGTGTGTATAGGAGAGATACAGCAGCTCCAGGCAGCCATGTTATAGCAGAACATGTCAGATTCATGTGTAGCTGATGTCTGTGTCTCTCACCTGTATATTAGGAGGATGCAGCCTGTGTGTGTGTGTGTGTGTATAGGAGAGATACAGCAGCTCCAGGCAGCCATGTTACAGCAGAACATGTCAGATTCATGTGTAGCTGATGTCTGTGTCTCTCACCTGTATATTAGGAGGATGCAGCCTGTGTGTGCATGTGTGCGTGTGTATAGGAGAGATACAGCAGCTCCAGGCAGCCATGTTACAGCAGAACATGTCAGATTCATGTGTAGCTGATGTCTGTGTCTCTCACCTGTATATTAGGAGGATGCAGCCTGTGTGTACATGTGTGTGTGTATAGGAGAGATACAGCAGCTCCAGGCAGCCATGTTACAGCAGAACATGTCAGATTCATGTGTAGCTCATGTCTGTGTCTCTCACCTGTATATTAGGAGGATGCAGCCTGTGTGTACATGTGTGTGTGTATAGGAGAGATACAGCAGCTCCAGGCAGCCATGTTATAGCAGAACATGTCAGATTCATGTGTAGCTCATGTCTGTGTCTCTCACCTGTATATTAGGAGGATGCAGCCTGTGTGTACATGTGTGTGTGTGTATAGGAGAGATACAGCAGCTCCAGGCAGCCATGTTACAGCAGAACATGTCAGATTCATGTGTAGCTGGTGTCTGTGTCTCTCACCTGTATATTAGGAGGATGCAGCCTGTGTGTGCATGTGTGTGTGTGTATAGGAGAGATACAGCAGCTCCAGGCAGCCATGTTACAGCAGAACATGTCAGATTCATGTGTAGCTCATGTCTGTGTCTCTCACCTGTATATTAGGAGGATGCAGCCTGTGTGTACATGTGTGTGTGTATAGGAGAGATACAGCAGCTCCAGGCAGCCATGTTACAGCAGAACATGTCAGATTCATGTGTAGCTGATGTCTGTGTCTCTCACCTGTATATTAGGAGGATGCAGCCTGTGTGTGTGTGTGTGTGTATAGGAGAGATACAGCAGCTCCAGGCAGCCATGTTACAGCAGAACATGTCAGATTCATGTGTAGCTGATGTCTGTGTCTCTCACCTGTATATTAGGAGGATGCAGCCTGTGTGTACATGTGTGTGTATAGGAGAGATACAGCAGCTCCAGGCAGCCATGTTACAGCAGAACATGTCAGATTCATGTGTAGCTGATGTCTGTGTCTCACACATGTATATTAGGAGGATGCAGCCTGTGTGTGTGTGTATAGGAGAGATACAGCAGCTCCAGGCAGCCATGTTACAGCAGAACATGTCAGATTCATGTGTAGCTGATGTCTGTGTCTCTCACCTGTATATTAGGAGGATGCAGCCTGTGTGTGCATGTGTGTGTGTATAGGAGAGATACAGCAGCTCCAGGCAGCCATGTTACAGCAGAACATGTCAGATTCATGTGTAGCTGATGTCTGTGTCTCTCACCTGTATATTAGGAGGATGCAGCCTGTGTGCATGTGTGTGTGTGTATAGGAGAGATACAGCAGCTCCAGGCTGCAGCCATGTTACAGCAGAACATGTCAGATTCATGTGTAGCTGATGTCTGTGTCTCTCACCTGTATATTAGGAGGATGCAGCCTGTGTGTACATGTGTGTGTGTGTATAGGAGAGATACAGCAGCTCCAGGCAGCCATGTTACAGCAGAACATGTCAGATTCATGTGTAGCTCATGTCTGTGTCTCTCACCTGTATATTAGGAGGATGCAGCCTGTGTGTACATGTGTGTGTGTGTATAGGAGAGATACAGCAGCTCCAGGCAGCCATGTTATAGCAGAACATGTCAGATTCATGTGTAGCTCATGTCTGTGTCTCTCACCTGTATATTAGGAGGATGCAGCCTGTGTGTACATGTGTGTGTGTATAGGAGAGATACAGCAGCTCCAGGCAGCCATGTTATAGCAGAACATGTCAGATTCATGTGTAGCTCATATCTGTGTCTCTCACCTGTATATTAGGAGGATGCAGCCTGTGTGTGCATGTGTGTGTGTGTATAGGAGAGATACAGCAGCTCCAGGCTGCAGCCATGTTACAGCAGAACATGTCAGATTCATGTGTAGCTGATGTCTGTGTCTCTCACCTGTATATTAGGAGGATGCAGCCTGTGTGTGCATGTGTGCGTGTGTATAGGAGAGATACAGCAGCTCCAGGCAGCCATGTTACAGCAGAACATGTCAGATTCATGTGTAGCTGATGTCTGTGTCTCTCACCTGTATATTAGGAGGATGCAGCCTGTGTGTACATGTGTGTGTATAGGAGAGATACAGCAGCTCCAGGCAGCCATGTTACAGCAGAACATGTCAGATTCATGTGTAGCTGATGTCTGTGTCTCTCACCTGTATATTAGGAGGATGCAGCCTGTGTGTACATGTGTGTGTGTGTATAGGAGAGATACAGCAGCTCCAGGCAGCCATGTTACAGCAGAACATGTCAGATTCATGTGTAGCTCATGTCTGTGTCTCACCTGTATATTAGGAGGATGCAGCCTGTGTGTACATGTGTGTGTGTGTATAGGAGAGATACAGCAGCTCCAGGCAGCCATGTTATAGCAGAACATGTCAGATTCATGTGTAGCTCATGTCTGTGTCTCTCACCTGTATATTAGGAGGATGCAGCCTGTGTGTACATGTGTGTGTGTGTATAGGAGAGATACAGCAGCTCCAGGCAGCCATGTTACAGTAGAACATGTCAGATTCATGTGTAGCTGATGTCTGTGTCTCTCACCTGTATATTAGGAGGATGCAGCCTGTGTGTACATGTGTGTGTGTGTGTATAGGAGAGATACAGCAGCTCCAGGCAGCCATGTTACAGCAGAACATGTCAGATTCATGTGTAGCTCATGTCTGTGTCTCTCACCTGTATATTAGGAGGATGCAGCCTGTGTGTGTGTGTATAGGAGAGATACAGCAGCTCCAGGCAGCCATGTTACAGCAGAACATGTCAGATTCATGTGTAGCTCATGTCTGTGTCTCTCACCTGTATATTAGGAGGATGCAGCCTGTGTGTGCATGTGTGTGTGTGTATAGGAGAGATACAGCAGCTCCAGGCAGCCATGTTACAGCAGAACATGTCAGATTCATGTGTAGCTCATGTCTGTGTCTCTCACCTGTATATTAGGAGCATGCAGCCTGTGTGTGTGTGTATAGGAGAGATACAGCAGCTCCAGGCTGCAGCCATGTTACAGCAGAACATGTCAGATTCATGTGTAGCTCATGTCTGTGTCTCTCACCTGTATATTAGGAGGATGCAGCCTGTGTGTGTGTGTATAGGAGAGATACAGCAGCTCCAGGCAGCCATGTTACAGCAGAACATGTCAGATTCATGTGTAGCTCATGTCTGTGTCTCTCACCTGTATATTAGGAGGATGCAGCCTGTGTGTGTGTGTATAGGAGAGATACAGCAGCTCCAGGCAGCCATGTTACAGCAGAACATGTCAGATTCATGTGTAGCTCATGTCTGTGTCTCTCACCTGTATATTAGGAGGATGCAGCATGTGTGTGTGTGTATAGGAGAGATACAGCAGCTCCAGGCAGCCATGTTATAGCAGAACATGTCAGATTCATGTGTAGCTCATGTCTGTGTCTCTCACCTGTATATTAGGAGGATGCAGCATGTGTGTGTGTGTATAGGAGAGATACAGCAGCTCCAGGCAGCCATGTTATAGCAGAACATGTCAGATTCATGTGTAGCTGATGTCTGTGTCTCTCACCTGTATATTAGGAGGATGCAGCCTGTGTGTGCATGTGTGTGTGTATAGGAGAGATACAGCAGCTCCAGGCAGCCATGTTACAGCAGAACATGTCAGATTCATGTGTAGCTGATGTCTGTGTCTCTCACCTGTATATTAGGAGGATGCAGCCTGTGTGTACATGTGTGTGTGTATAGGAGAGATACAGCAGCTCCAGGCAGCCATGTTACAGCAGGACATGTCAGATTCATGTGTAGCTCATGTCTGTGTCTCTCACCTGTATATTAGGAGGATGCAGCCTGTGTGTGTGTGTGTGTATAGGAGAGATACAGCAGCTCCAGGCAGCCATGTTACAGCAGAACATGTCAGATTCATGTGTAGCTGATGTCTGTGTCTCTCACCTGTATATTAGGAGGATGCAGCCTGTGTGTGCATGTGTGTGTGTATAGGAGAGATACAGCAGCTCCAGGCAGCCATGTTACAGCAGAACATGTCAGATTCATGTGTAGCTCATGTCTGTGTCTCTCACCTGTATATTAGGAGGATGCAGCCTGTGTGTACATGTGTGTGTATAGGAGAGATACAGCATCTCCAGGCAGCCATGTTACAGCAGAACATGTCAGATTCATGTGTAGCTGATGTCTGTGTCTCTCACCTGTATATTAGGAGGAAGCAGCCTGTGTGTGTGTGTGTGTGTGTGTGTATAGGAGAGATACAGCAGCTCCAGGCAGCTGTGTTATAGCAGAACATGTCAGATTCATGTGTAGCTGATGTCTGTGTCTCTCACCTGTATATTAGGAGGATGCAGCCTGTGTGTACATGTGTGTGTGTGTATAGGAGAGATACAGCAGCTCCAGGCTGCAGCCATGTTACAGCAGAACATGTCAGATTCATGTGTAGCTGATGTCTGTGTCTCTCACCTGTATATTAGGAGGATGCAGCCTGTGTGTGCATGTGTGTGTGTATAGGAGAGATACAGCAGCTCCAGGCAGCCATGTTATAGCAGAACATGTCAGATTCATGTGTAGCTGATGTCTGTGTCTCTCACCTGTATATTAGGAGGATGCAGCCTGTGTGCATGTGTGTGTGTATAGGAGAGATACAGCAGCTCCAGGCAGCCATGTTATAGCAGAACATGTCAGATTCATGTGTAGCTCATGTCTGTGTCTCTCACCTGTATATTAGGAGGATGCAGCCTGTGTGTGCATGTGTGTGTGTGTATAGGAGAGATACAGCAGCTCCAGGCAGCCATGTTACAGCAGAACATGTCAGATTCATGTGTAGCTCATGTCTGTGTCTCTCACCTGTATATTAGGAGGATGCAGCCTGTGTGTGCATGTGTGTGTGTATAGGAGAGATACAGCAGCTCCAGGCAGCCATGTTACAGCAGAACATGTCAGATTCATGTGTAGCTGATGTCTGTGTCTCTCACCTGTATATTAGGAGGATGCAGCCTGTGTGTGTGTATAGGAGAGATACAGCAGCTCCAGGCAGCCATGTTACAGCAGAACATGTCAGATTCATGTGTAGCTCATGTCTGTGTCTCTCACCTGTATATTAGGAGGATGCAGCCTGTGTGTGCATGTGTGTGCGTGTATAGGAGAGATACAGCATCTCCAAGCTGCAGCCATGTTACAGCAGAACATGTCAGATTCATGTGTAGCTGATGTCTGTGTCTCACCTGTATATTAGGAGGATGCAGCCTGTGTGCATGTGTGTGTGTATAGGAGAGATACAGCAGCTCCAGGAAGCCATGTTACAGCAGAACATGTCAGATTCATGTGTAGCTCATGTCTGTGTCTCTCACCTGTATATTAGGAGGATGCAGCATGTGTGTGTGTGTATAGGAGAGATACAGCAGCTCCAGGCAGCCATGTTACAGCAGAACATGTCAGATTCATGTGTAGCTCATGTCTGTGTCTCTCACCTGTATATTAGGAGGATGCAGCCTGTGTGTGCATGTGTGTGTGTATAGGAGAGATACAGCAGCTCCAGGCAGCCATGTTACAGCAGAACATGTCAGATTCATGTGTAGCTGATGTCTGTGTCTCACCTGTATATTAGGAGGATGCAGCCTGTGTGTGCATGTGTGTGCGTGTATAGGAGAGATACAGCAGCTCCAGGCTGCAGCCATGTTACAGCAGAACATGTCAGATTCATGTGTAGCTCATGTCTGTGTCTCTCACCTGTATATTAGGAGGATGCAGCCTGTGTGTGCATGTGTGTGAGTATAGGAGAGATACAGCAGCTCCAGGCAGCCATGTTACAGCAGAACATGTCAGATTCATGTGTAGCTGATGTCTGTGTCTCTCACCTGTATATTAGGAGGATGCAGCCTGTGTGTACATGTGTGTGTGTATAGGAGAGATACAGCAGCTCCAGGCAGCCATGTTACACCAGAACATGTCAGATTCATGTGTAGCTGATGTCTGTGTCTCTCACCTGTATATTAGGAGGATGCAGCCTGTGTGTACATGTGTGTGTGTATAGGAGAGATACAGCAGCTCCAGGCAGCCATGTTACAGCAGAACATGTCAGATTCATGTGTAGCTCATGTCTGTGTCTCTCACCTGTATATTAGGAGGATGCAGCCTGTGTGTGTGTGTGTGTGTATAGGAGAGATACAGCAGCTCCAGGCAGCCATGTTATAGCAGAACATGTCAGATTCATGTGTAGCTCATGTCTGTGTCTCTCACCTGTATATTAGGAGGATGCAGCCTGTGTGTACATGTGTGTGTGTATAGGAGAGATACAGCAGCTCCAGGCAGCCATGTTACAGCAGAACATGTCAGATTCATGTGTAGCTCATGTCTGTGTCTCTCACCTGTATATTAGGAGGATGCAGCCTGTGTGTATGTGTGTGTGTGTATAGGAGAGATACAGCAGCTCCAGGCAGCCATGTTACAGCAGAACATGTCAGATTCATGTGTAGCTGATGTCTGTGTCTCTCACCTGTATATTAGGAGGATGCAGCCTGTGTGTGTGTGTATAGGAGAGATACAGCAGCTCCAGGCAGCCATGTTACAGCAGAACATGTCAGATTCATGTGTAGCTGATGTCTGTGTCTCTCACCTGTATATTAGGAGGATGCAGCCTGTGTGTGTGTGTGTGTGTATAGGAGAGATACAGCAGCTCCAGGCAGCCATGTTACAGCAGAACATGTCAGATTCATGTGTAGCTGATGTCTGTGTCTCTCACCTGTATATTAGGAGGATGCAGCCTGTGTGTGTGTGTATAGGAGAGATACAGCAGCTCCAGGCAGCCATGTTACAGCAGAACATGTCAGATTCATGTGTAGCTGATGTCTGTGTCTCTCACCTGTATATTAGGAGGATGCAGCCTGTGTGTGTGTGTATAGGAGAGATACAGCAGCTCCAGGCTGCAGCCATGTTACAGCAGAACATGTCAGATTCATGTGTAGATCATGTCTGTGTCTCTCACCTGTATATTAGGAGGATGCAGCCTGTGTGTACATGTGTGTGTGTGTATAGGAGAGATACAGCAGCTCCAGGCTGCAGCCATGTTATAGCAGAACATGTCAGATTCATGTGTAGCTGATGTCTGTGTCTCTCACCTGTATATTAGGAGGATGCAGCCTGTGTGTGTGTGTGTGTGTATAGGAGAGATACAGCAGCTCCAGGCAGCCATGTTACAGCAGAACATGTCAGATTCATGTGTAGCTGATGTCTGTGTCTCTCACCTGTATATTAGGAGGATGCAGCCTGTGTGTGTGTGTATAGGAGAGATACAGCAGCTCCAGGCAGCCATGTTACAGCAGAACATGTCAGATTCATGTGTAGCTGATGTCTGTGTCTCTCACCTGTATATTAGGAGGATGCAGCCTGTGTGTGTGTGTGTGTGTATAGGAGAGATACAGCAGCTCCAGGCAGCCATGTTACAGCAGAACATGTCAGATTCATGTGTAGCTGATGTCTGTGTCTCTCACCTGTATATTAGGAGGATGCAGCCTGTGTGTGTGTGTATAGGAGAGATACAGCAGCTCCAGGCAGCCATGTTATAGCAGAACATGTCAGATTCATGTGTAGCTCATGTCTGTGTCTCTCACCTGTATATTAGGAGGATGCAGCCTGTGTGTACATGTGTGTGTGTGTATAGGAGAGATACAGCAGCTCCAGGCAGCCATGTTACAGCAGAACATGTCAGATTCATGTGTAGCTCATGTCTGTGTCTCTCACCTGTATATTAGGAGGATGCAGCCTGTGTGTGCATGTGTGTGTGTGTGTGTGTGTATAGGAGAGATACAGCAGCTCCAGGCAGCCATGTTACAGCAGAACATGTCAGATTCATGTGTAGCTGATGTCTGTGTCTCTCACCTGTATATTAGGAGGATGCAGCCTGTGTGTACATGTGTGTGTGTGTATAGGAGAGATACAGCAGCTCCAGGCAGCCATGTTACAGCAGAACATGTCAGATTCATGTGTAGCTCATGTCTGTGTCTCTCACCTGTATATTAGGAGGATGCAGCCTGTGTGTGCATGTGTGTGTGTGTGTGTGTGTATAGGAGAGATACAGCAGCTCCAGGCAGCCATGTTACAGCAGAACATGTCAGATTCATGTGTAGCTGATGTCTGTGTCTCTCACCTGTATATTAGGAGGATGCAGCCTGTGTGTACATGTGTGTGTGTGTATAGGAGAGATACAGCAGCTCCAGGCAGCCATGTTACAGCAGAACATGTCAGATTCATGTGTAGCTCATGTCTGTGTCTCTCACCTGTATATTAGGAGGATGCAGCCTGTGTGTACATGTGTGTGTGTATAGGAGAGATACAGCAGCTCCAGGCAGCCATGTTACAGCAGAACATGTCAGATTCATGTGTAGCTCATGTCTGTGTCTCTCACCTGTATATTAGGAGGATGCAGCCTGTGTGTGTGTATAGGAGAGATACAGCAGCTCCAGGCAGACATGTTATAGCAGAACATGTCAGATTCATGTGTAGCTCATGTCTGTGTCTCTCACCTGTATATTAGGAGGATGCAGCCTGTGTGCATGTGTGTGTGTATAGGAGAGATACAGCAGCTCCAGGAAGCCATGTTACAGCAGAACATGTCAGATTCATGTGTAGCTCATGTCTGTGTCTCTCACCTGTATATTAGGAGGATGCAGCATGTGTGTGTGTGTATAGGAGAGATACAGCAGCTCCAGGCAGCCATGTTACAGCAGAACATGTCAGATTCATGTGTAGCTCATGTCTGTGTCTCTCACCTGTATATTAGGAGGATGCAGCCTGTGTGTGCATGTGTGTGTGTGTATAGGAGAGATACAGCAGCTCCAGGCAGCCATGTTACAGCAGAACATGTCAGATTCATGTGTAGCTGATGTCTGTGTCTCACCTGTATATTAGGAGGATGCAGCCTGTGTGTGCATGTGTGTGTGAGTATAGGAGAGATACAGCAGCTCCAGGCAGCCATGTTACAGCAGAACATGTCAGATTCATGTGTAGCTCATGTCTGTGTCTCTCACCTGTATATTAGGAGGATGCAGCCTGTGTGTGTGTGTATAGGAGAGATACAGCAGCTCCAGGCAGCCATGTTACAGCAGAACACGTCAGATTCATGTGTAGCTGATGTCTGTGTCTCTCACCTGTATATTAGGAGGATGCAGCCTGTGTGTACATGTGTGTGTGTGTATAGGAGAGATACAGCAGCTCCAGGCAGCCATGTTACAGCAGAACATGTCAGATTCATGTGTAGCTGATGTCTGTGTCTCTCACCTGTATATTAGGAGGATGCAGCCTGTGTGTACATGTGTGTGTGTATAGGAGAGATACAGCAGCTCCAGGCAGCCATGTTACAGCAGAACATGTCAGATTCATGTGTAGCTCATGTCTGTGTCTCTCACCTGTATATTAGGAGGATGCAGCCTGTGTGTACATGTGTGTGTGTGTATAGGAGAGATACAGCAGCTCCAGGCAGCCATGTTACAGCAGAACATGTCAGATTCATGTGTAGCTCATGTCTGTGTCTCTCACCTGTATATTAGGAGGATGCAGCCTGTGTGTGTGTGTATAGGAGAGATACAGCAGCTCCAGGCAGCCATGTTACAGCAGAACATGTCAGATTCATGTGTAGCTGATGTCTGTGTCTCTCACCTGTATATTAGGAGGATGCAGCCTGTGTGTACATGTGTGTGTGTGTATAGGAGAGATACAGCAGCTCCAGGCAGCCATGTTACAGCAGAACATGTCAGATTCATGTGTAGCTCATGTCTGTGTCTCTCACCTGTATATTAGGAGGATGCAGCCTGTGTGTACATGTGTGTGTGTGTATAGGAGAGATACAGCAGCTCCAGGCAGCCATGTTACAGCAGAACATGTCAGATTCATGTGTAGCTCATGTCTGTGTCTCTCACCTGTATATTAGGAGGATGCAGCCTGTGTGTGCATGTGTGTGTGTATAGGAGAGATACAGCAGCTCCAGGCAGCCATGTTATAGCAGAACATGTCAGATTCATGTGTAGCTCATGTCTGTGTCTCTCACCTGTATATTAGGAGGATGCAGCCTGTGTGTACATGTGTGTGTGTATAGGAGAGATACAGCAGCTCCAGGCAGCCATGTTATAGCAGAACATGTCAGATTCATGTGTAGCTGATGTCTGTGTCTCTCACCTGTATATTAGGAGCATGCAGCCTGTGTGTACATGTGTGTGTGTATAGGAGAGATACAGCAGCTCCAGGCAGCCATGTTACAGCAGAACATGTCAGATTCATGTGTAGCTCATGTCTGTGTCTCTCACCTGTATATTAGGAGGATGCAGCCTGTGTGTACATGTGTGTGTGTATAGGAGAGATACAGCAGCTCCAGGCTGCAGCCATGTTACAGCAGAACATGTCAGATTCATGTGTAGCTGATGTCTGTGTCTCTCACCTGTATATTAGGAGGATGCAGCCTGTGTGTACATGTGTGTGTGTATAGGAGAGATACAGCAGCTCCAGGCAGCCATGTTACAGCAGAACATGTCAGATTCATGTGTAGCTGATGTCTGTGTCTCTCACCTGTATATTAGGAGGATGCAGCATGTGTGTACATGTGTGTGTGTATAGGAGAGATACAGCAGCTCCAGGCAGCCATGTTACAGCAGAACATGTCAGATTCATGTGTAGCTCATGTCTGTGTCTCTCACCTGTATATTAGGAGGATGCAGCCTGTGTGCATGTGTGTGTGTGTATAGGAGAGATACAGCAGCTCCAGGCAGCCATGTTACAGCAGAACATGTCAGATTCATGTGTAGCTCATGTCTGTGTCTCTCACCTGTATATTAGGAGGATGCAGCCTGTGTGTACATGTGTGTGTGTGTGTGTGTGTATAGGAGAGATACAGCAGCTCCAGGCAGCCATGTTACAGCAGAACATGTCAGATTCATGTGTAGCTGGTGTCTGTGTCTCTCACCTGTATATTAGGAGGATGCAGCCTGTGTGTACATGTGTGTGTGTGTGTATAGGAGAGATACAGCAGCTCCAGGCAGCCATGTTACAGCAGAACATGTCAGATTCATGTGTAGCTGATGTCTGTGTCTCTCACCTGTATATTAGGAGGATGCAGCCTGTGTGTGTGTGTATAGGAGAGATACAGCAGCTCCAGGCAGACATGTTATAGCAGAACATGTCAGATTCATGTGTAGCTGATGTCTGTGTCTCTCACCTGTATATTAGGAGGATGCAGCCTGTGTGTGTGTGTATAGGAGAGATACAGCAGCTCCAGGCAGCCATGTTACAGCAGAACATGTCAGATTCATGTGTAGCTGATGTCTGTGTCTCTCACCTGTATATTAGGAGGATGCAGCATGTGTGTACATGTGTGTGTGTATAGGAGAGATACAGCAGCTCCAGGCAGCCATGTTACAGCAGAACATGTCAGATTCATGTGTAGCTGATGTCTGTGTCTCTCACCTGTATATTAGGAGGATGCAGCATGTGTGTACATGTGTGTGTGTATAGGAGAGATACAGCAGCTCCAGGCAGCCATGTTATAGCAGAACATGTCAGATTCATGTGTAGCTCATGTCTGTGTCTCTCACCTGTATATTAGGAGGATGCAGCCTGTGTGCATGTGTGTGTGTATAGGAGAGATACAGCAGCTCCAGGCAGCCATGTTACAGCAGAACATGTCAGATTCATGTGTAGCTCATGTCTGTGTCTCTCACCTGTATATTAGGAGGATGCAGCCTGTGTGTACATGTGTGTGTGTGTGTGTGTGTATAGGAGAGATACAGCAGCTCCAGGCAGCCATGTTACAGCAGAACATGTCAGATTCATGTGTAGCTCATGTCTGTGTCTCTCACCTGTATATTAGGAGGATGCAGCCTGTGTGTACATGTGTGTGTGTATAGGAGAGATACAGCAGCTCCAGGCAGCCATGTTACAGCAGAACATGTCAGATTCATGTGTAGCTGATGTCTGTGTCTCTCACCTGTATATTAGGAGGATGCAGCCTGTGTGTACATGTGTGTGTGTGTATAGGAGAGATACAGCAGCTCCAGGCAGCCATGTTACAGCAGAACATGTCAGATTCATGTGTAGCTCATGTCTGTGTCTCTCACCTGTATATTAGGAGGATGCAGCATGTGTGTGTGTATAGGAGAGATACAGCAGCTCCAGGCAGCCATGTTACAGCAGAACATGTCAGATTCATGTGTAGCTCATGTCTGTGTCTCTCACCTGTATATTAGGAGGATGCAGCCTGTGTGCATGTGTGTGTGTATAGGAGAGATACAGCAGCTCCAGGCAGCCATGTTATAGCAGAACATGTCAGATTCATGTGTAGCTCATGTCTGTGTCTCTCACCTGTATATTAGGAGGATGCAGCCTGTGTGTGCATGTGTGTGTGTGTATAGGAGAGATACAGCAGCTCCAGGCAGCCATGTTACAGCAGAACATGTCAGATTCATGTGTAGCTCATGTCTGTGTCTCTCACCTGTATATTAGGAGGATGCAGCCTGTGTGTGCATGTGTGTGTGTATAGGAGAGATACAGCAGCTCCAGGCAGCCATGTTACAGCAGAACATGTCAGATTCATGTGTAGCTGATGTCTGTGTCTCTCACCTGTATATTAGGAGGATGCAGCCTGTGTG
Organism: Engystomops pustulosus; assembly: GCF_040894005.1. Lineage (NCBI taxonomy): Eukaryota > Metazoa > Chordata > Amphibia > Anura > Leptodactylidae > Engystomops > Engystomops pustulosus. The sequence goes on from NW_027285004.1 coordinate 110,174, forward strand.
TGTGTATAGGAGAGATACAGCAGCTCCAGGCAGCCATGTTACAGCAGAACATGTCAGATTCATGTGTAGCTCATGTCTGTGTCTCTCACCTGTATATTAGGAGGATGCAGCCTGTGTGTGTGTGTATAGGAGAGATACAGCAGCTCCAGGCAGCCATGTTACAGCAGAACATGTCAGATTCATGTGTAGCTGATGTCTGTGTCTCTCACCTGTATATTAGGAGGATGCAGCCTGTGTGTACATGTGTGTGTGTGTATAGGAGAGATACAGCAGCTCCAGGCAGCCATGTTACAGCAGAACATGTCAGATTCATGTGTAGCTCATGTCTGTGTCTCTCACCTGTATATTAGGAGGATGCAGCCTGTGTGTACATGTGTGTGTGTATATAGGAGAGATACAGCAGCTCCAGGCAGCCATGTTATAGCAGAACATGTCAGATTCATGTGTAGCTCATGTCTGTGTCTCTCACCTGTATATTAGGAGGATGCAGCCTGTGTGTGCATGTGTGTGTGTGTATAGGAGAGATACAGCAGCTCCAGGCAGCCATGTTACAGCAGAAGATGTCAGATTCATGTGTAGCTGATGTCTGTGTCTCTCACCTGTATATTAGGAGGATGCAGCCTGTGTGTGCATGTGTGTGTGTGTATAGGAGAGATACAGCAGCTCCAGGCAGCCATGTTACAGCAGAACATGTCAGATTCATGTGTAGCTCATGTCTGTGTCTCTCACCTGTATATTAGGAGGATGCAGCCTGTGTGTACATGTGTGTGTGTATAGGAGAGATACAGCAGCTCCAGGCAGCCATGTTACAGCAGAACATGTCAGATTCATGTGTAGCTCATGTCTGTGTCTCACCTGTATATTAGGAGGATGCAGCATGTGTGTGTGTGTATATAGGAGAGATACAGCAGCTCCAGGCAGCCATGTTATAGCAGAACATGTCAGATTCATGTGTAGCTCATGTCTGTGTCTCTCACCTGTATATTAGGAGGATGCAGCCTGTGTGTGCATGTGTGTGTGTATAGGAGAGATACAGCAGCTCCAGGCAGCCATGTTACAGCAGAACATGTCAGATTCATGTGTAGCTGATGTCTGTGTCTCTCACCTGTATATTAGGAGGATGCAGCATGTGTGTACATGTGTGTGTGTATAGGAGAGATACAGCAGCTCCAGGCAGACATGTTATAGCAGAACATGTCAGATTCATGTGTAGCTCATGTCTGTGTCTCTCACCTGTATATTAGGAGGATGCAGCCTGTGTGTACATGTGTGTGTGTGTATAGGAGAGATACAGCAGCTCCAGGCAGCCATGTTATAGCAGAACATGTCAGATTCATGTGTAGCTCATGTCTGTGTCTCTCACCTGTATATTAGGAGGATGCAGCCTGTGTGTACATGTGTGTGTGTGTGTATAGGAGAGATACAGCAGCTCCAGGCAGCCATGTTACAGCAGAACATGTCAGATTCATGTGTAGCTCATGTCTGTGTCTCTCACCTGTATATTAGGAGGATGCAGCATGTGTGTACATGTGTGTGTGTATAGGAGAGATACAGCAGCTCCAGGCAGCCATGTTACAGCAGAACATGTCAGATTCATGTGTAGCTCATGTCTGTGTCTCTCACCTGTATATTAGGAGGATGCAGCCTGTGTGTACATGTGTGTGTGTATAGGAGAGATACAGCAGCTCCAGGCAGCCATGTTATAGCAGAACATGTCAGATTCATGTGTAGCTCATGTCTGTGTCTCTCACCTGTATATTAGGAGGATGCAGCCTGTGTGTACATGTGTGTGTATAGGAGAGATACAGCAGCTCCAGGCAGCCATGTTACAGCAGAACATGTCAGATTCATGTGTAGCTGATGTCTGTGTCTCTCACCTGTATATTAGGAGGATGCAGCCTGTGTGTACATGTGTGTGTGTGTATAGGAGAGATACAGCAGCACCAGGCAGCCATGTTACAGCAGAACATGTCAGATTCATGTGTAGCTGATGTCTGTGTCTCTCACCTGTATATTAGGAGGATGCAGCCTGTGTGTACATGTGTGTGTGTATAGGAGAGATACAGCAGCTCCAGGCAGCCATGTTACAGCAGAACATGTCAGATTCATGTGTAGCTCATGTCTGTGTCTCTCACCTGTATATTAGGAGGATGCAGCCTGTGTGTGTGTGTGTGTGTGTGTGTATAGGAGAGATACAGCAGCTCCAGGCTGCAGCCATGTTACAGCAGAACATGTCAGATTCATGTGTAGCTCATGTCTGTGTCTCTCACCTGTATATTAGGAGGATGCAGCCTGTGTGTGCATGTGTGTGTGTATAGGAGAGATACAGCAGCTCCAGGCAGCCATGTTACAGCAGAACATGTCAGATTCATGTGTAGCTGATGTCTGTGTCTCTCACCTGTATATTAGGAGGATGCAGCCTGTGTGTGTGTGTATAGGAGAGATACAGCAGCTCCAGGCTGCAGCCATGTTACAGCAGAACATGTCAGATTCATGTGTAGCTGGTTTCTGTGTCTCTCACCTGTATATTAGGAGGATGCAGCCTGTGTGTACATGTGTGTGTGTGTATAGGAGAGATACAGCAGCTCCAGGCAGACATGTTACAGCAGAACATGTCAGATTCATGTGTAGCTCATGTCTGTGTCTCTCACCTGTATATTAGGAGGATGCAGCCTGTGTGTGCATGTGTGTGTGTGTATAGGAGAGATACAGCAGCTCCAGGCAGCCATGTTACAGCAGAACATGTCAGATTCATGTGTAGCTCATGTCTGTGTCTCTCACCTGTATATTAGGAGGATGCAGCCTGTGTGTGCATGTGTGTGTGTGTATAGGAGAGATACAGCAGCTCCAGGCAGCCATGTTACAGCAGAACATGTCAGATTCATGTGTAGCTCATGTCTGTGTCTCTCACCTGTATATTAGGAGGATGCAGCCTGTGTGTGTGTGTATAGGAGAGATACAGCAGCTCCAGGCAGCCATGTTACAGCAGAACATGTCAGATTCATGTGTAGCTGATGTCTGTGTCTCTCACCTGTATATTAGGAGGATGCAGCCTGTGTGTGCATGTGTGTGAGTATAGGAGAGATACAGCAGCTCCAGGCTGCAGCCATGTTACAGCAGAACATGTCAGATTCATGTGTAGCTGATGTCTGTGTCTCTCACCTGTATATTAGGAGGATGCAGCCTGTGTGTGTGTGTGTATAGGAGAGATACAGCAGCTCCAGGCAGCCATGTTACAGCAGAACATGTCAGATTCATGTGTAGCTCATGTCTGTGTCTCTCACCTGTATATTAGGAGGATGCAGCCTGTGTGTACATGTGTGTGTGTATAGGAGAGATACAGCAGCTCCAGGCAGCCATGTTACAGCAGAACATGTCAGATTCATGTGTAGCTGATGTCTGTGTCTCTCACCTGTATATTAGGAGGATGCAGCCTGTGTGTACATGTGTGTGTGTATAGGAGAGATACAGCAGCTCCAGGCAGCCATGTTACAGCAGAACATGTCAGATTCATGTGTAGCTCATGTCTGTGTCTCACACCTGTATATTAGGAGGATGCAGCCTGTGTGTACATGTGTGTGTGTGTATAGGAGAGATACAGCAGCTCCAGGCAGCCATGTTACAGCAGAACATGTCAGATTCATGTGTAGCTGGTGTCTGTGTCTCTCACCTGTATATTAGGAGGATGCAGCATGTGTGTGTGTATAGGAGAGATACAGCAGCTCCAGGCAGCCATGTTACAGCAGAACATGTCAGATTCATGTGTAGCTCATGTCTGTGTCTCTCACCTGTATATTAGGAGGATGCAGCCTGTGTGTACATGTGTGTGTGTGTGTATAGGAGAGATACAGCAGCTCCAGGCAGCCATGTTATAGCAGAACATGTCAGATTCATGTGTAGCTCATGTCTGTGTCTCTCACCTGTATATTAGGAGGATGCAGCCTGTGTGTGCATGTGTGTGTGTATAGGAGAGATACAGCAGCTCCAGGCAGCCATGTTACAGCAGAACATGTCAGATTCATGTGTAGCTCATGTCTGTGTCTCTCACCTGTATATTAGGAGGATGCAGCCTGTGTGTACATGTGTGTGTGTGTATAGGAGAGATACAGCAGCTCCAGGCTGCAGCCATGTTACAGCAGAACATGTCAGATTCATGTGTAGCTCATGTCTGTGTCTCTCACCTGTATATTAGGAGGATGCAGCCTGTGTGTGCATGTGTGTGTGTGTATAGGAGAGATACAGCAGCTCCAGGCAGCCATGTTACAGCAGAACATGTCAGATTCATGTGTAGCTCATGTCTGTGTCTCTCACCTGTATATTAGGAGGATGCAGCCTGTGTGTACATGTGTGTGTGTATAGGAGAGATACAGCAGCTCCAGGCAGCCATGTTACAGCAGAACATGTCAGATTCATGTGTAGCTGATGTCTGTGTCTCTCACCTGTATATTAGGAGGATGCAGCCTGTGTGTACATGTGTGTGTGTGTATAGGAGAGATACAGCAGCTCCAGGCAGCCATGTTACAGCAGAACATGTCAGATTCATGTGTAGCTCATGTCTGTGTCTCTCACCTGTATATTAGGAGGATGCAGCCTGTGTGTGCATGTGTGTGTGTGTATAGGAGAGATACAGCAGCTCCAGGCAGCCATGTTACAGCAGAACATGTCAGATTCATGTGTAGCTGATGTCTGTGTCTCTCACCTGTATATTAGGAGGATGCAGCCTGTGTGTACATGTGTGTGTATAGGAGAGATACAGCAGCTCCAGGCAGCCATGTTACAGCAGAACATGTCAGATTCATGTGTAGCTCATGTCTGTGTCTCTCACCTGTATATTAGGAGGATGCAGCCTGTGTGTACATGTGTGTGTATAGGAGAGATACAGCAGCTCCAGGCAGCCATGTTACAGCAGAACATGTCAGATTCATGTGTAGCTGATGTCTGTGTCTCTCACCTGTATATTAGGAGGATGCAGCCTGTGTGTGTGTGTATAGGAGAGATACAGCAGCTCCAGGCTGCAGCCATGTTACAGCAGAACATGTCAGATTCATGTGTAGCTCATGTCTGTGTCTCTCACCTGTATATTAGGAGGATGCAGCCTGTGTGTACATGTGTGTGTGTATAGGAGAGATACAGCAGCTCCAGGCAGCCATGTTACAGCAGAACATGTCAGATTCATGTGTAGCTGATGTCTGTGTCTCTCACCTGTATATTAGGAGGATGCAGCCTGTGTGTACATGTGTGTGTGTGTATAGGAGAGATACAGCAGCTCCAGGCAGCCATGTTACAGCAGAACATGTCAGATTCATGTGTAGCTCATGTCTGTGTCTCTCACCTGTATATTAGGAGGATGCAGCATGTGTGTGTGTGTATAGGAGAGATACAGCAGCTCCAGGCAGCCATGTTACAGCAGAACATGTCAGATTCATGTGTAGCTGATGTCTGTGTCTCTCACCTGTATATTAGGAGGATGCAGCCTGTGTGTACATGTGTGTGTGTGTATAGGAGAGATACAGCAGCTCCAGGCAGCCATGTTACAGCAGAACATGTCAGATTCATGTGTAGCTGATGTCTGTGTCTCTCACCTGTATATTAGGAGGATGCAGCCTGTGTGTGCATGTGTGTGAGTATAGGAGAGATACAGCAGCTCCAGGCAGCCATGTTATAGCAGAACATGTCAGATTCATGTGTAGCTGATGTCTGTGTCTCTCACCTGTATATTAGGAGGATGCAGCCTGTGTGTGCATGTGTGTGTGTATAGGAGAGATACAGCAGCTCCAGGCAGCCATGTTACAGCAGAACATGTCAGATTCATGTGTAGCTCATGTCTGTGTCTCTCACCTGTATATTAGGAGGATGCAGCCTGTGTGTACATGTGTGTGTGTGTATAGGAGAGATACAGCAGCTCCAGGCTGCAGCCATGTTACAGCAGAACATGTCAGATTCATGTGTAGCTCATGTCTGTGTCTCTCACCTGTATATTAGGAGGATGCAGCCTGTGTGTACATGTGTGTGTGTGTGTATAGGAGAGATACAGCAGCTCCAGGCAGCCATGTTACAGCAGAACATGTCAGATTCATGTGTAGCTCATGTCTGTGTCTCTCACCTGTATATTAGGAGGATGCAGCCTGTGTGTACATGTGTGTGTGTATAGGAGAGATACAGCAGCTCCAGGCAGCCATGTTACAGCAGAACATGTCAGATTCATGTGTAGCTGATGTCTGTGTCTCTCACCTGTATATTAGGAGGATGCAGCCTGTGTGTACATGTGTGTGTGTGTATAGGAGAGATACAGCAGCTCCAGGCAGCCATGTTACAGCAGAACATGTCAGATTCATGTGTAGCTCATGTCTGTGTCTCTCACCTGTATATTAGGAGGATGCAGCATGTGTGTGTGTGTATAGGAGAGATACAGCAGCTCCAGGCAGCCATGTTACAGCAGAACATGTCAGATTCATGTGTAGCTGATGTCTGTGTCTCTCACCTGTATATTAGGAGGATGCAGCCTGTGTGTGCATGTGTGTGTGTGTGTGTGTGTATAGGAGAGATACAGCAGCTCCAGGCAGCCATGTTACAGCAGAACATGTCAGATTCATGTGTAGCTCATGTCTGTGTCTCTCACCTGTATATTAGGAGGATGCAGCCTGTGTGTGTGTGTATAGGAGAGATACAGCAGCTCCAGGCAGCCATGTTACAGCAGAACATGTCAGATTCATGTGTAGCTCATGTCTGTGTCTCTCACCTGTATATTAGGAGGATGCAGCCTGTGTGTACATGTGTGTGTGTGTATAGGAGAGATACAGCAGCTCCAGGCAGCCATGTTACAGCAGAACATGTCAGATTCATGTGTAGCTCATGTCTGTGTCTCTCACCTGTATATTAGGAGGATGCAGCCTGTGTGTGCATGTGTGTGTGTGTGTGTGTGTATAGGAGAGATACAGCAGCTCCAGGCAGCCATGTTACAGCAGAACATGTCAGATTCATGTGTAGCTCATGTCTGTGTCTCTCACCTGTATATTAGGAGGATGCAGCCTGTGTGTACATGTGTGTGTATAGGAGAGATACAGCAGCTCCAGGCAGCCATGTTATAGCAGAACATGTCAGATTCATGTGTAGCTGATGTCTGTGTCTCTCACCTGTATATTAGGAGGATGCAGCCTGTGTGTGCATGTGTGTGTGTGTATACGAGAGATACAGCAGCTCCAGGCAGCCATGTTACAGCAGAACATGTCAGATTCATGTGTAGCTCATGTCTGTGTCTCTCACCTGTATATTAGGAGGATGCAGCCTGTGTGTACATGTGTGTGTGTGTATAGGAGAGATACAGCAGCTCCAGGCAGCCATGTTACAGCAGAACATGTCAGATTCATGTGTAGCTCATGTCTGTGTCTCTCACCTGTATATTAGGAGGATGCAGCCTGTGTGTGCATGTGTGTGTGTGTATAGGAGAGATACAGCAGCTCCAGGCAGCCATGTTACAGCAGAACATGTCAGATTCATGTGTAGCTGATGTCTGTGTCTCTCACCTGTATATTAGGAGGATGCAGCCTGTGTGTACATGTGTGTGTATAGGAGAGATACAGCAGCTCCAGGCAGCCATGTTACAGCAGAACATGTCAGATTCATGTGTAGCTCATGTCTGTGTCTCTCACCTGTATATTAGGAGGATGCAGCCTGTGTGTACATGTGTGTGTATAGGAGAGATACAGCAGCTCCAGGCAGCCATGTTACAGCAGAACATGTCAGATTCATGTGTAGCTGATGTCTGTGTCTCTCACCTGTATATTAGGAGGATGCAGCCTGTGTGTGTGTGTATAGGAGAGATACAGCAGCTCCAGGCTGCAGCCATGTTACAGCAGAACATGTCAGATTCATGTGTAGCTCATGTCTGTGTCTCTCACCTGTATATTAGGAGGATGCAGCCTGTGTGTACATGTGTGTGTGTATAGGAGAGATACAGCAGCTCCAGGCAGCCATGTTATAGCAGAACATGTCAGATTCATGTGTAGCTGATGTCTGTGTCTCTCACCTGTATATTAGGAGGATGCAGCCTGTGTGTGCATGTGTGTGTGTGTATAGGAGAGATACAGCAGCTCCAGGCAGCCATGTTACAGCAGAACATGTCAGATTCATGTGTAGCTGATGTCTGTGTCTCTCACCTGTATATTAGGAGGATGCAGCCTGTGTGTACATGTGTGTGTGTATAGGAGAGATACAGCAGCTCCAGGCAGCCATGTTACAGCAGAACATGTCAGATTCATGTGTAGCTCATGTCTGTGTCTCTCACCTGTATATTAGGAGGATGCAGCCTGTGTGTACATGTGTGTGTGTATAGGAGAGATACAGCAGCTCCAGGCAGCCATGTTACAGCAGAACATGTCAGATTCATGTGTAGCTGATGTCTGTGTCTCTCACCTGTATATTAGGAGGATGCAGCCTGTGTGTACATGTGTGTGTGTGTATAGGAGAGATACAGCAGCTCCAGGCAGCCATGTTACAGCAGAACATGTCAGATTCATGTGTAGCTCATGTCTGTGTCTCTCACCTGTATATTAGGAGGATGCAGCATGTGTGTGTGTGTATAGGAGAGATACAGCAGCTCCAGGCAGCCATGTTACAGCAGAACATGTCAGATTCATGTGTAGCTGATGTCTGTGTCTCTCACCTGTATATTAGGAGGATGCAGCCTGTGTGTGCATGTGTGTGTGTGTGTGTGTGTATAGGAGAGATACAGCAGCTCCAGGCAGCCATGTTACAGCAGAACATGTCAGATTCATGTGTAGCTCATGTCTGTGTCTCTCACCTGTATATTAGGAGGATGCAGCCTGTGTGTGTGTGTATAGGAGAGATACAGCAGCTCCAGGCAGCCATGTTACAGCAGAACATGTCAGATTCATGTGTAGCTCATGTCTGTGTCTCTCACCTGTATATTAGGAGGATGCAGCCTGTGTGTACATGTGTGTGTGTGTATAGGAGAGATACAGCAGCTCCAGGCAGCCATGTTACAGCAGAACATGTCAGATTCATGTGTAGCTCATGTCTGTGTCTCTCACCTGTATATTAGGAGGATGCAGCCTGTGTGTGCATGTGTGTGTGTGTGTGTGTGTATAGGAGAGATACAGCAGCTCCAGGCAGCCATGTTACAGCAGAACATGTCAGATTCATGTGTAGCTCATGTCTGTGTCTCTCACCTGTATATTAGGAGGATGCAGCCTGTGTGTACATGTGTGTGTATAGGAGAGATACAGCAGCTCCAGGCAGCCATGTTATAGCAGAACATGTCAGATTCATGTGTAGCTGATGTCTGTGTCTCTCACCTGTATATTAGGAGGATGCAGCCTGTGTGTACATGTGTGTGTGTGTATAGGAGAGATACAGCAGCTCCAGGCAGCCATGTTACAGCAGAACATGTCAGATTCATGTGTAGCTCATGTCTGTGTCTCTCACCTGTATATTAGGAGGATGCAGCCTGTGTGTGCATGTGTGTGTGTGTATAGGAGAGATACAGCAGCTCCAGGCAGCCATGTTACAGCAGAACATGTCAGATTCATGTGTAGCTGATGTCTGTGTCTCTCACCTGTATATTAGGAGGATGCAGCCTGTGTGTACATGTGTGTGTGTATAGGAGAGATACAGCAGCTCCAGGCAGCCATGTTACAGCAGAACATGTCAGATTCATGTGTAGCTCATGTCTATGTCTCTCACCTGTATATTAGGAGGATGCAGCCTGTGTGTACATGTGTGTGTGTATAGGAGAGATACAGCAGCTCCAGGCAGCCATGTTACAGCAGAACATGTCAGATTCATGTGTAGCTCATGTCTGTGTCTCACCTGTATATTAGGAGGATGCAGCCTGTGTGTGCATGTGTGTGTGTGTATAGGAGAGATACAGCAGCTCCAGGCAGCCATGTTACAGCAGAACATGTCAGATTCATGTGTAGCTGATGTCTGTGTCTCTCACCTGTATATTAGGAGGATGCAGCCTGTGTGTACATGTGTGTGTGTGTATAGGAGAGATACAGCAGCTCCAGGCAGCCATGTTACAGCAGAACATGTCAGATTCATGTGTAGCTCATGTCTGTGTCTCTCACCTGTATATTAGGAGGATGCAGCCTGTGTGTGCATGTGTGTGTGTATAGGAGAGATACAGCAGCTCCAGGCAGCCATGTTACAGCAGAACATGTCAGATTCATGTGTAGCTCATGTCTGTGTCTCTCACCTGTATATTAGGAGGATGCAGCCTGTGTGTACATGTGTGTGTGTGTATAGGAGAGATACAGCAGCTCCAGGCAGCCATGTTACAGCAGAACATGTCAGATTCATGTGTAGCTCATGTCTGTGTCTCTCACCTGTATATTAGGAGGATGCAGCCTGTGTGTACATGTGTGTGTGTATAGGAGAGATACAGCAGCTCCAGGCAGCCATGTTACAGCAGAACATGTCAGATTCATGTGTAGCTCATGTCTGTGTCTCTCACCTGTATATTAGGAGGATGCAGCCTGTGTGTGCATGTGTGTGTGTGTATAGGAGAGATACAGCAGCTCCAGGCAGCCATGTTACAGCAGAACATGTCAGATTCATGTGTAGCTGATGTCTGTGTCTCTCACCTGTATATTAGGAGGATGCAGCCTGTGTGTGCATGTGTGTGTGTGTATAGGAGAGATACAGCAGCTCCAGGCAGCCATGTTACAGCAGAACATGTCAGATTCATGTGTAGCTCATGTCTGTGTCTCTCACCTGTATATTAGGAGGATGCAGCCTGTGTGTGTGTGTATAGGAGAGATACAGCAGCTCCAGGCAGACATGTTACAGCAGAACATGTCAGATTCATGTGTAGCTGATGTCTGTGTCTCTCACCTGTATATTAGGAGGATGCAGCCTGTGTGTACATGTGTGTGTGTATAGGAGAGATACAGCAGCTCCAGGCAGACATGTTACAGCAGAACATGTCAGATTCATGTGTAGCTCATGTCTGTGTCTCTCACCTGTATATTAGGAGGATGCAGCCTGTGTGTACATGTGTGTGTGTGTAGGAGAGATACAGCAGCTCCAGGCAGCCATGTTACAGCAGAACATGTCAGATTCATGTGTAGCTCATGTCTGTGTCTCTCACCTGTATATTAGGAGGATGCAGCCTGTGTGTACATGTGTGTGTGTGTATAGGAGAGATACAGCAGCTCCAGGCAGCCATGTTACAGCAGAACATGTCAGATTCATGTGTAGCTCATGTCTGTGTCTCTCACCTGTATATTAGGAGGATGCAGCCTGTGTGTACATGTGTGTGTGTATAGGAGAGATACAGCAGCTCCAGGCAGCCATGTTATAGCAGAACATGTCAGATTCATGTGTAGCTGATGTCTGTGTCTCTCACCTGTATATTAGGAGGATGCAGCCTGTGTGTACATGTGTGTGTGTATAGGAGAGATACAGCAGCTCCAGGCAGCCATGTTACAGCAGAACATGTCAGATTCATGTGTAGCTCATGTCTGTGTCTCTCACCTGTATATTAGGAGGATGCAGCCTGTGTGTACATGTGTGTGTGTGTATAGGAGAGATACAGCAGCTCCAGGCAGCCATGTTATAGCAGAACATGTCAGATTCATGTGTAGCTCATATCTGTGTCTCTCACCTGTATATTAGGAGGATGCAGCCTGTGTGTGCATGTGTGTGTGTATAGGAGAGATACAGCAGCTCCAGGCAGCCATGTTACAGCAGAACATGTCAGATTCATGTGTAGCTCATGTCTGTGTCTCTCACCTGTATATTAGGAGGATGCAGCCTGTGTGTGCATGTGTGTGTGTATAGGAGAGATACAGCAGCTCCAGGCAGCCATGTTACAGCAGAACATGTCAGATTCATGTGTAGCTGATGTCTGTGTCTCTCACCTGTATATTAGGAGGATGCAGCCTGTGTGTGTGTGTATAGGAGAGATACAGCAGCTCCAGGCAGCCATGTTACAGCAGAACATGTCAGATTCATGTGTAGCTCATGTCTGTGTCTCTCACCTGTATATTAGGAGGATGCAGCCTGTGTGTGCATGTGTGTGTGTGTATAGGAGAGATACAGCAGCTCCAGGCTGCAGCCATGTTACAGCAGAACATGTCAGATTCATGTGTAGCTCATGTCTGTGTCTCTCACCTGTATATTAGGAGGATGCAGCATGTGTGTGTGTGTATAGGAGAGATACAGCAGCTCCAGGCAGCCATGTTACAGCAGAACATGTCAGATTCATGTGTAGCTCATGTCTGTGTCTCTCACCTGTATATTAGGAGGATGCAGCCTGTGTGTGTGTATAGGAGAGATACAGCAGCTCCAGGCAGCCGTGTTATAGCAGAACACGTCAGATTCATGTGTAGCTCATGTCTGTGTCTCTCACCTGTATATTAGGAGGATGCAGCCTGTGTGTACATGTGTGTGTGTATAGGAGAGATACAGCAGCTCCAGGCAGCCATGTTATAGCAGAACATGTCAGATTCATGTGTAGCTCATGTCTGTGTCTCTCACCTGTATATTAGGAGGATGCAGCCTGTGTGTACATGTGTGTGTGTATAGGAGAGATACAGCAGCTCCAGGCAGCCATGTTACAGCAGAACATGTCAGATTCATGTGTAGCTCATGTCTGTGTCTCTCACCTGTATATTAGGAGGATGCAGCCTGTGTGTGTGTGTATAGGAGAGATACAGCAGCTCCAGGCAGCCATGTTACAGCAGAACATGTCAGATTCATGTGTAGCTCATGTCTGTGTCTCTCACCTGTATATTAGGAGGATGCAGCCTGTGTGTACATGTGTGTGTGTATAGGAGAGATACAGCAGCTCCAGGCAGCCATGTTACAGCAGAACATGTCAGATTCATGTGTAGCTGATGTCTGTGTCTCTCACCTGTATATTAGGAGGATGCAGCATGTGTGTACATGTGTGTGTGTATAGGAGAGATACAGCAGCTCCAGGCAGCCATGTTACAGCAGAACATGTCAGATTCATGTGTAGCTGATGTCTGTGTCTCTCACCTGTATATTAGGAGGATGCAGCCTGTGTGTGCATGTGTGTGTGTGTATAGGAGAGATACAGCAGCTCCAGGCAGCCATGTTACAGCAGAACATGTCAGATTCATGTGTAGCTCATGTCTGTGTCTCTCACCTGTATATTAGGAGGATGCAGCCTGTGTGTACATGTGTGTGTATAGGAGAGATACAGCAGCTCCAGGCAGCCATGTTACAGCAGAACATGTCAGATTCATGTGTAGCTGATGTCTGTGTCTCTCACCTGTATATTAGGAGGATGCAGCCTGTGTGTGCATGTGTGTGTATAGGAGAGATACAGCAGCTCCAGGCAGACATGTTATAGCAGAACATGTCAGATTCATGTGTAGCTGATGTCTGTGTCTCTCACCTGTATATTAGGAGGATGCAGCCTGTGTGTACATGTGTGTGCGTGTATAGGAGAGATACAGCAGCTCCAGGCAGACATGTTACAGCAGAACATGTCAGATTCATGTGTAGCTCATGTCTGTGTCTCTCACCTGTATATTAGGAGGATGCAGCCTGTGTGTACATGTGTGTGTGTATAGGAGAGATACAGCAGCTCCAGGCAGCCATGTTACAGCAGAACATGTCAGATTCATGTGTAGCTCATGTCTGTGTCTCTCACCTGTATATTAGGAGGATGCAGCCTGTGTGTACATGTGTGTGTGTATAGGAGAGATACAGCAGCTCCAGGCAGCCATGTTATAGCAGAACATGTCAGATTCATGTGTAGCTGATGTCTGTGTCTCTCACCTGTATATTAGGAGGATGCAGCCTGTGTGTGCATGTGTGTGTGTGTATAGGAGAGATACAGCAGCTCCAGGCAGCCATGTTACAGCAGAACATGTCAGATTCATGTGTAGCTCATGTCTGTGTCTCTCACCTGTATATTAGGAGGATGCAGCCTGTGTGTGCGTGTATAGGAGAGATACAGCAGCTCCAGGCAGCCATGTTACAGCAGAACATGTCAGATTCATGTGTAGCTCATGTCTGTGTCTCTCACCTGTATATTAGGAGGATGCAGCCTGTGTGTGCATGTGTGTGTGTGTATAGGAGAGATACAGCAGCTCCAGGCAGCCATGTTACAGCAGAACATGTCAGATTCATGTGTAGCTCATGTCTGTGTCTCTCACCTGTATATTAGGAGGATGCAGCCTGTGTGTACATGTGTGTGTGTATAGGAGAGATACAGCAGCTCCAGGCAGCCATGTTATAGCAGAACACGTCAGATTCATGTGTAGCTCATGTCTGTGTCTCTCACCTGTATATTAGGAGGATGCAGCCTGTGTGTGCATGTGTGTGTGTGTATAGGAGAGATACAGCAGCTCCAGGCAGCCATGTTACAGCAGAACATGTCAGATTCATGTGTAGCTCATGTCTGTGTCTCTCACCTGTATATTAGGAGGATGCAGCCTGTGTGTGCATGTGTGTGTGTGTATAGGAGAGATACAGCAGCTCCAGGCAGCCATGTTACAGCAGAACATGTCAGATTCATGTGTAGCTCATGTCTGTGTCTCTCACCTGTATATTAGGAGGATGCAGCCTGTGTGTACATGTGTGTGTGTATAGGAGAGATACAGCAGCTCCAGGCAGCCATGTTACAGCAGAACATGTCAGATTCATGTGTAGCTCATGTCTGTGTCTCTCACCTGTATATTAGGAGGATGCAGCCTGTGTGTACATGTGTGTGTGTATAGGAGAGATACAGCAGCTCCAGGCAGCCATGTTACAGCAGAACATGTCAGATTCATGTGTAGCTCATGTCTGTGTCTCTCACCTGTATATTAGGAGGATGCAGCCTGTGTGTACATGTGTGTGTGTATAGGAGAGATACAGCAGCTCCAGGCAGCCATGTTACACCAGAACATGTCAGATTCATGTGTAGCTCATGTCTGTGTCTCTCACCTGTATATTAGGAGGATGCAGCCTGTGTGTGCATGTGTGTGTGTGTATAGGAGAGATACAGCAGCTCCAGGCTGCAGCCATGTTACAGCAGAACATGTCAGATTCATGTGTAGCTCATGTCTGTGTCTCTCACCTGTATATTAGGAGGATGCAGCCTGTGTGTACATGTGTGTGTATAGGAGAGATACAGCAGCTCCAGGCAGCCATGTTATAGCAGAACATGTCAGATTCATGTGTAGCTGATGTCTGTGTCTCTCACCTGTATATTAGGAGGATGCAGCCTGTGTGTACATGTGTGTGTGTATAGGAGAGATACAGCAGCTCCAGGCAGCCATGTTACAGCAGAACATGTCAGATTCATGTGTAGCTCATGTCTGTGTCTCTCACCTGTATATTAGGAGGATGCAGCCTGTGTGTGCATGTGTGTGTGTATAGGAGAGATACAGCAGCTCCAGGCAGCCATGTTACAGCAGAACATGTCAGATTCATGTGTAGCTCATGTCTGTGTCTCTCACCTGTATATTAGGAGGATGCAGCCTGTGTGTACATGTGTGTGTGTGTATAGGAGAGATACAGCAGCTCCAGGCAGCCATGTTACAGCAGAACATGTCAGATTCATGTGTAGCTGATGTCTGTGTCTCTCACCTGTATATTAGGAGGATGCAGCCTGTGTGTGTGTGTGTATAGGAGAGATACAGCAGCTCCAGGCAGCCATGTTACAGCAGAACATGTCAGATTCATGTGTAGCTCATGTCTGTGTCTCTCACCTGTATATTAGGAGGATGCAGCCTGTGTGTGTGTGTGTGTGTGTATAGGAGAGATACAGCAGCTCCAGGCAGCCATGTTACAGCAGAACATGTCAGATTCATGTGTAGCTGATGTCTGTGTCTCTCACCTGTATATTAGGAGGATGCAGCCTGTGTGTACATGTGTGTGTGTATAGGAGAGATACAGCAGCTCCAGGCAGCCATGTTACAGCAGAACATGTCAGATTCATGTGTAGCTCATGTCTGTGTCTCTCACCTGTATATTAGGAGGATGCAGCCTGTGTGTGTGTGTGTGTGTGTATAGGAGAGATACAGCAGCTCCAGGCAGCCATGTTACAGCAGAACATGTCAGATTCATGTGTAGCTCATGTCTGTGTCTCTCACCTGTATATTAGGAGGATGCAGCCTGTGTGTGTGTGTGTGTGTGTATAGGAGAGATACAGCAGCTCCAGGCAGCCATGTTACAGCAGAACATGTCAGATTCATGTGTAGCTCATGTCTGTGTCTCTCACCTGTATATTAGGAGGATGCAGCCTGTGTGTACATGTGTGTGTGTATAGGAGAGATACAGCAGCTCCAGGCAGCCATGTTACAGCAGAACATGTCAGATTCATGTGTAGCTCATGTCTGTGTCTCTCACCTGTATATTAGGAGGATGCAGCCTGTGTGTACATGTGTGTGCGTGTATAGGAGAGATACAGCAGCTCCAGGCAGCCATGTTACAGCAGAACATGTCAGATTCATGTGTAGCTCATGTCTGTGTCTCACCTGTATATTAGGAGGATGCAGCCTGTGTGTACATGTGTGTGTGTATAGGAGAGATACAGCATCTCCAAGCTGCAGCCATGTTACAGCAGAACATGTCAGATTCATGTGTAGCTCATGTCTGTGTCTCTCACCTGTATATTAGGAGGATGCAGCCTGTGTGTGTGTGTGTGTGTGTATAGGAGAGATACAGCAGCTCCAGGCAGCCATGTTACAGCAGAACACGTCAGATTCATGTGTAGCTCATGTCTGTGTCTCTCACCTGTATATTAGGAGGATGCAGCCTGTGTGTACATGTGTGTGTGTGTATAGGAGAGATACAGCAGCTCCAGGCAGCCATGTTACAGCAGAACATGTCAGATTCATGTGTAGCTCATGTCTGTGTCTCTCACCTGTATATTAGGAGGATGCAGCATGTGTGTGTGTGTATAGGAGAGATACAGCAGCTCCAGGCAGCCATGTTACAGCAGAACATGTCAGATTCATGTGTAGCTCATGTCTGTGTCTCTCACCTGTATATTAGGAGGATGCAGCCTGTGTGTGTGTGTGTGTGTGTATAGGAGAGATACAGCAGCTCCAGGCAGTCATGTTATAGCAGAACATGTCAGATTCATGTGTAGCTCATGTCTGTGTCTCTCACCTGTATATTAGGAGGATGCAGCATGTGTGTACATGTGTGTGTGTGTATAGGAGAGATACAGCAGCTCCAGGCAGCCATGTTACAGCAGAACATGTCAGATTCATGTGTAGCTCATGTCTGTGTCTCTCACCTGTATATTAGGAGGATGCAGCCTGTGTGTACATGTGTGTGTGTATAGGAGAGATACAGCAGCTCCAGGCAGCCATGTTATAGCAGAACATGTCAGATTCATGTGTAGCTCATGTCTGTGTCTCTCACCTGTATATTAGGAGGATGCAGCCTGTGTGTGCATGTGTGTGTGTGTATAGGAGAGATACAGCAGCTCCAGGCAGCCATGTTACAGCAGAACATGTCAGATTCATGTGTAGCTGATGTCTGTGTCTCTCACCTGTATATTAGGAGGATGCAGCCTGTGTGTACATGTGTGTATGTGAGTATAGGAGAGATACAGCAGCTCCAGGCAGCCATGTTACAGCAGAACATGTCAGATTCATGTGTAGCTCATGTCTGTGTCTCTCACCTGTATATTAGGAGGATGCAGCCTGTGTGTACATGTGTGTGTGTGTGTATAGGAGAGATACAGCAGCTCCAGGCAGCCATGTTACAGCAGAACATGTCAGATTCATGTGTAGCTGATGTCTGTGTCTCTCACCTGTATATTAGGAGGATGCAGCATGTGTGTACATGTGTGTGTATAGGAGAGATACAGCAGCTCCAGGCAGCCATGTTACAGCAGAACATGTCAGATTCATGTGTAGCTCATGTCTGTGTCTCTCACCTGTATATTAGGAGGATGCAGCCTGTGTGTGTGTGTATAGGAGAGATACAGCAGCTCCAGGATGCAGCCATGTTACAGCAGAACATGTCAGATTCATGTGTAGCTCATGTCTGTGTCTCTCACCTGTATATTAGGAGGATGCAGCCTGTGTGTGCATGTGTGTGTGTATAGGAGAGATACAGCAGCTCCAGGCAGCCATGTTACAGCAGAACATGTCAGATTCATGTGTAGCTGATGTCTGTGTCTCTCACCTGTATATTAGGAGGATGCAGCCTGTGTGTACATGTGTGTATGTGAGTATAGGAGAGATACAGCAGCTCCAGGCAGCCATGTTACAGCAGAACATGTCAGATTCATGTGTAGCTGATGTCTGTGTCTCTCACCTGTATATTAGGAGGATGCAGCATGTGTGTACATGTGTGTGTATAGGAGAGATACAGCAGCTCCAGGCAGCCATGTTACAGCAGAACATGTCAGATTCATGTGTAGCTCATGTCTGTGTCTCTCACCTGTATATTAGGAGGATGCAGCCTGTGTGTGTGTGTGTGTGTGTATAGGAGAGATACAGCAGCTCCAGGCAGCCATGTTACAGCAGAACATGTCAGATTCATGTGTAGCTCATGTCTGTGTCTCTCACCTGTATATTAGGAGGATGCAGCCTGTGTGTGTGTATAGGAGAGATACAGCAGCTCCAGGCAGCCATGTTATAGCAGAACATGTCAGATTCATGTGTAGCTGATGTCTGTGTCTCTCACCTGTATATTAGGAGGATGCAGCCTGTGTGTACATGTGTGTGTGTGTGTGTATAGGAGAGATACAGCAGCTCCAGGCAGCCATGTTACAGCAGAACATGTCAGATTCATGTGTAGCTCATGTCTGTGTCTCTCACCTGTATATTAGGAGGATGCAGCCTGTGTGTGTGTGTGTGTGTGTATAGGAGAGATACAGCAGCTCCAGGCAGCCATGTTACAGCAGAACATGTCAGATTCATGTGTAGCTCATGTCTGTGTCTCTCACCTGTATATTAGGAGGATGCAGCCTGTGTGTACATGTGTGTGTGTATAGGAGAGATACAGCAGCTCCAGGCAGCCATGTTACAGCAGAACATGTCAGATTCATGTGTAGCTCATGTCTGTGTCTCTCACCTGTATATTAGGAGGATGCAGCATGTGTGTGTGTGTATAGGAGAGATACAGCAGCTCCAGGCAGCCATGTTACAGCAGAACATGTCAGATTCATGTGTAGCTCATGTCTATGTCTCTCACCTGTATATTAGGAGGATGCAGCCTGTGTGTGCATGTGTGTGTGTGTATAGGAGAGATACAGCAGCTCCAGGCAGCCATGTTACAGCAGAACATGTCAGATTCATGTGTAGCTCATGTCTGTGTCTCTCACCTGTATATTAGGAGGATGCAGCATGTGTGTGCATGTGTGTGTGTGTATAGGAGAGATACAGCAGCTCCAGGCAGCCATGTTACAGCAGAACATGTCAGATTCATGTGTAGCTCATGTCTGTGTCTCTCACCTGTATATTAGGAGGATGCAGCATGTGTGTGTGTGTATAGGAGAGATACAGCAGCTCCAGGCAGCCATGTTACAGCAGAACATGTCAGATTCATGTGTAGCTCATGTCTGTGTCTCTCACCTGTATATTAGGAGGATGCAGCCTGTGTGTACATGTGTGTGTGTGTATAGGAGAGATACAGCAGCTCCAGGCAGCCATGTTACAGCAGAACATGTCAGATTCATGTGTAGCTCATGTCTGTGTCTCTCACCTGTATATTAGGAGGATGCAGCCTGTGTGTACATGTGTGTGTATAGGAGAGATACAGCAGCTCCAGGCAGCCATGTTACAGCAGAACATGTCAGATTCATGTGTAGCTCATGTCTGTGTCTCTCACCTGTATATTAGGAGGATGCAGCCTGTGTGTACATGTGTGTGTGTGTATAGGAGAGATACAGCAGCTCCAGGCAGCCATGTTACAGCAGAACATGTCAGATTCATGTGTAGCTCATGTCTGTGTCTCTCACCTGTATATTAGGAGGATGCAGCCTGTGTGTGTGTGTGTATAGGAGAGATACAGCAGCTCCAGGCAGCCATGTTATAGCAGAACATGTCAGATTCATGTGTAGCTGATGTCTGTGTCTCTCACCTGTATATTAGGAGGATGCAGCCTGTGTGTGTGTGTATAGGAGAGATACAGCAGCTCCAGGCAGCCATGTTATAGCAGAACATGTCAGATTCATGTGTAGCTGATGTCTGTGTCTCTCACCTGTATATTAGGAGGATGCAGCCTGTGTGTACATGTGTGTGTGTGTATAGGAGAGATACAGCAGCTCCAGGCAGCCATGTTACAGCAGAACATGTCAGATTCATGTGTAGCTCATGTCTGTGTCTCTCACCTGTATATTAGGAGGATGCAGCCTGTGTGTGCATGTGTGTGTGTATAGGAGAGATACAGCAGCTCCAGGCAGCCATGTTACAGCAGAACATGTCAGATTCATGTGTAGCTCATGTCTGTGTCTCTCACCTGTATATTAGGAGGATGCAGCCTGTGTGTGTGTGTATAGGAGAGATACAGCAGCTCCAGGCAGCCATGTTACAGCAGAACATGTCAGATTCATGTGTAGCTCATGTCTGTGTCTCTCACCTGTATATTAGGAGGATGCAGCCTGTGTGTACATGTGTGTGTGTATAGGAGAGATACAGCAGCTCCAGGCAGCCATGTTATAGCAGAACATGTCAGATTCATGTGTAGCTGATGTCTGTGTCTCTCACCTGTATATTAGGAGGATGCAGCCTGTGTGTACATGTGTGTGTATAGGAGAGATACAGCAGCTCCAGGCTGCAGCCATGTTACAGCAGAACATGTCAGATTCATGTGTAGCTCATGTCTGTGTCTCTCACCTGTATATTAGGAGGATGCAGCCTGTGTGTGTGTGTATAGGAGAGATACAGCAGCTCCAGGCAGCCATGTTACAGCAGAACATGTCAGATTCATGTGTAGCTCATGTCTGTGTCTCTCACCTGTATATTAGGAGGATGCAGCCTGTGTGTACATGTGTGTGTGTATAGGAGAGATACAGCAGCTCCAGGCAGCCATGTTATAGCAGAACATGTCAGATTCATGTGTAGCTCATATCTGTGTCTCTCACCTGTATATTAGGAGGATGCAGCCTGTGTGTGCATGTGTGTGTGTGTATAGGAGAGATACAGCAGCTCCAGGCAGCCATGTTACAGCAGAACATGTCAGATTCATGTGTAGCTCATGTCTGTGTCTCTCACCTGTATATTAGGAGGATGCAGCCTGTGTGTACATGTGTGTGTGTATAGGAGAGATACAGCAGCTCCAGGCAGCCATGTTATAGCAGAACATGTCAGATTCATGTGTAGCTCATATCTGTGTCTCTCACCTGTATATTAGGAGGATGCAGCCTGTGTGTACATGTGTGTGTGTATAGGAGAGATACAGCAGCTCCAGGCAGCCATGTTACAGCAGAACATGTCAGATTCATGTGTAGCTCATGTCTGTGTCTCTCACCTGTATATTAGGAGGATGCAGCCTGTGTGTACATGTGTGTGTGTATAGGAGAGATACAGCAGCTCCAGGCAGCCATGTTATAGCAGAACATGTCAGATTCATGTGTAGCTGATGTCTGTGTCTCTCACCTGTATATTAGGAGGATGCAGCCTGTGTGTGCATGTGTGTGTGTGTATAGGAGAGATACAGCAGCTCCAGGCAGCCATGTTACAGCAGAACATGTCAGATTCATGTGTAGCTCATGTCTGTGTCTCTCACCTGTATATTAGGAGGATGCAGCCTGTGTGTACATGTGTGTGTGTATAGGAGAGATACAGCAGCTCCAGGCAGCCATGTTACAGCAGAACATGTCAGATTCATGTGTAGCTGATGTCTGTGTCTCTCACCTGTATATTAGGAGGATGCAGCCTGTGTGTGCATGTGTGTGTGTGTATAGGAGAGATACAGCAGCTCCAGGCAGCCATGTTACAGCAGAACATGTCAGATTCATGTGTAGCTCATGTCTGTGTCTCTCACCTGTATATTAGGAGGATGCAGCCTGTGTGTACATGTGTGTGTGTATAGGAGAGATACAGCAGCTCCAGGCAGCCATGTTACAGCAGAACATGTCAGATTCATGTGTAGCTGATGTCTGTGTCTCTCACCTGTATATTAGGAGGATGCAGCCTGTGTGTACATGTGTGTGTGTATAGGAGAGATACAGCAGCTCCAGGCAGCCATGTTATAGCAGAACATGTCAGATTCATGTGTAGCTCATGTCTGTGTCTCTCACCTGTATATTAGGAGGATGCAGCCTGTGTGTGCATGTGTGTGTGTGTATAGGAGAGATACAGCAGCTCCAGGCAGCCATGTTACAGCAGAACATGTCAGATTCATGTGTAGCTGATGTCTGTGTCTCTCACCTGTATATTAGGAGGATGCAGCCTGTGTGTACATGTGTGTGTGTGTATAGGAGAGATACAGCAGCTCCAGGCAGCCATGTTACAGCAGAACATGTCAGATTCATGTGTAGCTCATGTCTGTGTCTCTCACCTGTATATTAGGAGGATGCAGCCTGTGTGTGCATGTGTGTGTGTGTATAGGAGAGATACAGCAGCTCCAGGCAGCCATGTTACAGCAGAACATGTCAGATTCATGTGTAGCTGATGTCTGTGTCTCTCACCTGTATATTAGGAGGATGCAGCCTGTGTGCATGTGTGTGTGTATAGGAGAGATACAGCAGCTCCAGGAAGCCATGTTACAGCAGAACATGTCAGATTCATGTGTAGCTGATGTCTGTGTCTCTCACCTGTATATTAGGAGGATGCAGCCTGTGTGTGTGTGTATAGGAGAGATACAGCAGCTCCAGGCAGCCATGTTACAGCAGAACATGTCAGATTCATGTGTAGCTCATGTCTGTGTCTCTCACCTGTATATTAGGAGGATGCAGCCTGTGTGTGCATGTGTGTGTGTGTATAGGAGAGATACAGCAGCTCCAGGCTGCAGCCATGTTACAGCAGAACATGTCAGATTCATGTGTAGCTCATGTCTGTGTCTCTCACCTGTATATTAGGAGGATGCAGCATGTGTGTGTGTGTATAGGAGAGATACAGCAGCTCCAGGCAGCCATGTTACAGCAGAACATGTCAGATTCATGTGTAGCTCATGTCTGTGTCTCTCACCTGTATATTAGGAGGATGCAGCCTGTGTGTACATGTGTGTGTATAGGAGAGATACAGCAGCTCCAGGCAGCCGTGTTACAGCAGAACATGTCAGATTCATGTGTAGCTCATGTCTGTGTCTCTCACCTGTATATTAGGAGGATGCAGCCTGTGTGTACATGTGTGTGTGTATAGGAGAGATACAGCAGCTCCAGGCTGCAGCCATGTTACAGCAGAACATGTCAGATTCATGTGTAGCTCATGTCTGTGTCTCTCACCTGTATATTAGGAGGATGCAGCCTGTGTGTACATGTGTGTGTGTATAGGAGAGATACAGCAGCTCCAGGCAGCCATGTTACAGCAGAACATGTCAGATTCATGTGTAGCTCATGTCTGTGTCTCTCACCTGTATATTAGGAGGATGCAGCCTGTGTGCATGTGTGTGT
Organism: Engystomops pustulosus; assembly: GCF_040894005.1. NCBI lineage: Eukaryota > Metazoa > Chordata > Amphibia > Anura > Leptodactylidae > Engystomops > Engystomops pustulosus. The sequence goes on from NW_027285004.1 coordinate 133,677, forward strand.
GTGTATAGGAGAGATACAGCAGCTCCAGGCAGCCGTGTTACAGCAGAACATGTCAGATTCATGTGTAGCTCATGTCTGTGTCTCTCACCTGTATATTAGGAGGATGCAGCCTGTGTGTACATGTGTGTGTGTATAGGAGAGATACAGCAGCTCCAGGCTGCAGCCATGTTACAGCAGAACATGTCAGATTCATGTGTAGCTCATGTCTGTGTCTCTCACCTGTATATTAGGAGGATGCAGCCTGTGTGTACATGTGTGTGTGTATAGGAGAGATACAGCAGCTCCAGGCAGCCATGTTACAGCAGAACATGTCAGATTCATGTGTAGCTCATGTCTGTGTCTCTCACCTGTATATTAGGAGGATGCAGCCTGTGTGCATGTGTGTGTGTATAGGAGAGATACAGCAGCTCCAGGAAGCCATGTTACAGCAGAACATGTCAGATTCATGTGTAGCTGATGTCTGTGTCTCTCACCTGTATATTAGGAGGATGCAGCCTGTGTGTGTGTGTATAGGAGAGATACAGCAGCTCCAGGCAGCCATGTTACAGCAGAACATGTCAGATTCATGTGTAGCTCATGTCTGTGTCTCTCACCTGTATATTAGGAGGATGCAGCCTGTGTGTGCATGTGTGTGTGTGTATAGGAGAGATACAGCAGCTCCAGGCTGCAGCCATGTTACAGCAGAACATGTCAGATTCATGTGTAGCTCATGTCTGTGTCTCTCACCTGTATATTAGGAGGATGCAGCATGTGTGTGTGTGTATAGGAGAGATACAGCAGCTCCAGGCAGCCATGTTACAGCAGAACATGTCAGATTCATGTGTAGCTCATGTCTGTGTCTCTCACCTGTATATTAGGAGGATGCAGCCTGTGTGTACATGTGTGTGTGTATAGGAGAGATACAGCAGCTCCAGGCTGCAGCCATGTTACAGCAGAACATGTCAGATTCATGTGTAGCTCATGTCTGTGTCTCTCACCTGTATATTAGGAGGATGCAGCCTGTGTGTGCATGTGTGTGTGTGTATAGGAGAGATACAGCAGCTCCAGGCAGCCATGTTACAGCAGAACATGTCAGATTCATGTGTAGCTCATGTCTGTGTCTCTCACCTGTATATTAGGAGGATGCAGCCTGTGTGTACATGTGTGTGTGTATAGGAGAGATACAGCAGCTCCAGGCAGCCATGTTACAGCAGAACATGTCAGATTCATGTGTAGCTCATGTCTGTGTCTCTCACCTGTATATTAGGAGGATGCAGCCTGTGTGTGCATGTGTGTGTGTGTATAGGAGAGATACAGCAGCTCCAGGCTGCAGCCATGTTACAGCAGAACATGTCAGATTCATGTGTAGCTCATGTCTGTGTCTCTCACCTGTATATTAGGAGGATGCAGCCTGTGTGTGCATGTGTGTGTGTGTATAGGAGAGATACAGCAGCTCCAGGCAGCCATATTACAGCAGAACATGTCAGATTCATGTGTAGCTCATGTCTGTGTCTCTCACCTGTATATTAGGAGGATGCAGCCTGTGTGTGCATGTGTGTGTGTATAGGAGAGATACAGCAGCTCCAGGCAGCCGTGTTACAGCAGAACATGTCAGATTCATGTGTAGCTCATGTCTGTGTCTCTCACCTGTATATTAGGAGGATGCAGCCTGTGTGTGCATGTGTGTGTGTGTATAGGAGAGATACAGCAGCTCCAGGCTGCAGCCATGTTACAGCAGAACATGTCAGATTCATGTGTAGCTCATGTCTGTGTCTCTCACCTGTATATTAGGAGGATGCAGCCTGTGTGTGCATGTGTGTGTGTGTATAGGAGAGATACAGCAGCTCCAGGCAGCCATATTACAGCAGAACATGTCAGATTCATGTGTAGCTCATGTCTGTGTCTCTCACCTGTATATTAGGAGGATGCAGCCTGTGTGTGCATGTGTGTGTGTATAGGAGAGATACAGCAGCTCCAGGCAGCCGTGTTACAGCAGAACATGTCAGATTCATGTGTAGCTCATGTCTGTGTCTCTCACCTGTATATTAGGAGGATGCAGCCTGTGTGTACATGTGTGTGTGTGTATAGGAGAGATACAGCAGCTCCAGGCAGCCATGTTATAGCAGAACATGTCAGATTCATGTGTAGCTCATGTCTGTGTCTCTCACCTGTATATTAGGAGGATGCAGCCTGTGTGTGCATGTGTGTGTGTGTATAGGAGAGATACAGCAGCTCCAGGCAGCCATATTACAGCAGAACATGTCAGATTCATGTGTAGCTCATGTCTGTGTCTCTCACCTGTATATTAGGAGCATGCAGCCTGTGTGTACATGTGTGTGTGTATAGGAGAGATACAGCAGCTCCAGGCAGCCATGTTACAGCAGAACATGTCAGATTCATGTGTAGCTGATGTCTGTGTCTCTCACCTGTATATTAGGAGCATGCAGCCTGTGTGTACATGTGTGTGTGTATAGGAGAGATACAGCAGCTCCAGGCAGCCATGTTATAGCAGAACATGTCAGATTCATGTGTAGCTCATGTCTGTGTCTCTCACCTGTATATTAGGAGCATGCAGCCTGTGTGTGTGTGTATAGGAGAGATACAGCAGCTCCAGGCAGCCATGTTACAGCAGAACATGTCAGATTCATGTGTAGCTCATGTCTGTGTCTCTCACCTGTATATTAGGAGCATGCAGCCTGTGTGTGTGTGTATAGGAGAGATACAGCAGCTCCAGGCAGCCATGTTACAGCAGAACATGTCAGATTCATGTGTAGCTGATGTCTGTGTCTCTCACCTGTATATTAGGAGGATGCAGCCTGTGTGTGCATGTGTGTGTGTGTATAGGAGAGATACAGCAGCTCCAGGCAGCCATGTTACAGCAGAACATGTCAGATTCATGTGTAGCTCATGTCTGTGTCTCTCACCTGTATATTAGGAGGATGCAGCCTGTGTGTGCATGTGTGTGTGTGTATAGGAGAGATACAGCAGCTCCAGGCAGCCATGTTACAGCAGAACATGTCAGATTCATGTGTAGCTCATGTCTGTGTCTCTCACCTGTATATTAGGAGGATGCAGCCTGTGTGTACATGTGTGTGTGTATAGGAGAGATACAGCAGCTCCAGGCAGCCATGTTACAGCAGAACATGTCAGATTCATGTGTAGCTCATGTCTGTGTCTCTCACCTGTATATTAGGAGGATGCAGCCTGTGTGTACATGTGTGTGTGTATAGGAGAGATACAGCAGCTCCAGGCAGCCATGTTACAGCAGAACATGTCAGATTCATGTGTAGCTCATGTCTGTGTCTCTCACCTGTATATTAGGAGGATGCAGCCTGTGTGTGCATGTGTGTGTGTATAGGAGAGATACAGCAGCTCCAGGCAGCCGTGTTACAGCAGAACATGTCAGATTCATGTGTAGCTGATGTCTGTGTCTCTCACCTGTATATTAGGAGGATGCAGCCTGTGTGTGTGTGTGTATAGGAGAGATACAGCAGCTCCAGGCAGCCATGTTACAGCAGAACATGTCAGATTCATGTGTAGCTGATGTCTGTGTCTCTCACCTGTATATTAGGAGGATGCAGCCTGTGTGTACATGTGTGTGTGTATAGGAGAGATACAGCAGCTCCAGGCTGCAGCCATGTTACAGCAGAACATGTCAGATTCATGTGTAGCTCATGTCTGTGTCTCTCACCTGTATATTAGGAGGATGCAGCCTGTGTGTACATGTGTGTGTGTGTATAGGAGAGATACAGCAGCTCCAGGAAGCCATGTTACAGCAGAACATGTCAGATTCATGTGTAGCTCATGTCTGTGTCTCTCACCTGTATATTAGGAGGATGCAGCCTGTGTGTGTGTGTATAGGAGAGATACAGCAGCTCCAGGCAGCCATGTTACAGCAGAACATGTCAGATTCATGTGTAGCTCATGTCTGTGTCTCTCACCTGTATATTAGGAGGATGCAGCCTGTGTGTGCATGTGTGTGTGTGTATAGGAGAGATACAGCAGCTCCAGGCTGCAGCCATGTTACAGCAGAACATGTCAGATTCATGTGTAGCTCATGTCTGTGTCTCTCACCTGTATATTAGGAGGATGCAGCATGTGTGTGTGTGTATAGGAGAGATACAGCAGCTCCAGGCAGCCATGTTACAGCAGAACATGTCAGATTCATGTGTAGCTCATGTCTGTGTCTCTCACCTGTATATTAGGAGGATGCAGCCTGTGTGTACATGTGTGTGTGTATAGGAGAGATACAGCAGCTCCAGGCTGCAGCCATGTTACAGCAGAACATGTCAGATTCATGTGTAGCTCATGTCTGTGTCTCTCACCTGTATATTAGGAGGATGCAGCCTGTGTGTGCATGTGTGTGTGTGTATAGGAGAGATACAGCAGCTCCAGGCAGCCATGTTACAGCAGAACATGTCAGATTCATGTGTAGCTCATGTCTGTGTCTCTCACCTGTATATTAGGAGGATGCAGCCTGTGTGTACATGTGTGTGTGTATAGGAGAGATACAGCAGCTCCAGGCAGCCATGTTACAGCAGAACATGTCAGATTCATGTGTAGCTCATGTCTGTGTCTCTCACCTGTATATTAGGAGGATGCAGCCTGTGTGTGCATGTGTGTGTGTATAGGAGAGATACAGCAGCTCCAGGCAGCCGTGTTACAGCAGAACATGTCAGATTCATGTGTAGCTCATGTCTGTGTCTCTCACCTGTATATTAGGAGGATGCAGCCTGTGTGTACATGTGTGTGTGTGTATAGGAGAGATACAGCAGCTCCAGGCAGCCATGTTATAGCAGAACATGTCAGATTCATGTGTAGCTCATGTCTGTGTCTCTCACCTGTATATTAGGAGGATGCAGCCTGTGTGTGCATGTGTGTGTGTGTATAGGAGAGATACAGCAGCTCCAGGCAGCCATATTACAGCAGAACATGTCAGATTCATGTGTAGCTCATGTCTGTGTCTCTCACCTGTATATTAGGAGCATGCAGCCTGTGTGTACATGTGTGTGTGTATAGGAGAGATACAGCAGCTCCAGGCAGCCATGTTACAGCAGAACATGTCAGATTCATGTGTAGCTGATGTCTGTGTCTCTCACCTGTATATTAGGAGCATGCAGCCTGTGTGTACATGTGTGTGTGTATAGGAGAGATACAGCAGCTCCAGGCAGCCATGTTATAGCAGAACATGTCAGATTCATGTGTAGCTCATGTCTGTGTCTCTCACCTGTATATTAGGAGCATGCAGCCTGTGTGTGTGTGTATAGGAGAGATACAGCAGCTCCAGGCAGCCATGTTACAGCAGAACATGTCAGATTCATGTGTAGCTCATGTCTGTGTCTCTCACCTGTATATTAGGAGCATGCAGCCTGTGTGTGTGTGTATAGGAGAGATACAGCAGCTCCAGGCAGCCATGTTACAGCAGAACATGTCAGATTCATGTGTAGCTGATGTCTGTGTCTCTCACCTGTATATTAGGAGGATGCAGCCTGTGTGTGCATGTGTGTGTGTGTATAGGAGAGATACAGCAGCTCCAGGCAGCCATGTTACAGCAGAACATGTCAGATTCATGTGTAGCTCATGTCTGTGTCTCTCACCTGTATATTAGGAGGATGCAGCCTGTGTGTGCATGTGTGTGTGTGTATAGGAGAGATACAGCAGCTCCAGGCAGCCATGTTACAGCAGAACATGTCAGATTCATGTGTAGCTCATGTCTGTGTCTCTCACCTGTATATTAGGAGGATGCAGCCTGTGTGTACATGTGTGTGTGTATAGGAGAGATACAGCAGCTCCAGGCAGCCATGTTACAGCAGAACATGTCAGATTCATGTGTAGCTCATGTCTGTGTCTCTCACCTGTATATTAGGAGGATGCAGCCTGTGTGTACATGTGTGTGTGTATAGGAGAGATACAGCAGCTCCAGGCAGCCATGTTACAGCAGAACATGTCAGATTCATGTGTAGCTCATGTCTGTGTCTCTCACCTGTATATTAGGAGGATGCAGCCTGTGTGTGCATGTGTGTGTGTATAGGAGAGATACAGCAGCTCCAGGCAGCCGTGTTACAGCAGAACATGTCAGATTCATGTGTAGCTCATGTCTGTGTCTCTCACCTGTATATTAGGAGGATGCAGCCTGTGTGTACATGTGTGTGTGTGTATAGGAGAGATACAGCAGCTCCAGGCAGCCATGTTATAGCAGAACATGTCAGATTCATGTGTAGCTCATGTCTGTGTCTCTCACCTGTATATTAGGAGGATGCAGCCTGTGTGTGCATGTGTGTGTGTGTATAGGAGAGATACAGCAGCTCCAGGCAGCCATGTTACAGCAGAACATGTCAGATTCATGTGTAGCTCATGTCTGTGTCTCTCACCTGTATATTAGGAGGATGCAGCCTGTGTGTACATGTGTGTGTGTGTATAGGAGAGATACAGCAGCTCCAGGCAGCCATGTTACAGCAGAACATGTCAGATTCATGTGTAGCTCATGTCTGTGTCTCTCACCTGTATATTAGGAGGATGCAGCCTGTGTGTGCATGTGTGTGTGTATAGGAGAGATACAGCAGCTCCAGGCAGCCGTGTTACAGCAGAACATGTCAGATTCATGTGTAGCTCATGTCTGTGTCTCTCACCTGTATATTAGGAGGATGCAGCCTGTGTGTACATGTGTGTGTGTGTATAGGAGAGATACAGCAGCTCCAGGCAGCCATGTTATAGCAGAACATGTCAGATTCATGTGTAGCTCATGTCTGTGTCTCTCACCTGTATATTAGGAGGATGCAGCCTGTGTGTGCATGTGTGTGTGTGTATAGGAGAGATACAGCAGCTCCAGGCAGCCATGTTACAGCAGAACATGTCAGATTCATGTGTAGCTGATGTCTGTGTCTCTCACCTGTATATTAGGAGGATGCAGCCTGTGTGTACATGTGTGTGTGTGTATAGGAGAGATACAGCAGCTCCAGGCAGCCATGTTACAGCAGAACATGTCAGATTCATGTGTAGCTGATGTCTGTGTCTCTCACCTGTATATTAGGAGGATGCAGCCTGTGTGTACATGTGTGTGTGTGTATAGGAGAGATACAGCAGCTCCAGGCAGCCATGTTACAGCAGAACATGTCAGATTCATGTGTAGCTCATGTCTGTGTCTCTCACCTGTATATTAGGAGGATGCAGCCTGTGTGTACATGTGTGTGTGTGTATAGGAGAGATACAGCAGCTCCAGGCTGCAGCCATGTTACAGCAGAACATGTCAGATTCATGTGTAGCTCATGTCTGTGTCTCTCACCTGTATATTAGGAGGATGCAGCCTGTGTGTACATGTGTGTGTGTATAGGAGAGATACAGCAGCTCCAGGCAGCCATGTTACAGCAGAACATGTCAGATTCATGTGTAGCTCATGTCTGTGTCTCTCACCTGTATATTAGGAGGATGCAGCCTGTGTGTACATGTGTGTGTGTATAGGAGAGATACAGCAGCTCCAGGCTGCAGCCATGTTACAGCAGAACATGTCAGATTCATGTGTAGCTCATGTCTGTGTCTCTCACCTGTATATTAGGAGGATGCAGCCTGTGTGTACATGTGTGTGTGTATAGGAGAGATACAGCAGCTCCAGGCAGCCATGTTACAGCAGAACATGTCAGATTCATGTGTAGCTCATGTCTGTGTCTCTCACCTGTATATTAGGAGGATGCAGCCTGTGTGTACATGTGTGTGTGTATAGGAGAGATACAGCAGCTCCAGGCTGCAGCCATGTTACAGCAGAACATGTCAGATTCATGTGTAGCTCATGTCTGTGTCTCTCACCTGTATATTAGGAGGATGCAGCCTGTGTGTACATGTGTGTGTATAGGAGAGATACAGCAGCTCCAGGCAGCCATGTTATAGCAGAACATGTCAGATTCATGTGTAGCTGATGTCTGTGTCTCTCACCTGTATATTAGGAGGATGCAGCCTGTGTGTACATGTGTGTGTGTGTATAGGAGAGATACAGCAGCTCCAGGCTGCAGCCATGTTACAGCAGAACATGTCAGATTCATGTGTAGCTCATGTCTGTGTCTCTCACCTGTATATTAGGAGGATGCAGCATGTCAGCAGATGCAGCACACACACAAGCAATGCTTTACTATACATTACACACAGACATGAGCAGGGGGAGGAGAGGGGAGAGGTAACAGGAGTGACATCACTGCCTCTGACCATGTGACCAGCCTCATTTACATCATAACTAGATAAAGAATAGATGATTTTATAATTATTTCATACATTATTCAAGGCTGGGGTGGATCCTTGTGAGCTGCTCCAACAGGTAGAGGTGACAGGACCAGTGACACAGACCTGAGGACAGGTGTCCTTTAATTAACCCCTTATAACCAATTATCGTGAGACAGGGCAGATTTGAAAAATTGAGTCATTGAGCTGAAAACTAGTGTGTGTGATAACTTCGGAACGCTTTAACATATCCCGGTGATTTTTAGAAAGTTTTCTCGTGACACATAAAATTTAAGTGATATTGTACTTCATGTCCGTTAAGTTTTGCCAAATTTTGTGTTTCGTTCTGAAAAAAAGTGAAAAGTTTGTAAAAATTCTTCATTTTCCAAGTTTGAAATGTTCTGGTTTCCAGACAAGATGTAAAACTACCCAAAAAGCTTGATAATTAACATTTACAGAATGTCTGCTTTATGTTAGGACGCATAAAATATCATCCCGTCACTTTTCTAGAATGTTATGAGGCGCAGAACTTTAGGTGCCATTTTTCTCATTTTCATGAAAATTACCAAAACTCACATTTTGAGGGACAACTGAAGTGACTGAGGCCTAAATAATAGTAAAGCCCCATAAATGACCCCACTACAAGAAACTTCACCCCTCAACGTATGTAAAACAAGTCCTATTAAAGGGTTAATAAAGTTAAGTGTTTCACATGGGTTAAAACAATTTGGCCTAAATGAATAGAATTTTTTTGGAAAATACATAGTTTCTAAATTGCAGGTCCATAACTGACATTTTCAGAATGTATTAAATGATAGGACTGCTGTACGGGGGGCGCACGGCCGGGGATAGGATGAATGGAGGCGCCGTGTACAGCAGATTTGTATTGTCACATTGTACGACCTATACATTTTTATTTTTTTTGGTAATGCAAACATATGAGGCTTATTATGTACGTAATGAGATACAATGTATAGATAATAAAATCTCATGAATAAGCTATAGACCCCCCTAAATGAATTAACTATTTCAAGGGGGACACAAAAAAATCATCAATTTTTATTTTGGATTTTTAGCATCCCCCCCCCCCCCCGCTCAGCGTCACGTAAAAATAATATTTTATCTTTATAAATGAGGTATCACCGCAATCGTAGTGACCAGAGAATAGAGTTTTTCTTATCTTTGCTCAATTTTCCTGAGCAAAACCAATATTGGAGAATATCGCATTGTTTTTACTATTGACAACTTTTCAGGGTCATAACTTCTGTATTTTTCTTTTGTCAGATCTGGTTGAGGGCTTATTTTTTGCGAAAACAGTTGTTCTTTTCAGTCGTATCATATTAGGGAACGTAACTTTTTTTGATCATTTTTTAGAACATTTTTTTGTGATGTGTTTGATGAAAAATTGTATATTACGGGAAGTTTTTCGAGTTTTTTTTTTTTTTTTTTACGTAGTTCACCGAGCGGGTTAAATATTGATTTAGATTTATTGTACAGATTGATACGGACGCGGTGATGCCAAATATGTACGTGTTTTTGTGTTTTATTTACTTTATTTGCATTTTATGTGTTACTGGGGAGATAATTATATCATTATGGGAGTTTTCTTTTATCTATATAATAGAAAATGTAAAAAAAAAAAAATTATTTTACTTCTTGGCTTGAATAAGCGATCATCCGATCGCTTATTCATGCCTTTACACTGCAATACACTATACACTGCAATACAAGTGTAAGTAACTGAGCATGCTCAGTTACACACAGCCGGGTCCTGCCAGGAGGCGGAACCCGGCACAGAGAGGAGCTGACAGCCCCGGGGCAGCGGCAGGAGGGATCGGATGCCCCGGTAAGCACACCGGGGGAGTCCGATCCACGGGACACACACTTGCACGCTGCGGTCATGCTTGACCGCGGCGTGTAAGGGGTTAAACACCCGGGATCGGAGTTTGTCTGATCCCGGGTGTTAGTGCCGGGTCTGGGCCGTGATATCACAGCCCGACACCGGCACCAGCGAGACCATTAAGGGGTTAAAAAGCCGACTCCCAAACACAGCATATAGTGCCAGCAAACATTGGCGTTCAGCCAGACGTCCTACTCACAGAACCAGGGATATGGAACGCTTTTCAGCCTCTGCCATCTTGTTCCCATAGACCTCAGCAGACAGCGACTACACCGCGCTCTTATACCTGCTGCCTACGTCTGACGTCATCTTCCGTGGCCCGTCCCTTGGCCGTGACGCTGAGGTCTCTGACGTCAGTTCCGGCAAAACTGGAAGTGACGTCGCGCATTGAGGAGGCGCTCGCTATGTGCCGGCTGCCACGGACGAGCCGTAGAGCGGATGGCAACCGGAGCCTGAGGACCCCAAGTAGGACTCCCTAAAGAGGCCGGACGAGGGAAGCCCCGGGGGAACAGGCACCCACCAGGGGTACGAGATTCCACCTCCCCCCCCCTGGAGGAGAGAGGTTTACTCTCAATCCTATCCCTGTAGGACAGGAAAAACACTGGTGGGAGGTTGAGGGTGGGGCCTCTTAATGCTCTCAATTTCCTGTCCCTACAGAGGAAGGGCAAGCAACCTCCAGGGGGACGACATGGAAAATATCATCACTTTTTTCACTGCATTTAACCCTGTAACGGAAAAAAGCGCCAATGTCGCAAACGGCACTTTGCCATTTTGAAAAATCAATAAAGTGATCAAAAGGTCGTGTAGTCCGAAAAATCGAAGCATTGAAAAGTTCAGAAGTCGCAGATGACACCGCCCACAGCTCCGGGCACTGAAGAATGAAATGTATTAGCGCCAGAAGATGGGTTAGGGTAGAAAAACATAAAACCGATACAAATGTGTCATTCCTGTAATCGCACCCACCCAAATAATAAAGTAGACCTGTCATTTTGGGCCGCACAGTGAAAGCCGCAAGATCCAAGCCCACAAGAAAACCGCGCAAATATGTTTTACGTATTTTCCCGCTTCCCAGGATTTGGTGCAGATTATTAAATTCCATCTCTAAGAAGTGCAATTTATTACACAGAAAACAAGCCCTCGCACAGCTCTGCACATGGAAAAATAAAGGGCCTGGTCCTTAAAGGGTTAATATACTAATGAGAAGCCTCATACCGAATACAAGTGGAATACAATCAGTGTCCACTACAATTGGTCATTCCTCCACTTCATATGGTGAATATTTTACCATCTAATAAATATGCAGACGATTCTATTTAACCCTTTGTCTTTAGGGATACAAAGCTGCAAGGCCAAATATTCCAGAAATCGGAGAGCGGCGGTTCTTGTCCATTGCTTCCTCCGTGTGATGCCCCAGGCTTTCCATCCCATGTCTAGTAGATATAGAAAGGCGGACAAGGAGAGACCAAAAAGCGCTCAGAGTAGTAAGGTCGTAGGCTGTGGTGCTGTTTAGGAGAGGTGGAGAGAGGCTCACCGGATTTGGTTGTGCTGTATTAGGCACAACTCTAATGAAGGTGAAAGGGTTGATATTTCCTGGTGCTGCCTGTAGACAAGGGTCGTCGAGACACGGTTGCCAAACCGATTTGTAAGCGTAGTCAGTAGTACAGGAAGGATACTTGTCTTACGTCGGCGCACACAGATACGTCAAATGCACAAGATGGATCCAATATAAGGGGGGTATTTTTATTCGGTATCTTAGGAACACAACGCGTTTCGGAGTCTAATATGACTCCTTTATTAAGTGGGTAGATACTGCAGCGCGGGTGAAGATAGGATTCCCCAGAGCTCTGGGGAATCCTATCTTCACCCGCGCTGCAGTATCTACCCACTTAATAAAGGAGTCATATTAGACTCCGAAACGCGTTGTGTTCCTAAGATACCGAATAAAAATACCCCCCTTATATTGGATCCATCTTGTGCATTTGACGTATCTGTGTGCGCCGACGTAAGACAAGTACCCTTCCTGTACTAATGTCTAGTAGATGACACAGATGCAGCTCATATGTTCCCTATACGTGGGACGAGCACGGCTACAACCGGACCCCACACACCAAAGAATTCATACAGCCGGTCCACATACAGGGGTCACAATCCACAATCCCCATCTACATGTGCAGTGTAGATGGTCAGAGCAGGAGCCCCATAGGGTGTGAATAATGGATACACCTGTCCTGTGGATTCCCTGTGCCGGGCCCGTCCATAGCACATTGTGGCCCCAGTATTCAGCAGCACCGGTACCAGGGCCTGTACTACAGAGGGACGAAGCCTCACAATAAAATACTCACAGCAGCTTTATGGCATTTTCTTTATTATGTACAGAAGACACCGCTACAATTATCCAAGTTTTGTAGCCAATTCCTTGGCCTTGGCCTTTTCCAGCTTTGCGATTCTGGCCACGGACTTGGGTCCCAAGATGCCTCCTCCCCAGTGACGGCGAATCTGTGGAGGGAAATAAAGTCACCATGATCAGAGGATCCAGAACAACTCAAGGGGGCACAAACTTCTGCACATGGAGAATTGCTCAGGGTTAAAAAGCTCAAATTAAACCTTCATTGTCCATCAGGTGAAGAAATTCAGACATCATTGCAATTCAGCTGCCCCCTCCCCCACATCAAGCTCCCAATATCATCCAAGACATTCAGGACCAGAGCCGAGTCCGGGCCCACAATCCTGTCCCCCAGCACCGAGGGGTAGTGAGGCTCAGGTCACACCTACACAGGAAAGAACCTAAACTCTCCCATTCATGTTCTAGAACATCGGGCAACCGATAACAGAAGCCAAATCTGTCACCTCTGCACATGGTAAGAGGCTGGGACTGAGCAATGGATGTGCTCAGCTGCTGCGCTATGGAAGGGGGAGCAGAACCTGCCAGGTGTGACCTGAGCCTTACTCTGCCGGCTACAGGGTGCAGCCATCTTACCTCATCGTGTCTGTCATTGTAGTTGGTCTTGACGGCCTCCACCAGTTTGGCGAGCGCGGCCTTATCCTCACTGCGGAAGGAAAACACAGGTCAGACGTGTTCAGCCACAGGACAGGGCAGGGCACAGCCACCGCTTCTGCAGCTCAGGGTTAAAAAGCTCATAAGACCACACAGTGACATTCAGGTGAAGAAATTCTCAACATCATTGCAGAGAAGCCAGAAAGCCGACAGCAGAGAAATGTCACCAACTTACGGGTTCACTTGTGTGAAGGCGACGCTGGTGCAGGTCTTCCTGTGGACCAGGCGGCCCAGCCTGGCCTTGCCCTTCACAATGCAGTAGGGGACTCCCATCTTCCGGCAGAGAGCAGGCAGGAAAACAACCAGCTGCAAAGAGAACATGGGGTGAGTGGTGGGCACCGGGCAGAGCACAGGGTGACCCGGGGGCACAAGGCACAGAGCCCCAGGAGCAGAGCACAGGGTGACCCGGGGGCACAAGGCACAGAACCCCAGGGGCAGAGCACAGGGTGACCCGGGGGCACAAGGCACAGAGCCCCAGGAGCAGAGCACAGGGTGACCCGGGGGCACAAGGCACAGAACCCCAGGAGCAGAGCACAGGGTGACCCGGGGGCACAAGGCACAGAGCCCCAGGAGCAGAGCACAGGGTGACCCGGGGGCACAAGGCACAGAGCCCCAGGAGCAGAGCACAGGGTGACCCGGGGGCACAAGGCACAGAGCCCCAGGAGCAGAGCACCCAGGAGCAGAGCACAGGGTGACCCGGGGGCACAAGGCACAGAACCCCAGGGGCAGAGCACAGGGTGACCCGGGGGCACAAGGCACAGAGCCCCAGGAGCAGAGCACAGGGTGACCCGGGGGCACAAGGCACAGAGCCCCAGGAGCAGAGCACCCAGGAGCAGAGCACAGGGTGACCCGGGGGCACAAGGCACAGAGCCCCAGGGGCAGAGCACAGGGTGACCCGGGGGCACAAGGCACAGAGCCCCAGGAGCAGAGCACAGGGAGACCCGGGGGCACAAGGCACAGAGCCCCAGGAGCAGAGCACAGGGAGACCCGGGGGCACAAGGCACAGAGCCCCAGGAGCAGAGCACAGGGTGACCCGGGGGCACAAGGCACAGAACCCCAGGGGCAGAGCACAGGGTGACCCGGGGGCACAAGGCACAGAGCCCCAGGAGCAGAGCACAGGGTGACCCGGGGGCACAAGGCACAGAACCCCAGGAGCAGAGCACAGGGTGACCCGGGGGCACAAGGCACAGAACCCCAGGAGCAGAGCACAGGGTGACCCGGGGGCACAAGGCACAGAGCCCCAGGAGCAGAGCACAGGGTGACCCGGGGGCACAAGGCACAGAGCCCCAGGAGCACAAGGCACAGAGCCCCAGGAGCAGAGCACAGGGTGACCCGGGGACACGTAAAGGATGAGCAGGGGCATCAGACCTCAGGGCGAGCCAGGGCACCAGGAGCGGAGCTGGGAAGTGCTCAGGGTTAAAAAGCTCAAAATCACTCTTCACAGTGAATCAGGTGAAGAAATTCACACATCACAGCACATTCCGCTCTCCGCAGGGGTGCACAAGTCCCAAGCCCAAAGCTCCTGTATGCCAGCTACACATGGATGCACATCGTACCTCAATGGGGTCCACATCATGAGCAATGACAACCAGCTGGGCCTTCTTGTTCTCCACCAGGGTGGTCACCGTATTGACACCTGAAAAAAGGAGGGATTAGCTCTGAGGGTCTCCGCCAGGACCCTCCCCCTGGGTACAGCCTGGTGTCTCATACCTGCCCTGATCACTGGGGGTCTCTTGGTTGGGACATCTCCTTTGCCAGCAGCCTTCTGTTCAGCCCGGGCCAGCAGCCGTTTCTTCTTCTCTTGCTTGGTCTCGGGTCGGTACTTGTGGGCCAGTTTTAAGAGCTGAGTGGCTAAAAATAGAAGCCAGTCAGAGGGGGACGGGGGGCGGAGAGCTGCAGGGCAGCGAGGCCAGAGCATCAGAGATCTTGGTGGAAGAGTGTAATCACAGCTTCTCAGATAGCAAATATCAGACATCATGTGCACAACACCACAGCGCCCCCCAAACCAGCGCACCCCACCACTCACCCGTCTGCCGGTCCAGGGCCTGGGTAAACTGATTGATGGCAGGAGGAACCTTGAGACGTTTATACAGGATGGACCTCTGGCGCTGGAGCCGGATGTAGCGGGGCCATTTAACAAAGCGGGTGAGATCCCTTTTGGGTTGGATGTCCTGACCTGCAAGAGAACAGGAAGGAGTTAATATAGCAAATGAACCCACCCAGCTCCACCCCCCCCCCACTGCCGGCTCCTCTCCCTACCAGAGCCGCTGCCCCCCACCACCACCACTGCCGGCTCCTCTCCCTACCAGAGCCGCTGCCCCCACCACCACTGCCGGCTCCTCTCCCTACCAGAGCCGCTGCCCCCACCACCACTGCCGGCTCCTCTCCCTACCAGAGCCGCTGCCCCCCACCACCACTGCCGGCCCTTCTCCCTACCAGAGCCGCTGCCCCCCACCACCACTGCCGGCTCCTCTCCCTACCAGAGCCGCTGCCCCCACCACCACTGCCGGCTCCTCTCCCTACCAGAGCCGCTGCCCCCCCACCACCACTGCCGGCCCTTCTCCCTACCAGAGCCGCTGCCCCCGCCCCACCACTGCCGGCTCCTCTCCCTACCAGAGCCGCTGCCCCCCACCACCACCGGCTCCTCTCCCTACCAGAGCCACTGCCCCCCACCACCACCACTGCCGGCTCCTCTCCCTACCAGAGCCACTGCCCCCCACCACCACCACTGCCGGCTCCTCTCCCTACCAGAGCCGCTGCCCCCACCACCACTGCCGGCTCCTCTCCCTACCAGAGCCGCTGCACCCACCACCACCGCCGGCTCCTCTCCCTACCAGAGCCGCTGCCCCCCACCACCACCGGCTCCTCTCCCTACCAGAGCCGCTGCCCCCCACCACCACTGCCGGCTCCTCTCCCTACCAGAGCCGCTGCCCCCCACCACCACTGCCGGCTCCTCTCCCTACCAGAGCCGCTGCCCCCGCCCCACCACTGCCGGCCCTTCTCCCTACCAGAGCCGCTGCCCCCACCACCACTGCCGGCCCTTCTCCCTACCAGAGCCGCTGCCCCCCACCACCACTGCCGGCTCCTCTCCCTACCAGAGCCGCTGCCCCCCACCACCACTGCCGGCTCCTCTCCCTACCAGAGCCGCTGCCCCCGCCCCACCACTGCCGGCTCCTCTCCCTACCAGAGCCGCTGCCCCCCCCCCACCGCCGGCTCCTCTCCCTACCAGAGAAGCTTCCACCCACACCACTCACCAATGCCAAAGTTCTTTGGCCTCTTCTCGAACAGGGGATTCACCACCTTCTTCACCTCAACCTTCTTGACCACAGCCGGGGCCGGAGCCACCTTCTTCCCCTTGGCCTTCTTTCCTTTAGGCTGCAGGACAAGAGATCATGAGCGCACACACAGGCACGGCCCCCCCAAGCATGCACCCAGTACAAAGCACCCAACAACACTCCCCAGCGTGGCGCAGCACCCATGCCCCCCCCCCCCCCAATCATAGTGCAGCACCCATTCCGGATCCCGGCACCCCCATCATGGCGCAGCACCCATGCCGAACCCTAGTGCCCCCCCATCATGGCGCAGCACCCATGCCGGACACCGGCACCCCCATCAGGGCGCAGCCCCCAGTACCCCCTCTATCAGGGCGCAGCACCCACGTCAGACCCCAGTACCCCCCCTATCATGGCGCAGCTCCCATGCAAGACCCCAGTACCCCCCCTATGAGGGCACAGCACCCATACCAGACCCCAGTACCCCCCCTATGAGGGCGCAGCACCCATGCCAGACCCCAGTACCCCCCCTATGAGGGCGCAGCACCCATGCCAGACCCCAGTACCCCCCCTATGAGGGCGCAGCACCCATGCCAGACCCCAGTACCCCCCTATCATGGCGCAGCTCCCATGCAAGACCCCAGTACCCCCCCTATGAGGGCACAGCACCCATACCAGACCCCAGTACCCCCCCTATGAGGGCGCAGCACCCATGCCAGACCCCAGTACCCCCCTATGAGGGCGCAGCTCCCATGCCAGACCCCAGTACCCCCCCTATGAGGGCGCAGCTCCCATGCCAGACCCCAGTACCCCCCTATCATGGCGCAGCTCCCATGCCAGACCCCAGTACCCCCCTTTGAGGGCGCAGCACCCATACCAGACCCCAGTACCCCCCCTATGAGGGCGCAGCACCCATGCCAGACCCCAGTACCCCCCCTATGAGGGCGCAGCACCCATGCCAGACCCCAGTACCCCCCCTATGAGGGCGCAGCACCCATGCCAGACCCCAGTACCCCCCCTATGAGGGCGCAGCACCCATGCCAGACCCCAGTACCCCCCCTATGAGGGCGCAGCACCCATGCCAGACCCCAGTACCCCCCCTATGAGGGCGCAGCACCCATGCCAGACCCCAGTACCCCCCCTATGAGGGAGCAGCTCCCATGCCAGACCCCAGTACCCCCCTATCATGGCGCAGCTCCCATACCAGACCCCAGTACCCCCCCTATGAGGGCACAGCACCCATACCAGACCCCAGTACCCCCCCTATGAGGGCGCAGCACCCATGCCAGACCCCAGTACCCCCCCTATGAGGGCGCAGCTCCCATGCCAGACCCCAGTACCCCCCCTATGAGGGCGCAGCACCCATGCCAGACCCCAGTACCCCCCCCTATGAGGGCGCAGCTCCCATGCCAGACCCCAGTACCCCCCTATCATGGCGCAGCTCCCATGCCAGACCCCAGTACCCCCCTTTGAGGGCGCAGCACCCATACCAGACCCCAGTACCCCCCCTATGAGGGCGCAGCACCCATGCCAGACCCCAGTACCCCCCCTATGAGGGCGCAGCTCCCACGCCAGACCCCAGTACCCCCCTATCATGGCGCAGCTCCCATGCCAGACCCCAGTACCCCCCTTTGAGGGCGCAGCACCCATACCAGACCCCAGTACCCCCCCTATGAGGGCGCAGCACCCATGCCAGACCCCAGTACCCCCCCTATGAGGGCGCAGCACCCATGCCAGACCCCAGTATCCCCCCTATGAGGGAGCAGCTCCCATGCCAGACCCCAGTACCCCCCTATCATGGCGCAGCTCCCATGCCAGACCCCAGTACCCCCCTATCATGGCGCAGCACCCACGCCAGACCCCAGTACCCCCCTTTGAGGGCGCAGCTCCCATGCCAGACCCCAGTACCCCCCTTTGAGGGCGCAGCACCCATGCCAGACCCCAGTATCCCCCCTATGAGGGCGCAGCACCCATGCCAGACCCCAGTATCCCCCCTATGAGGGAGCAGCTCCCATGCCAGACCCCAGTACCCCCCTATCATGGCGCAGCTCCCATGCCAGACCCCAGTACCCCCCTATCATGGCGCAGCACCCACGCCAGACCCCAGTACCCCCCTTTGAGGGCGCAGCTCCTATGCCAGACCCCAGTACCCCCCTTTGAGGGCGCAGCTCCCACGCCAGACCCCCCGCGGCATCAGTGATCTTGGTGGCTGAGTGTAATCAGAGGCTCAGATAGCAAATATCCGTCACATCATCTGCCCCCGCGCCCTCCCTCCCGGGTCACAGAGCAGGAGCGCGGCCTCACACTCCCGCAGCCCCGGGCACCAGTAATACCGGCAGGGACAGAGGCTGCGGCCTGCACCAGACACCGCTCACGGGAGCAGAGCGGCTCCGGACACCGCATACCGGAGGATGGAGCCGGATACACAGAGCGCACGAGCAGCGACCACTCACCATGGCGGACGGGAGCCGAGAAAGGAAGACAAAGGCATTGTGGGTAATATTTGTATGCTCCTCCAAATATCGCGACACCCGGGACGAGAAGACGCGATTTGAGAGGTGACCGGAGACAGGACAGCGCCCTCTGGAGGCTCCAGGCAGAAATAACGACTCACTGGCCAATAGCGCGTTACCGGACACCTCGAATAGCCAATCAGAGCGCAGCAAGGCGACGCCGAGCTTCCTGTGCGCCACGGTGAGAGACACAACCGAACCCGGAGATCTGTACAGTGTAGAGGCTGGGTATGGAGGAGATCAGTACAGTGTAGAGGCTGGGTATGGGGGAGATCAGTACAGTGTAGAGGCTAGGTATGGGGGAGATCAGTACAGTGTAGAGGCTGGGTATGGGGGAGATCAGTACAGTGTAGAGGCTGGGTATGGGGGAGATCAGTACAGTGTAGAGGCTGGGTATGGGGGAGATCAGTGCAGTGTAGAGGCTGGGTATGGAGGAGATCAGTACAGTGTAGAGGCTGGGTATGGGGGAGATCAGTACAGTGTAGAGGCTGGGTATGGAGGAGATCAGTACAGTGTAGAGGCTGGGTATGGGGGAGATCAGTGCAGTGTAGAGGCTCGGTATGGGGGAGATCAGTACAGTGTAGAGGCTGGGTATGTATGGGGGGGGGAGATCAGTACAGTGTAGAGGCTGGTATGGAGAGATCGTACAGTGTAGAGGCTGGGTATGGGGAGATCAGTACAGTGTTAGAGGCTGGGTATGGAGGAGATCAGTACAGTGTAGAGGCTGGGTATGGGGGAGATCAGTACAGTGTAGAGGCTGGGTATGGAGGAGATCAGTACAGTGTAGAGGCTGGGTATGGAGGAGATCAGTACAGTGTAGAGGCTGGGTATGGAGGAGATCAGTACAGTGTAGAGCTGGGTATGGGGGAGATCAGTACAGTGTAGAGGCTGGGTATGGAGGAGATCAGTACAGTGTAGAGGCTGGGTATGGAGGAGATCAGTACAGTGTAGAGGCTGGGTATGGGGGAGATCAGTACAGTGTAGAGGCTGGGTATGGGGGAGATCAGTACAGTGTAGAGGCTGGGTATGGAGGAGATCAGTACAGTGTAGAGGCTGGGTATGGGGGAGATCAGTACAGTGTAGAGGCTGGGTATGGGGAGATCAGTACAGTGTAGAGGCTGGGTATGGAGGAGATCAGTACAGTGTAGAGGCTGGGTATGGAGGAGATCAGTACAGTGTAGAGGCTGGGTATGGAGGAGATCAGTACAGTGTAGAGGCTGGGTATGCAGGAGATCAGTACAGTGTAGAGGCTGGGTATGGGGGAGATCAGTACAGTGTAGAGGCTGGGTATGGAGGAGATCAGTACAGTGTAGAGGCTGGGTATGGAGGAGATCAGTACAGTGTAGAGGCTGGGTATGGGGGAGATCAGTACAGTGTAGAGGCTAGGTATGGGGGAGATCAGTACAGTGTAGAGGCTGGGTATGGAGGAGATCAGTACAGTGTAGAGGCTGGGTATGGGGGGAGATCAGTACAGTGTAGAGGCTGGGTATGGGAGGAGATCAGTACAGTGTAGAGGCTGGGTATGGGGGAGATCAGTACAGTGTAGAGGCTGGGTATGGGGGGAGATCAGTACAGTGTAGAGGCTGGGTATGGGGGAGATCAGTACAGTGTAGAGGCTGGGTATGGGGGGAGATCAGTACAGTGTAGAGGCTGGGTATGGAGGGAGATCAGTACAGTGTAGAGGCTGGGTATGGGGAGATCAGTACAGTGTAGAGGCTGGGTATGGGGGGAGATCAGTACAGTGTAGAGGCTGGGTATGGGGGAGATCAGTACAGTGTAGAGGCTGGGTATGGGGGAGATCAGTACAGTGTAGAGGCTGGGTATGGGGGAGATCAGTACAGTGTAGAGGCTGGGTATGGGGGAGATCAGTACAGTGTAGAGGCTGGGTATGGGGGGAGATCAGTACAGTGTAGAGGCTGGGTATGGAGGAGATCAGTACAGTGTAGAGGCTGGGTATGGAGGAGATCAGTACAGTGTAGAGGCTGGGTATGGAGGAGATCAGTACAGTGTAGAGGCTGGGTATGGGGGAGATCAGTACAGTGTAGAGGCTGGGTATTGGGGGAGATCAGTACAGTGTAGAGGCTGGGTATGGGGGGAGATCAGTACAGTGTAGAGGCTGGGTATGGGGGGAGATCAGTACAGTGTAGAGGCTGGGTATGGGGGAGATCAGTACAGTGTAGAGGCTGGGTATGGAGGAGATCAGTACAGTGTAGAGGCTGGGTATGGGGGGAGATCAGTACAGTGTAGAGGCTGGGTATGGAGGAGATCAGTACAGTGTAGAGGCTGGGTATGGAGGGAGATCAGTACAGTGTAGAGGCTAGGTATGGGGGAGATCAGTACAGTGTAGAGGCTGGGTATGGAGGAGATCAGTACAGTGTAGAGGCTGGGTATGGGGGGAGATCAGTACAGTGTAGAGGCTGGGTATGGGAGGAGATCAGTACAGTGTAGAGGCTGGGTATGGGGGAGATCAGTACAGTGTAGAGGCTGGGTATGGGGGGAGATCAGTACAGTGTAGAGGCTGGGTATGGGGGAGATCAGTACAGTGTAGAGGCTGGGTATGGGGGGAGATCAGTACAGTGTAGAGGCTGGGTATGGAGGAGATCAGTACAGTGTAGAGGCTGGGTATGGAGGAGATCAGTACAGTGTAGAGGCTGGGTATGGGGGGAGATCAGTACAGTGTAGAGGCTGGGTATGGAGGAGATCAGTACAGTGTAGAGGCTGGGTATGGGAGGAGATCAGTACAGTGTAGAGGCTGGGTATGGAGGAGATCAGTACAGTGTAGAGGCTGGGTATGGGGGGAGATCAGTACAGTGTAGAGGCTGGGTATGGGGGGAGATCAGTACAGTGTAGAGGCTGGGTATGGGGGGAGATCAGTACAGTGTAGAGGCTGGGTATGGGGGAGATCAGTACAGTGTAGAGGCTGGGTATGGGGGAGATCAGTACAGTGTAGAGGCTGGGTATGGGGGAGATCAGTACAGTGTAGAGGCTGGGTATGGGGGAGATCAGTACAGTGTAGAGGCTGGGTATGGAGGAGATCAGTACAGTGTAGAGGCTGGGTATGGAGGAGATCAGTACAGTGTAGAGGCTGGGTATGGAGGAGATCAGTACAGTGTAGAGGCTGGGTATGGAGGAGATCAGTACAGTGTAGAGGCTGGGTATGGGGGAGATCAGTACAGTGTAGAGGCTGGGTATGGAGGAGATCAGTACAGTGTAGAGGCTGGGTATGGAGGAGATCAGTACAGTGTAGAGGCTGGGTATGGGGGAGATCAGTACAGTGTAGAGGCTGGGTATGGGGGGAGATCAGTACAGTGTAGAGGCTGGGTATGGGGGGAGATCAGTACAGTGTAGAGGCTGGGTATGGGGGAGATCAGTACAGTGTAGAGGCTGGGTATGGAGGAGATCAGTACAGTGTAGAGGCTGGGTATGGGGGGAGATCAGTACAGTGTAGAGGCTGGGTATGGAGGAGATCAGTACAGTGTAGAGGCTGGGTATGGAGGGAGATCAGTACAGTGTAGAGGCTGGGTATGGAGGAGATCAGTACAGTGTAGAGGCTGGGTATGGAGGAGATCAGTACAGTGTAGAGGCTGGGTATGGGGGGAGATCAGTACAGTGTAGAGGCTGGGTATGGAGGAGATCAGTACAGTGTAGAGGCTGGGTATGGAGGAGATCAGTACAGTGTAGAGGCTGGGTATGGGGGAGATCAGTACAGTGTAGAGGCTGGGTATGGAGGAGATCAGTACAGTGTAGAGGCTGGGTATGGGGGGAGATCAGTACAGTGTAGAGGCTGGGTATGGGGGGAGATCAGTACAGTGTAGAGGCTGGCACTGTGTTGGGGGGGGGGGGGGTATGGTCCTGGCTGGCGCTGTGCGGGGGTGGTACCGGTACACCCCGGGGTCTGAGTGCCTCCTCCTTGCAGGGTCGGGATGGCGCAACAGCGGGGGGTGGTACCGGTACACTCCGGGGTCTGAGTGCCTCCTCCTTGCAGGGTCGGGATGGCGCAGCAGCGGGGGGTGGTATGGTCCCGGCTGGCGCTGTGCGGGGGGTGGTACCGGTACACCCCGGGGTCTGAGTGCCTCCTCCTTGCAGGGTCGGGATGGCGCTGTGCGGGGGGTGGTACCGGTACACCCCGGGGTCTGAGTGCCTCCTCCTTGCAGGGTCGGGATGGCGCAACAGCGGGGGGTGGTACCGGTACACTCCGGGGTCTGAGTGCCTCCTCCTTGCAGGGTCGGGATGGCGCAGCAGCGGGGGGTGGTATGGTCCCGGCTGGCGCTGTGCGGGGGGTGGTACCGGTACACCCCGGGGTCTGAGTGCCTCCTCCTTGCAGGGTCGGGATGGCGCTGTGCGGGGGGTGGTACCGGTACACTCCGGGGTCTGAGTGCCTCCTCCTTGCAGGGTCGGGATGGCGCTGTGCGGGGGGTGGTACCGGTACACCCCGGGGTCTGAGTGCCTCCTCCTTGCAGGGTCGGGATGGCGCTGTGCGGGGGGTGGTACCGGTACACCCCGGGGTCTGAGTGCCTCCTCCTTGCAGGGTCGGGATGGCGCAGCAGCGGGGGGTGGTATGGTCCCGGCTGGCGCTGTGCGGGGGTGGTACCGGTACACCCCGGGGTCTGAGTGCCTCCTCCTTGCAGGGTCGGGATGGCGCTGTGCGGGGGGTGGTACCGGTACACCCCGGGGTCTGAGTGCCTCCTCCTTGCAGGGTCGGGATGGCGCAACAGCGGGGGGTGGTACCGGTACACTCCGGGGTCTAAGTGCCTCCTCCTTGCAGGGTCGGGATGGCGCAGCAGCGGGGGGTGGTATGGTCCCGGCTGGCGCTGTGCGGGGGGTGGTACCGGTACACCCCGGGGTCTGAGTGCCTCCTCCTTGCAGGGTCGGGATGGCGCTGTGCGGGGGGTGGTACCGGTACACTCCGGGGTCTGAGTGCCTCCTCCTTGCAGGGTCGGGATGGCGCTGTGCGGGGGGTGGTACCGGTACACCCCGGGGTCTGAGTGCCTCCTCCTTGCAGGGTCGGGATGGCGCTGTGCGGGGGGTGGTACCGGTACACCCCGGGGTCTGAGTGCCTCCTCCTTGCAGGGTCGGGATGGCGCAACAGCGGGGGGTGGTATGGTCCCGGCTGGCGCTGTGCGGGGGTGGTACCGGTACACCCCGGGGTCTGAGTGCCTCCTCCTTGCAGGGTCGGGATGGCGCAGCAGCGGGGGGGGGTATGGTCCCGGCTGGCGCTGTGCGGGGGGTGGTACCGGTACACCCCGGGGTCTGAGTGCCTCCTCCTTGCAGGGTCGGGATGGCGCAGCAGCGGGGGGTGGTATGGTCCCGGCTGGCGCTGTGCGGGGGGTGGTACCGGTACACCCCGGGGTCTGAGTGCCTCCTCCTTGCAGGGTCGGGATGGCGCAGCAGCGGGTGCTACCGCAGAGTAAGGAGACGTTACTACAGTCCTACAACAAGAGGCTGAAGGACGACATCAAATCCATCATGGACAACTTCACCGAGATTGTGAAGACCTCCAGGGTGAGAGCCGCGGGGGGGGTGGAAGTCGCCCGCATGACCCTCCTTACTCATATTTGTCTTTTTGGGGTCAGATAGAGGAAGAACATCAGGTCAGCCGCTCCACACAGGGGGAGCAGGACAACTACGAGATGCACGTCCGCGCAGCCAACATAGTAAGTACAGAAGCAGAGGCAACCTTCATCACCCTGTCACATAGTATCTGCAGCATGTTATAGAGCAAGAGGAGCTGAGCACATTGTACATAGTGTCCTATCTGCAGGCAGCATGTTATAGAGCAGGAGGAGCTGAGCACATTGTACATAGTGTCCTATCTGCAGGCAGCATGTTATAGAGCAGGAGGAGCTGAGCACATTGTACATAGTGTCCTATCTGCAGGCAGCATGTTATAGAGCAGGAGGAGCTGAGCACATTGTACATAGTGTCCTATCTGCAGGCAGCATGTTATAGAGCAAGAGGAGCTGAGCACATTGTACATAGTGTCCTATCTGCAGGCAGCATGTTATAGAGCAGGAGGAGCTGAGCACATTGTACACAGTGTCCTATCTGCAGGCAGCATGTTATAGAGCAGGAGGAGCTGAGCAGATTGTATGTAGTGTCCTATCTGCAGGCAGCATGTTGTAGAGCAGGAGGAGCTGAGCACATTGTACATAGTGTCCTATCTGCAGGCAGCATGTTATAGAGCAGGAGGAGCTGAGCACATTGTACATAGTGTCCTATCTGCAGGCAGCATGTTATAGAGCAGGAGGAGCTGAGCACATTGTACATAGTGTCCTATCTGCAGGCAGCATGTTATAGAGCAGGAGGAGCTGAGCACATTGTACATAGTGTCCTATCTGCAGGCAGCATGTTATAGAGCAGGAGGAGCTGAGCACATTGTACATAGTGTCCTATCTGCAGGCAGCATGTTATAGAGCAGGAGGAGCTGAGCACATTGTACATAGTGTCCTATCTGCAGGCAGCATGTTATAGAGCAAGAGGAGCTGAGCACATTGTACATAGTGTCCTATCTGCAGGCAGCATGTTATATAGCAGGGGGAGCTGAGCACATTGTACATAGTGTCCTATCTGCAGGCAGCATGTTATAGAGCAGGAGGAGCTGAGCACATTGTACATAGTGTCCTATCTGCAGGCAGCATGTTATAGAGCAGGAGGAGCTGAGCACATTGTACATAGTGTCCTATCTGCAGGCAGCATGTTATAGAGCAGGAGGAGCTGAGCACATTGTACATAGTGTCCTATCTGCAGGCAGCATGTTATAGAGCAGGAGGAGCTGAACACATTGTACATAGTGTCCTATCTGCAGGCAGCATGTTATAGAGCAGGAGGAGCTGAGCACATTGTACATAGTGTCCTGCTCTATAACATGCTGCCTGCAGATAGGACACTATGTACAATGTGCTCAGCTCCTCCTGCTCTATAACATGCTGCCTGCAGATAGGACACTATGTACAATGTGCTCAGCTCCTCCTGCTCTATAACATGCTGCCTGCAGATAGGACACTATGTACAATGTGCTCAGCTCCTGCTGCTCTATAACATGCTGCCTGCAGATAGGACACTATGTACAATGTGCTCAGCTCCTCCTGCTCTATAACATGCTGCCTGCAGATAGGACACTATGTACAATGTGCTCAGCTCCTCCTGCTCTATAACATGCTGCCTGCAGATAGGACACTATGTACAATGTGTTCAGCTCCTCCTGCTCTATAACATGCTGCCTGCAGATAGGACACTATGTACAATGTGCTCAGCTCCTCCTGCTCTATAACATGCTGCCTGCAGATAGGACACTATGTACAATGTGCTCAGCTCCCCCTGCTATATAACATGCTGCCTGCAGATAGGACACTATGTACAATGTGCTCAGCTCCTCTTGCTCTATAACATGCTGCCTGCAGATAGGACACTATGTACAATGTGCTCAGCTCCTCCTGCTCTATAACATGCTGCCTGCAGATAGGACACTATGTACAATGTGCTCAGCCCCTCCTGCTCTATAACATGCTGCCTGCAGATAGGAGGGGCTGAGCACATTGTACATAGTGTCCTATCTGCAGGCAGCATGTTATAGAGCAGGAGGAGCTGAGCAGATTGTACATAGTGTCCTATCTGCAGGCAGCATGTTATAGAGCAGGAGGAGCTGAGCACATTGTACATAGTGTTCTATCTGCAGGCAGCATGTTATAGAGCAGGAGGAGCTGAGCACATTGTACATAGTGTTCTATCTGCAGGCAGCATGTTATAGAGCAGGAGGAGCTGTGCACATTGTACATAGTGTCCTATCTGCAGGCAGCATGTTATAGAGCAGGAGGAGCTGAGCACATTGTACATAGGGTCCTATCTGCAGGCAGCATGTTATAGAGCAGGAGGAGCTGAGCACATTGTACATAGTGTCCTATCTGCAGGCAGCATGTTATAGAGCAGGAGGAGCTGAGCACATTGTACATAGTGTCCTATCTGCAGGCAGCATGTTATAGAGCAGGAGGAGCTGAGCACATTGTACATAGTGTCCTATCTGCAGGCAGCATGTTATAGAGCAGGAGGAGCTGTGCACATTGTACATAGTGTCCTATCTGCAGGCAGCATGTTATAGAGCAGGAGGAGCTGTGCACATTGTACATAGTGTCCTATCTGCAGGCAGCATGTTATAGAGCAGGAGGAGCTGAACACATTGTACATAGTGTCCTATCTGCAGGCAGCATGTTATAGAGCAGGAGGAGCTGAACACATTGTACATAGTGTCCTATCTGCAGGCAGCATGTTATAGAGCAGGAGGAGCGGAGCAGATTGTACATAGTGTCCTATCTGCAGGCAGCATGTTATAGAGCAGGAGGAGCTGTGCACATTGTACATAGTGTCCTATCTGCAGGCAGCATGTTATAGAGCAGTAGGAGCTGAGCACATTGTACATAGTGTCCTATCTGCAGGCAGCATGTTATAGAGCAGTAGGAGCTGAGCACATTGTACATAGTGTCCTATCTGCAGGCAGCATGTTATAGAGCAGGAGGAGCTGAGCAGATTGTACATAGTGTCCTATCTGCAGGCAGCATGTTATAGAGCAGGAGGAGCAGAGCAGATTGTACATAGTGTCCTATCTGCAGGCAGCATGTTATAGAGCAGGAGGAGCTGAGTACATTGTACATAGTGCCCTATCTGCAGGCAGCATGTTATAGAGCAGAAGGAGCTGAGTACATTGTACATAGTGTCCTATCTGCAGGCAGCATGTTATAGAGCAGAAGGAGCTGAGCACATTGTACACAGTGTCCTATCTGCAGGAAGCATGTTATAGAGCAGGAGGAGCTGTGCACATTGTACATAGTGTCCTATCTGCAGGCAGCATGTTATAGAGCAGAAGGAGCTGAGTACATTGTACATAGTGTCCTATCTGCAGGCAGCATGTTATAGAGCAGGAGGAGCTGAGCACATTGTACACAGTGTCCTATCTGCAGGAAGCATGTTATAGAGCAGGAGGAGCTGAGCACATTGTACATAGTGTCCTATCTGCAGGCAGCATGTTATAGAGCAGGAGGAGCTGAGCACATTGTACATAGTGTTCTATCTGCAGGCAGCATGTTATAGAGCAGGAGGAGCTGAGCACATTGTACATAGTGTCCTATCTGCAGGCAGCATGTTATAGAGCAGGAGGAGCTGTGCACATTGTACATAGTGTCCTATCTGCAGGCAGCATGTTATAGAGCAGGAGGAGCTGAGCACATTGTACATAGTGTCCTATCTGCAGGCAGCATGTTATAGAGCAGGAGGAGCTGAGCAGATTGTACATAGTGTCCTATCTGCAGGCAGCATGTTATAGAGCAGGAGGAGCTGAGCACATTGTACATAGTGTCCTATCTGCAGGCAGCATGTAATAGAGCAGGAGGAGCTGAGCACATTGTACATAGTGTCCTATCTGCAGGCAGCATGTTATAGAGCAGGACTGCGGCCTTGGGGGTGATGGTGCCTCTTGTGTGTTCCCAGGTGCGGGCTGGAGAGTCGCTCATGAGGCTGGTGTCTGATTTGAAGCAATATCTCATCCTGAACGACTTCCCTTCTGTGAATGAGGCCATTAACCAGCGCAACCAGCAGCTCCGCGCCCTGCAGGACGAGTGTGACAAGAAGCTCATCTCCCTGCGGGACGAGATCGCCATAGACCTCTATGAACTCGAAGAGGAATATTACTCCTCCAGGTACAAATAGGCGCATCTGGAGGTGCCGCGGCATAGGAGGGGTCACACTGCATTTATGTCATTGGATAAAAAGTTCTTTTTTTTAGATTTTGTGCTGTGATTTTATTTTTTCGGATGTGATGAGCAGCACTGGGTGCGGGGTGTATGCGGGGTCCCCTGTTCTGCTGATCGCAGGGGGTCTGTATAGATGGTGGGGGAGGGGAGACCCCATAGAGAAGCCTAGAAGCTGGCTCGCTGCTTGTGTCCTCCTGTCACTCCTGCTCTGCTGATGATTCTTAATGCTTTGCTTCTGTCTTGCTTTCTTGCCTTCTTCTTGCTGCCGGGACGCTGCTGCTGCTTTACCTCTTGTGTTGTAAGCTCCAGTGTGTGTGAGCCCGGCCACCTCCCGCTGTGCCAAGCGTACTGGACCGGTCCTGACTCCTCGCCTCAGGATCCCTCCACCACCATGATAACGGCGGTCCCGTCCGAGCACACGTCTGCCCCCGCTGCGGTCCAGGCATCTGCACACGTGAACGGACATGGAGTGAGCGCGCCGGAGCACAGCTGAGCCGGCTCCTAGTCTTATTATTGTATGGTCTCCGCAGCCATAGGTCATACAGCAGATGGCGGAGGATATCGGGGTGCACACTGTCCCCCCACATCTCATTCTACTTGTTAACCTAAAATAAAGTTCTTGCCTGGTTTCTGTTGTTTTTCTGGTGCTGTTGGGGTGCAGAGAGGCCTGTGGGACGCAGGGGGGAGGGTTTAACTCCTTCATGACGCAGCCCAGTGACTGTGAGACATTGTAGTTTATCTCCGTTGTATCATTTTGCTGATCAGTTACATTTGTTGGGGGGTAAAAATTCAATTTTCAAAGTTACAAATGTTCGACTTTTTAGGCAAATTATATTTTTTGTGGAAAACTTCTGCCTTTGGTCTTGTTTTTATTTGTTTTTTGTTTCCTTTGGTTTTAAGGACGTGGGAAGGTTCCAAGTTTCAGGAGCTACTTCTAAATTTTCAAGAGATTTGAAGAAACACCCCCAAAAATCATTTCTAGGGGGTGTCCGCAGTATAGCAATACCCCATATGGGGCAATAATTTACAGGCTGGGCACAGGGCTAAGCATCCATGGAAGTGGGATAAGCCCCAAGGCAGGACCCTGCTCCCGCAATAAATGCAATGAAACTATGGATTATGTTGCATCCTTTGGAGGTTTTGAATTTTGCACTAATAAAAAAAAAATTATTGAAGTTTCCCACGAGCCGGACACCCAGGTATAGAGCACGCACAGCGGGGAGCGCCGTGCTCAGCAGGGAGGATGGTGCCGCTTCCTGTACTGGTACCTGGTATAGGGGCTGGGGTGCCCATGTATGGTTATTATAACAAGGACCTCCAGGTATAGAGCCCGCACAGCGGGGAGCGCCGTGCTCAGCAGGGAGGATGGTGACGCTTCCTGTACTGGTACCTGGTATAGGGGCGGGGGGCTGGGGTGCCCATGTATGGTTATTATAACAAGGACCTCCAGGTATAGCGCCCGCACAGCGGGGAGCGCCGTGCTCAGCAGGGAGGATGGTGCCGCTTCCTGTACTGGTACCTGGTATAGGGGCGGGGGCTGGGGGGCCCATGTATGGTTATTATAACAAGGACCCCCAGGTATAGAGCCCGCACAGCGGGGAGCGCCGTGCTCAGCAGGGAGGATGGTGACGCTTCCTGTACTGGTACCTGGTATAGGGGCGGGGGTGCCCATGTATGGTTATTATAACAAGGACCCCCAGGTATAGAGCCCGCACAGCGGGGAGCGCCGTGCTCAGCAGGGAGGATGGTGCCGCTTCCTGTACTGGTACCTGGTATAGGGGCTGGGGTGCCCATGTATGGTTATTATAACAAGGACCTCCAGGTATAGAGCCCGCACAGCGGGGAGCGCCGTGCTCAGCAGGGAGGATGGTGACGCTTCCTGTACTGGTACCTGGTATAGGGGCGGGGGGCTGGGGTGCCCATGTATGGTTATTATAACAAGGACCTCCAGGTATAGCGCCCGCACAGCGGGGAGCGCCGTGCTCAGCAGGGAGGATGGTGCCGCTTCCTGTACTGGTACCTGGTATAGGGGCGGGGGCTGGGGGGCCCATGTATGGTTATTATAACAAGGACCCCCAGGTATAGAGCCCGCACAGCGGGGAGCGCCGTGCTCAGCAGGGAGGATGGTGACGCTTCCTGTACTGGTACCTGGTATAGGGGCGGGGGTGCCCATGTATGGTTATTATAACAAGGACCCCCAGGTATAGAGCCCGCACAGCGGGGAGCGCCGTGCTCAGCAGGGAGGATGGTGACGCTTCCTGTACTGGTACCTGGTATAGGGGCGGGGGTGCCCATGTATGGTTATTATAACAAGGACCCCCAGGTATAGAGCCCGCACAGCGGGGAGCGCCGTGCTCAGCAGGGAGGATGGTGACGCTTCCTGTACTGGTACCTGGTATAGGGGCGGGGTGCCCATGTATGGTTATTATAACAAGGACCTCCAGGTATAGCGCCCGCACAGCGGGGAGCGCCGTGCTCAGCAGGGAGGATGGTGCCGCTTCCTGTACTGGTACCTGGTATAGGGGCGGGGGCTGGGGGGCCCATGTATGGTTATTATAACAAGGACCCCCAGGTATAGAGCCCGCACAGCGGGGAGCGCCGTGCTCAGCAGGGAGGATGGTGACGCTTCCTGTACTGGTACCTGGTATAGGGGCTGGGGTGCCCATGTATGGTTATTATAACAAGGACCTCCAGGTATAGAGCCCGCACAGCGGGGAGCGCCGTGCTCAGCAGGGAGGATGGTGACGCTTCCTGTACTGGTACCTGGTATAGGGGCGGGGGGCTGGGGTGCCCATGTATGGTTATTATAACAAGGACCTCCAGGTATAGCGCCCGCACAGCGGGGAGCGCCGTGCTCAGCAGGGAGGATGGTGCCGCTTCCTGTACTGGTACCTGGTATAGGGGCTGGGGTGCCCATGTATGGTTATTATAACAAGGACCTCCAGGTATAGCGCCCGCACAGCGGGGAGCGCCGTGCTCAGCAGGGAGGATGGTGCCGCTTCCTGTACTGGTACCTGGTATAGGGGCTGGGGTGCCCATGTATGGTTATTATAACAAGGACCTCCAGGTATAGAGCCCGCACAGCGGGGAGCGCCGTGCTCAGCAGGGAGGATGGTGACGCTTCCTGTACTGGTACCTGGTATAGGGGCGGGGGCTGGGGTGCCCATGTATGGTTATTATAACAAGGACCCCCAGGTATAGAGCCCGCACAGCGGGGAGCGCCGTGCTCAGCAGGGAGGATGGTGCCGCTTCCTGTACTGGTACCTGGTATAGGGGCTGGGGTGCCCATGTATGGTTATTATAACAAGGACCTCCAGGTATAGAGCCCGCACAGCGGGGAGCGCCGTGCTCAGCAGGGAGGATGGTGACGCTTCCTGTACTGGTACCTGGTATAGGGGCGGGGGGCTGGGGTGCCCATGTATGGTTATTATAACAAGGACCTCCAGGTATAGCGCCCGCACAGCGGGGAGCGCCGTGCTCAGCAGGGAGGATGGTGCCGCTTCCTGTACTGGTACCTGGTATAGGGGCGGGGGCTGGGGGGCCCATGTATGGTTATTATAACAAGGACCTCCAGGTATAGCGCCCGCACAGCGGGGAGCGCCGTGCTCAGCAGGGAGGATGGTGCCGCTTCCTGTACTGGTACCTGGTATAGGGGCGGGGGTGCCCATGTATGGTTATTATAACAAGGACCTCCAGGTATAGAGCCCGCACAGCGGGGAGCGCCGTGCTCAGCAGGGAGGATGGTGCTGCTTCCTGTACTGGTACCTGGTATAGGGGCTGGGGTGCCCATGTATGGTTATTATAACAAGGACCTCCAGGTATAGAGCCCGCACAGCGGGGAGCGCCGTGCTCAGCAGGGAGGATGGTGACGCTTCCTGTACTGGTACCTGGTATAGGGGCTGGGGTGCCCATGTATGGTTATTATAACAAGGACCCCCAGGTATAGAGCCCGCACAGCGGGGAGCGCCGTGCTCAGCAGGGAGGATGGTGACGCTTCCTGTACTGGTACCTGGTATAGGGGCGGGGGCTGGGGGGCCCATGTATGGTTATTATAACAAGGACCTCCAGGTATAGAGCCCGCACAGCGGGGAGCGCCGTGCTCAGCAGGGAGGATGGTGACGCTTCCTGTACTGGTACCTGGTATAGGGGCTGGGGTGCCCATGTATGGTTATTATAACAAGGACCTCCAGGTATAGCGCCCGCACAGCGGGGAGCGCCGTGCTCAGCAGGGAGGATGGTGCCGCTTCCTGTACTGGTACCTGGTATAGGGGCTGGGGTGCCCATGTATGGTTATTATAACAAGGACCTCCAGGTATAGCGCCCGCACAGCGGGGAGCGCCGTGCTCAGCAGGGAGGATGGTGACGCTTCCTGTACTGGTACCTGGTATAGGGGCGGGGGGCTGGGGTGCCCATGTATGGTTATTATAACAAGGACCTCCAGGTATAGCGCCCGCACAGCGGGGAGCGCCGTGCTCAGCAGGGAGGATGGTGCCGCTTCCTGTACTGGTACCTGGTATAGGGGCGGGGGTGCCCATGTATGGTTATTATAACAAGGACCCCCAGGTATAGCGCCCGCACAGTGGGGAGCGCCGTGCTCAGCAGGGAGGATGGTGACGCTTCCTGTACTGGTACCTGGTATAGGGGCTGGGGTGCCCATGTATGGTTATTGTAACAAGGACCTCCAGGTATAGCGCCCGCACAGCGGGGAGCGCCGTGCTCAGCAGGGAGGATGGTGACGCTTCCTGTACTGGTACCTGGTATAGGGGCGGGGGCTGGGGGGCCCATGTATGGTTATTATAACAAGGACCCCCAGGTATAGAGCCCGCACAGCGGGGAGCGCCGTGCTCAGCAGGGAGGATGGTGCCGCTTCCTGTACTGGTACCTGGTATAGGGGCGGGGGCTGGGGTGCCCATGTATGGTTATTATAACAAGGACCTCCAGGTATAGAGCCCGCACAGCGGGGAGCGCCGTGCTCAGCAGGGAGGATGGTGACGCTTCCTGTACTGGTACCTGGTATAGGGGCTGGGGTGCCCATGTATGGTTATTATAACAAGGACCTCCAGGTATAGAGCCCGCACAGCGGGGAGCGCCGTGCTCAGCAGGGAGGATGGTGACGCTTCCTGTACTGGTACCTGGTATAGGGGCGGGGGCTGGGGTGCCCATGTATGGTTATTATAACAAGGACCCCCAGGTATAGAGCCCGCACAGCGGGGAGCGCCGTGCTCAGCAGGGAGGATGGTGACGCTTCCTGTACTGGTACCTGGTATAGGGGCGGGGGCTGGGGTGCCCATGTATGGTTATTATAACAAGGACCTCCAGGTATAGAGCCCGCACAGCGGGGAGCGCCGTGCTCAGCAGGGAGGATGGTGACGCTTCCTGTACTGGTACCTGGTATAGGGGCTGGGGTGCCCATGTATAGTTATTATAACAAGGACCTCCAGGTATAGAGCCCGCACAGCGGAGAGCGCCGTGCTCAGCAGGGACGATGGTGACGCTTCCTGTACTGGTACCTGGTATAGGGGCTGGGGTGCCCATGTATGGTTATTATAACAAGGACCTCCAGGTATAGAGCCCGCACAGCGGGGAGCGCCGTGCTCAGCAGGGAGGATGGTGCCGCTTCCTGTACTGGTACCTGGTATAGGGGCGGGGGCTGGGGTGCCCATGTATGGTTATTATAACAAGGACCTCCAGGTATAGAGCCCGCACAGCGGGGAGCGCCGTGCTCAGCAGGGAGGATGGTGACGCTTCCTGTACTGGTACCTGGTATAGGGGCGGGGGTGCCCATGTATGGTTATTATAACAAGGACCCCCAGGTATAGAGCCCGCACAGCGGGGAGTGCCGTGCTCAGCAGGGAGGATGGTGACGCTTCCTGTACTGGTACCTGGTATAGGGGCGGGGGCTGGGGTGCCCATGTATGGTTATTATAACAAGGACCTCCAGGTATAGCGCCCGCACAGCGGGGAGCGCCGTGCTCAGCAGGGAGGATGGTGACGCTTCCTGTACTGGTACCTGGTATAGGGGCGGGGGCTGGGGGGCCCATGTATGGTTATTATAACAAGGACCTCCAGGTATAGAGCCCGCACAGCGGGGAGCGCCGTGCTCAGCAGGGAGGATGGTGACGCTTCCTGTACTGGTACCTGGTATAGGGGCTGGGGTGCCCATGTATGGTTATTATAACAAGGACCTCCAGGTATAGCGCCCGCACAGCGGGGAGCGCCGTGCTCAGCAGGGAGGATGGTGCCGCTTCCTGTACTGGTACCTGGTATAGGGGCGGGGGTGCCCATGTATGGTTATTATAACAAGGACCTCCAGGTATAGAGCCCGCACAGCGGGGAGCGCCGTGCTCAGCAGGGAGGATGGTGACGCTTCCTGTACTGGTACCTGGTATAGGGGCGGGGGCTGGGGTGCCCATGTATGGTTATTATAACAAGGACCTCCAGGTATAGAGCCCGCACAGCGGGGAGCGCCGTGCTCAGCAGGGAGGATGGTGACGCTTCCTGTACTGGTACCTGGTATAGGGGCTGGGGTGCCCATGTATAGTTATTATAACAAGGACCTCCAGGTATAGAGCCCGCACAGCGGAGAGCGCCGTGCTCAGCAGGGACGATGGTGACGCTTCCTGTACTGGTACCTGGTATAGGGGCTGGGGTGCCCATGTATGGTTATTATAACAAGGACCTCCAGGTATAGAGCCCGCACAGCGGGGAGCGCCGTGCTCAGCAGGGAGGATGGTGCCGCTTCCTGTACTGGTACCTGGTATAGGGGCGGGGGCTGGGGTGCCCATGTATGGTTATTATAACAAGGACCTCCAGGTATAGAGCCCGCACAGCGGGGAGCGCCGTGCTCAGCAGGGAGGATGGTGACGCTTCCTGTACTGGTACCTGGTATAGGGGCGGGGGTGCCCATGTATGGTTATTATAACAAGGACCCCCAGGTATAGAGCCCGCACAGCGGGGAGTGCCGTGCTCAGCAGGGAGGATGGTGACGCTTCCTGTACTGGTACCTGGTATAGGGGCGGGGGCTGGGGTGCCCATGTATGGTTATTATAACAAGGACCTCCAGGTATAGCGCCCGCACAGCGGGGAGCGCCGTGCTCAGCAGGGAGGATGGTGACGCTTCCTGTACTGGTACCTGGTATAGGGGCGGGGGCTGGGGGGCCCATGTATGGTTATTATAACAAGGACCTCCAGGTATAGAGCCCGCACAGCGGGGAGCGCCGTGCTCAGCAGGGAGGATGGTGACGCTTCCTGTACTGGTACCTGGTATAGGGGCTGGGGTGCCCATGTATGGTTATTATAACAAGGACCTCCAGGTATAGCGCCCGCACAGCGGGGAGCGCCGTGCTCAGCAGGGAGGATGGTGCCGCTTCCTGTACTGGTACCTGGTATAGGGGCGGGGGTGCCCATGTATGGTTATTATAACAAGGACCTCCAGGTATAGAGCCCGCACAGCGGGGAGCGCCGTGCTCAGCAGGGAGGATGGTGACGCTTCCTGTACTGGTACCTGGTATAGGGGCGGGGGCTGGGGTGCCCATGTATGGTTATTATAACAAGGACCTCCAGGTATAGAGCCCGCACAGTGGGGAGCGCCGTGCTCAGCAGGGAGGATGGTGACGCTTCCTGTACTGGTACCTGGTATAGGGGCGGGGGTGCTCATGTATGGTTATTATAACAAGGACCTCCAGGTATAGAGCCCGCACAGCGGGGAGCGCCGTGCTCAGCAGGGAGGATGGTGACGCTTCCTGTACTGGTATAGGGGCGGGGGCTGGGGTGCCCATGTATGGTTATTATAACAAGGACCTCCAGGTATAGCGCCCGCACAGCGGGGAGCGCCGTGCTCAGCAGGGAGGATGGTGCCGCTTCCTGTACTGGTACCTGGTATAGGGGCGGGGGCTGGGGTGCCCATGTATGGTTATTATAACAAGGACCCCCAGGTATAGAGCCCGCACAGCGGTGAGCGCCGTGCTCAGCAGGGAGGATGGTGACGCTTCCTGTACTGGTACCTGGTATAGGGGCTGGGGTGCCCATGTATGGTTATTATAACAAGGACCTCCAGGTATAGAGCCCGCACAGCGGGGAGCGCCGTGCTCAGCAGGGAGGATGGTGCCGCTTCCTGTACTGGTACCTGGTATAGGGGCGGGGGCTGGGGTGCCCATGTATGGTTATTATAACAAGGACCTCCAGGTATAGCGACCGCACAGTGGGGAGCGCCGTGCTCAGCAGGGAGGATGGTGACGCTTCCTGTACTGGTACCTGGTATAGGGGCGGGGGTGCCCATGTATGGTTATTATAACAAGGACCCCCAGGTATAGCGCCCGCACAGCGGGGAGCGCCGTGCTCAGCAGGGAGGATGGTGACGCTTCCTGTACTGGTACCTGGTATAGGGGCGGGGGCGGGGGTGCCCATGTATGGTTATTATAACAAGGACCTCCAGGTATAGAGCCCGCACAGCGGGGAGCGCCGTGCTCAGCAGGGAGGATGGTGACGCTTCCTGTACTGGTACCTGGTATAGGGGCGGGGGCTGGGGTGCCCATGTATGGTTATTATAACAAGGACCTCCAGGTATAGAGCCCGCACAGCGGGGAGCGCCGTGCTCAGCAGGGAGGATGGTGACGCTTCCTGTACTGGTACCTGGTATAGGGGCTGGGGTGCCCATGTATGGTTATTATAACAAGGACCTCCAGGTATAGAGCCCGCACAGCGGGGAGCGCCGTGCTCAGCAGGGAGGATGGTGACGCTTCCTGTACTGGTACCTGGTATAGGGGCTGGGGTGCCCATGTATGGTTATTATAACAAGGACCCCCAGGTATAGAGCCCGCACAGCGGGGAGCGCCGTGCTCAGCAGGGAGGATGGTGCCGCTTCCTGTACTGGTACCTGGTATAGGGGGCTGGGGTGCCCATGTATGGTTATTATAACAAGGACCTCCAGGTATAGCGCCCACACAGTGGGGAGCGCCGTGCTCAGCAGGGAGGATGGTGACGCTTCCTGTACTGGTACCTGGTATAGGGGGCTGGGGTGCCCATGTATGGTTATTATAACAAGGACCTCCAGGTATAGCGCCCGCACAGCGGGGAGCGCCGTGCTCAGCAGGGAGGATGGTGCCGCTTCCTGTACTGGTACCTGGTATAGGGGCGGGGGCTGGGGTGCCCATGTATGGTTATTATAACAAGGACCCCCAGGTATAGCCGCACAGCGGGGAGCGCCGTGCTCAGCAGGGAGGATGGTGACGCTTCCTGTACTGGTACCTGGTATAGGGGCTGGGGTGCCCATGTATGGTTATTATAACAAGGACCTCCAGGTATAGCGCCCGCACAGCGGGGAGCGCCGTGCTCAGCAGGGAGGATGGTGACGCTTCCTGTACTGGTACCTGGTATAGGGGCGGGGGCTGGGGTGCCCATGTATGGTTATTATAACCAGGACCTCCAGGTATAGCGCCCACACAGTGGGGAGCGCCGTGCTCAGCAGGGAGGATGGTGACGCTTCCTGTACTGGTACCTGGTATAGGGGGCGGGGGTGCCCATGTATGGTTATTATAACAAGGACCTCCAGGTATAGAGCCCGCACAGCGGGGAGCGCCGTGCTCAGCAGGGAGGATGGTGACGCTTCCTGTACTGGTACCTGGTATAGGGGCGGGGGTGCCCATGTATGGTTATTATAACAAGGACCTCCAGGTATAGCGCCCGCACAGCGGGGAGCGCCGTGCTCAGCAGGGAGGATGGTGCCGCTTCCTGTACTGGTACCTGGTATAGGGGCGGGGGCTGGGGTGCCCATGTATGGTTATTATAACAAGGACCCCCAGGTATAGAGCCCGCACAGCGGGGAGCGCCGTGCTCAGCAGGGAGGATGGTGCCGCTTCCTGTACTGGTACCTGGTATAGGGGCGGGGGCTGGGGTGCCCATGTGTGGTTATTATAACAAGGACCTCCAGGTATAGAGCCCGCACAGCGGGGAGCGCCGTGCTCAGCAGGGAGGATGGTGACGCTTCCTGTACTGGTACCTGGTATAGGGGCTGGGGTGCCCATGTATGGTTATTATAACAAGGACCCCCAGGTATAGTGCCCGCACAGCGGGGAGCGCCGTGCTCAGCAGGGAGGATGGTGCCGCTTCCTGTACTGGTACCTGGTATAGGGGCGGGGTGCCCACGTATGGTTATTATAACAAGGACCTCCAGGTATAGAGCCCGCACAGCGGGGAGCGCCGTGCTCAGCAGGGAGGATGGTGCCGCTTCCTGTACTGGTACCTGGTATAGGGGCTGGGGTGCCCATGTATGGTTATTATAACAAGGACCTCCAGGTATAGCGCCCGCACAGCGGGGAGCGCCGTGCTCAGCAGGGAGGATGGTGCCGCTTCCTGTACTGGTACCTGGTATAGGGGCTGGGGTGCCCATGTATGGTTATTATAACAAGGACCCCCAGGTATAGAGCCCGCACAGTGGGGAGCGCCGTGCTCAGCAGGGAGGATGGTGCCGCTTCCTGTACTGGTACCTGGTATAGGGGAGGGGGTGCCCATGTATGGTTATTATAACAAGGACCCCCAGGTATAGAGCCGGCACAGCGGGGAGCGCCGTGCTCAGCAGGGAGGATGGTGACGCTTCCTGTACTGGTACCTGGTATAGGGGCGGGGGCGGGGGTGCCCATGTATGGTTATTATAACAAGGACCCCCAGGTATAGAGCCCGCACAGCGGGGAGCGCCGTGCTCAGCAGGGAGGATGGTGCCGCTTCCTGTACTGGTACCTGGTATAGGGGCGGGGGCGGGGGTGCCCATGTATGGTTATTATAACAAGGACCTCCAGGTATAGAGCCCGCACAGCGGGGAGCGCCGTGCTCAGCAGGGAGGATGGTGCCGCTTCCTGTACTGGTACCTGGTATAGGGGCGGGGGGCTGGGGTGCCCATGTATGGTTATTATAACAAGGACCTCCAGGTATAGAGCCCGCACAGCGGGGAGCGCCGTGCTCAGCAGGGAGGATGGTGCCGCTTCCTGTACTGGTACCTGGTATAGGGGCTGGGGTGCCCATGTATGGTTATTATAACAAGGACCTCCAGGTATAGAGCCCGCACAGTGGGGAGCGCCGTGCTCAGCAGGGAGGATGGTGACGCTTCCTGTACTGGTACCTGGTATAGGGGCTGGGGTGCCCATGTATGGTTATTATAACAAGGACCCCCAGGTATAGAGCCCGCACAGCAGGGAGCGCCGTGCTCAGCAGGGAGGATGGTGACGCTTCCTGTACTGGTACCTGGTATAGGGGCGGGGGTGCCCATGTATGGTTATTATAACAAGGACCTCCAGGTATAGAGCCCGCACAGCGGGGAGCGCCGTGCTCAGCAGGGAGGATGGTGACGCTTCCTGTACTGGTACCTGGTATAGGGGCGGGGGTGCCCATGTATGGTTATTATAACAAGGACCTCCAGGTATAGAGCCCGCACAGCGGGGAGCGCCGTGCTCAGCAGGGAGGATGGTGCCGCTTCCTGTACTGGTACCTGGTATAGGGGCGGGGGCTGGGGTGCCCATGTATGGTTATTATAACAAGGACCTCCAGGTATAGCGCCCGCACAGCGGGGAGCGCCGTGCTCAGCAGGGAGGATGGTGCCGCTTCCTGTACTGGTACCTGGTATAGGGGCGGGGGCTGGGGTGCCCATGTATGGTTATTATAACAAGGACCCCCAGGTATAGCGCCCGCACAGCGGGGAGTGCCGTGCTCAGCAGGGAGGATGGTGCCGCTTCCTGTACTGGTACCTGGTATAGGGGCGGGGGTGCCCATGTATGGTTATTATAACAAGGACCTCCAGGTATAGAGCCCGCACAGCAGGGAGCGCCGTGCTCAGCAGGGAGGATGGTGACGCTTCCTGTACTGGTACCTGGTATAGGGGCGGGGGGGGCCCATGTATGGTTATTATAACAAGGACCTCCAGGTATAGAGCCCGCACAGCGGGGAGCGCCGTGCTCAGCAGGGAGGATGGTGACGCTTCCTGTACTGGTACCTGGTATAGGGGCTGGGGTGCCCATGTATGGTTATTATAACCAGGACCTCCAGGTATAGCGACCGCACAGTGGGGAGCGCCGTGCTCAGCAGGGAGGATGGTGACGCTTCCTGTACTGGTACCTGGTATAGGGGCGGGGGTGCCCATGTATGGTTATTATAACAAGGACCTCCAGGTATAGAGCCCGCACAGCGGGGAGCGCCGTGCTCAGCAGGGAGGATGGTGCCGCTTCCTG
Organism: Engystomops pustulosus; assembly: GCF_040894005.1. Lineage (NCBI taxonomy): Eukaryota > Metazoa > Chordata > Amphibia > Anura > Leptodactylidae > Engystomops > Engystomops pustulosus. The sequence goes on from NW_027285004.1 coordinate 174,556, forward strand.
TACTGGTACCTGGTATAGGGGCGGGGGTGCCCATGTATGGTTATTATAACAAGGACCTCCAGGTATAGAGCCCGCACAGCGGGGAGCGCCGTGCTCAGCAGGGAGGATGGTGCCGCTTCCTGTACTGGTACCTGGTATAGTGGCGGGCGTGCCCATGTATGGTTATTATAACAAGGACCCCCAGGTATAGCCGCACAGCGGGGAGCGCCGTGCTCAGCAGGGAGGATGGTGACGCTTCCTGTACTGGTACCTGGTATAGGGGCGGGGTGCCCATGTATGGTTATTATAACAAGGACCTCCAGGTATAGCGCCCGCACAGCAGGGAGCGCCGTGCTCAGCAGGGAGGATGGTGACGCTTCCTGTACTGGTACCTGGTATAGGGGCGGGGGGGCCCCATGTATGGTTATTATAACAAGGACCCCAAGGTATAGAGCCCACACAGTGGGGAGCACCGTGCTCAGCAGGGAGGATGGTGACGCTTCCTGTACTGGTACCTGGTATAGGGGGCTGGGGTGCCCATGTATGGTTATTATAACTAGGACCTCCAGGTATAGCAGCACAGCGGGGAGCGCCGTGCTCAGCAGGGAGGATGGTGCCGCTTCCTGTACTGGTACCTGGTATAGGGGCGGGGGCTGGGGTGCCCATGTATGGTTATTATAACAAGGACCTCCAGGTATAGCGACCGCACAGTGGGGAGCGCCGTGCTCAGCAGGGAGGATGGTGACGCTTCCTGTACTGGTACCTGGTATAGGGGCGGGGGCTGGGGTGCCCATGTATGGTTATTATAACAAGGACCTCCAGGTATAGCGCCCGCACAGCGGGGAGCGCCGTGCTCAGCAGGGAGGATGGTGCCGCTTCCTGTACTGGTACCTGGTATAGGGGCGGGGGCTGGGGTGCCCATGTATGGTTATTATAACAAGGACCCCCAGGTATAGAGCCCGCACAGCGGGGAGCGCCGTGCTCAGCAGGGAGGATGGTGCCGCTTCCTGTACTGGTACCTGGTATAGGGGCGGGGGTGCCCATGTATGGTTATTATAACAAGGACCTCCAGGTATAGAGCCCGCACAGCGGGGAGCGCCGTGCTCAGCAGGGAGGATGGTGCCGCTTCCTGTACTGGTACCTGGTATAGGGGCTGGGGTGCCCATGTATGGTTATTATAACAAGGACCCCCAGGTATAGAGCCCGCACAGCGGGGAGCGCCGTGCTCAGCAGGGAGGATGGTGCCGCTTCCTGTACTGGTACCTGGTATAGGGGCGGGGGTGCCCATGTATGGTTATTATAACAAGGACCTCCAGGTATAGAGCCCGCACAGCGGGGAGCACCGTGCTCAGCAGGGAGGATGGTGCCGCTTCCTATACTGGTACCTGGTATAGGGGCGGGGGTGCCCATGTATGGTTATTATAACAAGGACCTCCAGGTATAGAGCCCGCACAGCGGGGAGCGCCGTGCTCAGCAGGGAGGATGGTGACGCTTCCTGTACTGGTACCTGGTATAGGGGCGGGGTGCCCATGTATGGTTATTATAACAAGGACCTCCAGGTATAGAGCCCGCACAGCGGGGAGCGCCGTGCTCAGCAGGGAGGATGGTGCCGCTTCCTGTACTGGTACCTGGTATAGGGGCGGGGGCTGGGGTGCCCATGTATGGTTATTATAACAAGGACCTCCAGGTATAGCGCCCGCACAGCGGGGAGCGCCGTGCTCAGCAGGGAGGATGGTGACGCTTCCTGTACTGGTACCTGGTATAGGGGCGGGGGCTGGGGTGCCCATGTATGGTTATTATAACAAGGACCTCCAGGTATAGAGCCCGCACAGCGGGGAGCGCCGTGCTCAGCAGGGAGGATGGTGCCGCTTCCTGTACTGGTACCTGGTATAGGGGCGGGGGTGCCCATGTATGGTTATTATAACAAGGACCCCCAGGTATAGAGCCCGCACAGTGGGGAGCGCCGTGCTCAGCAGGGAGGATGGTGCCGCTTCCTGTACTGGTACCTGGTATAGGGGCTGGGGTGCCCATGTATGGTTATTATAACAAGGACCTCCAGGTATAGCGCCCGCACAGCGGGGAGCGCCGTACTCAGCAGGGAGGATGGTGACGCTTCCTGTACTGGTACCTGGTATAGGGGCGGGGGCTGGGGTGCCCATGTATGGTTATTATAACAAGGACCCCCAGGTATAGAGCCCGCACAGCGGGGAGCGCCGTGCTCAGCAGGGAGGATGGTGACGCTTCCTGTACTGGTACCTGGTATAGGGGCGGGGGCTGGGGTGCCCATGTGTGGTTATTATAACAAGGACCCCCAGGTATAGAGCCCGCACAGCGGGGAGCGCCGTGCTCAGCAGGGAGGATGGTGACGCTTCCTGTACTGGTACCTGGTATAGGGGCTGGGGTGCCCATGTGTGGTTATTATAACAAGGACCCCCAGGTATAGCGCCCGCACAGCGGGGAGCGCCGTACTCAGCAGGGAGGATGGTGACGCTTCCTGTACTGGTACCTGGTATAGGGGCTGGGGTGCCCATGTATGGTTATTATAACAAGGACCCCCAGGTATAGAGCCCGCACAGTGGGGAGCACCGTGCTCAGCAGGGAGGATGGTGCCGCTTCCTGTACTGGTACCTGGTATAGGGGCGGGGGCTGGGGTGCCCATGTATGGTTATTATAACAAGGACCCCCAGGTATAGCCGCACAGCGGGGAGCGCCGTGCTCAGCAGGGAGGATGGTGACGCTTCCTGTACTGGTACCTGGTATAGGGGCTGGGGTGCCCATGTATGGTTATTATAACAAGGACCCCCAGGTATAGAGCCCGCACAGCGGGGAGCGCCGTGCTCAGCAGGGAGGATGGTGACGCTTCCTGTACTGGTACCTGGTATAGGGGCGGGGGTGCCCATGTATGGTTATTATAACAAGGACCTCCAGGTATAGCGCCCGCACAGCGGGGAGCGCCGTGCTCAGCAGGGAGGATGGTGCCGCTTCCTGTACTGGTACCTGGTATAGGGGCTGGGGTGCCCATGTATGGTTATATAACAAGGACCCCCAGGTATAGAGCCCGCACAGCGGGGAGCGCCGTGCTCAGCAGGGAGGATGGTGACGCTTCCTGTACTGGTACCTGGTATAGGGGCGGGGGTGCCCATGTATGGTTATTATAACAAGGACCCCCAGGTATAGAGCCCGCACAGCGGGGAGCGCCGTGCTCAGCAGGGAGGATGGTGCCGCTTCCTGTACTGGTACCTGGTATAGGGGCGGGGTGCCCATGTATGGTTATTATAACAAGGACTTCCAGGTATAGAGCCCGCACAGCGGGGAGCGCCGTGCTCAGCAGGGAGGATGGTGACGCTTCCTGTACTGGTACCTGGTATAGGGGCGGGGGCTGGGGTGCCCATGTATGGTTATTATAACAAGGACCTCCAGGTATAGAGCCCGCACAGCGGGGAGCGCCGTGCTCAGCAGGGAGGATGGTGCCGCTTCCTGTACTGGTACCTGGTATAGGGGCGGGGGCTGGGGTGCCCATGTATGGTTATTATAACAAGGTCCTCCAGGTATAGAGCCCGCACAGCAGGGAGCGCCGTGCTCAGCAGGGAGGATGGTGCCGCTTCCTGTACTGGTACCTGGTATAGGGGCTGGGGTGCCCATGTATGGTTATTATAACAAGGACCTCCAGGTATAGCAGCACAGCGGGGAGCGCCGTGCTCAGCAGGGAGGATGGTGACGCTTCCTGTACTGGTACCTGGTATAGGGGCGGGGGTGCCCATGTATGGTTATTATAACAAGGACCTCCAGGTATAGAGCCCGCACAGCGGGGAGCGCCGTGCTCAGCAGGGAGGATGGTGACGCTTCCTGTACTGGTACCTGGTATAGGGGCGGGGGTGCCCATGTATGGTTATTATAACAAGGACCTCCAGGTATAGAGCCCGCACAGCGGGGAGCGCCGTGCTCAGCAGGGAGGATGGTGACGCTTCCTGTACTGGTACCTGGTATAGGGGCGGGGGCGCCCATGTATGGTTATTATAACAAGGACCCCCAGGTATAGAGCCCGTACAGCGGGGAGCGCCGTGCTCAGCAGGGAGGATGGTGCCGCTTCCTGTACTGGTACCTGGTATAGGGGCTGGGGTGCCCATGTATGGTTATTATAACAAGGACCCCCAGGTATAGAGCCCGCACAGCGGGGAGCGCCGTGCTCAGCAGGGAGGATGGTGACGCTTCCTGTACTGGTACCTGGTATAGGGGCGGGGGTGCCCATGTATGGTTATTATAACAAGGACCTCCAGGTATAGAGCCCGCACAGCGGGGAGCGCCTTGCTCAGCAGGGAGGATGGTGACGCTTCCTGTACTGGTACCTGGTATAGGGGCGGGGGTGCCCATGTATGGTTATTATAACAAGGACCTCCAGGTATAGCGCCTGCACAGCGGGGAGCGCCGTGCTCAGCAGGGAGGATGGTGACGCTTCCTGTACTGGTACCTGGTATAGGGGCTGGGGTGCCCATGTATGGTTATTATAACAAGGACCCCCAGGTATAGAGCCCGCACAGCGGGGAGCGCCGTGCTCAGCAGGGAGGATGGTGCCGCTTCCTGTACTGGTATAGGGGCGGGGGCTGGGGGGCCCATGTATGGTTATTATAACAAGGACCTCCAGGTATAGAGCCCGCACAGCGGGGAGCGCCGTGCTCAGCAGGGAGGATGGTGACGCTTCCTGTACTGGTATAGGGGCGGGGGTGCCCATGTATGGTTATTATAACAAGGACCCCCAGGTATAGCGCCCGCACAGCGGGGAGCGCCGTGCTCAGCAGGGAGGATGGTGACGCTTCCTGTACTGGTACCTGGTATAGGGGCTGGGGTGCCCATGTATGGTTATTATAACAAGGACCTCCAGGTATAGAGCCCGCACAGCGGGGAGCGCCGTGCTCAGCAGGGAGGATGGTGCCGCTTCCTGTACTGGTATAGGGGCGGGGGCTGGGGTGCCCATGTATGGTTATTATAACAAGGACCTCCAGGTATAGCGCCCGCACAGCGGGGAGCGCCGTGCTCAGCAGGGAGGATGGTGCCGCTTCCTGTACTGGTACCTCGTATAGGGGCTGGGGTGCCCATGTATGGTTATTATAACAAGGACCTCCAGGTATAGAGCCCGCACAGCGGGGAGCGCCGTGCTCAGCAGGGAGGATGGTGCCGCTTCCTGTACTGGTACCTGGTATAGGGGCGGGGGGGGGCCCATGTATGGTTATTATAACAAGGACCTCCAGGTATAGAGCCCGAACAGCGGGGAGCGCCGTGCTCAGCAGGGAGGATGGTGACGCTTCCTGTACTGGTACCTGGTATAGGGGCGGGGGCTGGGGTGCCCATGTATGGTTATTATAACAAGGACCTCCAGGTATAGAGCCCGCACAGCGGGGAGCGCCGTGCTCAGCAGGGAGGATGGTGACGCTTCCTGTACTGGTACCTGGTATAGGGGCGGGGGTGCCCATGTATGGTTATTATAACAAGGACCCCCAGGTATAGCGCCCGCACAGCGGGGAGCGCCGTGCTCAGCAGGGAGGATGGTGCCGCTTCCTGTACTGGTACCTGGTATAGGGGAGGGGGTGCCCATGTATGGTTATTATATCCAGGACCTCCAGGTATAGCGACCGCACAGTGGGGAGCGCCGTGCTCAGCAGGGAGGATGGTGACGCTTCCTGTACTGGTACCTGGTATAGGGGCGGGGGCTGGGGTGCCCATGTATGGTTATTATAACAAGGACCTCCAGGTATAGAGCCCGCACAGCGGGGAGCGCCGTGCTCAGCAGGGAGGATGGTGATGCTTCCTGTACTGGTACCTGGTATAGGGGCGGGCGTGCCCATGTATGGTTATTATAACAAGGACCTCCAGGTATAGAGCCCGCACAGTGGGGAGCGCCGTGCTCAGCAGGGAGGATGGTGACGCTTCCTGTACTGGTACCTGGTATAGGGGCGGGGGTGCCCATGTATGGTTATTATAACAAGGACCTCCAGGTATAGAGCCCGCACAGCGGGGAGCGCCGTGCTCAGCAGGGAGGATGGTGCCGCTTCCTGTACTGGTACCTGGTATAGTGGCGGGCGTGCCCATGTATGGTTATTATAACAAGGACCCCCAGGTATAGCGCCCGCACAGCGGGGAGCGCCGTGCTCAGCAGGGAGGATGGTGCCGCTTCCTGTACTGGTACCTGGTATAGGGGCGGGGGCTGGGGTGCCCATGTATGGTTATTATAACAAGGACCCCCAGGTATAGAGCCCGCACAGCGGGGAGCGCCGTGCTCAGCAGGGAGGATGGTGACGCTTCCTGTACTGGTACCTGGTATAGGGGCGGGGGTGCCCATGTATGGTTATTATAACAAGGACCTCCAGGTATAGAGCCCGCACAGCGGGGAGCGCCGTGCTCAGCAGGGAGGATGGTGCCGCTTCCTGTACTGGTACCTGGTATAGTGGCGGGCGTGCCCATGTATGGTTATTATAACAAGGACCCCCAGGTATAGCGCCCGCACAGCGGGGAGCGCCGTGCTCAGCAGGGAGGATGGTGACGCTTCCTGTACTGGTACCTGGTATAGGGGCTGGGGTGCCCATGTATGGTTATTATAACCAGGACCTCCAGGTATAGCGCCCACACAGTGGGGAGCGCCGTGCTCAACAGGGAGGATGGTGACGCTTCCTGTACTGGTACCTGGTATAGGGGGCTGGGGTGCCCATGTATGGTTATTATAACAAGGACCTCCAGGTATAGAGCCCGCACAGCGGGGAGCGCCGTGCTCAGCAGGGAGGATGGTGACGCTTCCTGTACTGGTACCTGGTATAGGGGCTGGGGTGCCCATGTATGGTTATTATAACCAGGACCTCCAGGTATAGCGCCCACACAGTGGGGAGCGCCGTGCTCAACAGGGAGGATGGTGACGCTTCCTGTACTGGTACCTGGTATAGGGGGCTGGGGTGCCCATGTATGGTTATTATAACAAGGACCTCCAGGTATAGAGCCCGCACAGCGGGGAGCGCCGTGCTCAGCAGGGAGGATAGTGACGCTTCCTGTACTGGTACCTGGTATAGGGGCGGGGGCGCCCATGTATGGTTATTATAACTAGGACCTCCAGGTATAGCGACCGCACAGTGGGGAGCGCCGTGCTCAGCAGGGAGGATGGTGACGCTTCCTGTACTGGTACCTGGTATAGGGGCGGGGGCTGGGGTGCCCATGTATGGTTATTATAACAAGGACCTCCAGGTATAGCGCCCGCACAGCGGGGAGCGCCGTGCTCAGCAGGGAGGATGGTGCCGCTTCCTGTACTGGTACCTGGTATAGGGGCGGGGGCTGGGGTGCCCATGTATGGTTATTATAACAAGGACCCCCAGGTATAGTGCCCGCACAGCGGGGAGCGCCGTGCTCAGCAGGGAGGATGGTGCCGCTTCCTGTACTGGTACCTGGTATATTGGCGGGGTGCCCATGTATGGTTATTATAACAAGGACCTCCAGGTATAGAGCCCGCACAGCGGGGAGCACCGTGCTCAGCAGGGAGGATGGTGCCGCTTCCTGTACTGGTACCTGGTATAGGGGCGGGGGTGCCCATGTATGGTTATTATAACAAGGACCTCCAGGTATAGCGCCCGCACAGCGGGGAACGCCGTGCTCAGCAGGGAGGATGGTGCCGCTTCCTGTACTGGTACCTGGTATAGGGGCGGGGGGCTGGGGTGCCCATGTATGGTTATTATAACAAGGACCTCCAGGTATAGCGCCCGCACAGCGGGGAGCGCCGTGCTCAGCAGGGAGGATGGTGACGCTTCCTGTACTGGTACCTGGTATAGGGGCGGGGTGCCCATATATGGTTATTATAACAAGGACCTCCAGGTATAGAGCCCGCACAGCGGGGAGCGCCGTGCTCAGCAGGGAGGATGGTGCCGCTTCCTGTACTGGTACCTGGTATAGGGGCGGGGGTGCCCATGTATGGTTATTATAACAAGGACCTCCAGGTATAGAGCCCGCACAGCGGGGAGCGCCGTGCTCAGCAGGGAGGATGGTGACGCTTCCTGTACTGGTACCTGGTATAGGGGCGGGGTGCCCATGTATGGTTATTATAACAAGGACCTCCAGGTATAGCGCCCGCACAGCGGGGAGCGCCGTACTCAGCAGGGAGGATGGTGACGCTTCCTGTACTGGTACCTGGTATAGGGGCGGGGGCTGGGGTGCCCATGTGTGGTTATTATAACAAGGACCCCCAGGTATAGAGCCCGCACAGCGGGGAGCGCCGTGCTCAGCAGGGAGGATGGTGACGCTTCCTGTACTGGTACCTGGTATAGGGGCTGGGGTGCCCATGTATGGTTATTATAACAAGGACCTCCAGGTATAGCGCCCGCACAGCGGGGAGCGCCGTGCTCAGCAGGGAGGATGGTGCCGCTTCCTGTACTGGTACCTGGTATAGGGGCGGGGGTGCCCATGTATGGTTATTATAACAAGGACCCCCAGGTATAGAGCCCGCACAGCGGGGAGCGCCGTGCTCAGCAGGGAGGATGGTGACGCTTCCTGTACTGGTACCTGGTATAGGGGCGGGGGCTGGGGTGCCCATGTATGGTTATTATAACAAGGACCCCCAGGTATAGAGCCCGCACAGCGGGGAGCGCCGTGCTCAGCAGGGAGGATGGTGACGCTTCCTGTACTGGTACCTGGTATAGGGGCGGGGGCTGGGGTGCCCATGTATGGTTATTATAACAAGGACCCCCAGGTATAGCGCCCGCACAGCGGGGAGCGCCGTGCTCAGCAGGGAGGATGGTGACGCTTCCTGTACTGGTACCTGGTATAGGGGCGGGCGTGCCCATGTATGGTTATTATAACAAGGACCTCCAGGTATAGAGCCCGCACAGCGGGGAGCGCCGTGCTCAGCAGGGAGGATGGTGCCGCTTCCTGTACTGGTACCTGGTATAGGGGCGGGGGCTGGGGTGCCCATGTATGGTTATTATAACAAGGACCCCCAGGTATAGAGCCCGCACAGCGGGGAGCGCCGTGCTCAGCAGGGAGGATGGTGACGCTTCCTGTACTGGTACCTGGTATAGGGGCGGGGTGCCCATGTATGGTTATTATAACAAGGACCTCCAGGTATAGAGCCCGCACAGCGGGGAGCGCCGTGCTCAGCAGGGAGGATGGTGCCGCTTCCTGTACTGGTACCTGGTATAGGGGCGGGGGTGCCCATGTATGGTTATTATAACAAGGACCTCCAGGTATAGAGCCCGCACAGCGGGGAGCGCCGTGCTCAGCAGGGAGGATGGTGACGCTTCCTGTACTGGTACCTGGTATAGGGGCGGGGTGCCCATGTATGGTTATTATAACAAGGACCTCCAGGTATAGCGCCCGCACAGCGGGGAGCGCCGTACTCAGCAGGGAGGATGGTGACGCTTCCTGTACTGGTACCTGGTATAGGGGCGGGGGCTGGGGTGCCCATGTGTGGTTATTATAACAAGGACCCCCAGGTATAGAGCCCGCACAGCGGGGAGCGCCGTGCTCAGCAGGGAGGATGGTGACGCTTCCTGTACTGGTACCTGGTATAGGGGCTGGGGTGCCCATGTATGGTTATTATAACAAGGACCTCCAGGTATAGCGCCCGCACAGCGGGGAGCGCCGTGCTCAGCAGGGAGGATGGTGCCGCTTCCTGTACTGGTACCTGGTATAGGGGCGGGGGTGCCCATGTATGGTTATTATAACAAGGACCCCCAGGTATAGAGCCCGCACAGCGGGGAGCGCCGTGCTCAGCAGGGAGGATGGTGACGCTTCCTGTACTGGTACCTGGTATAGGGGCGGGGGCTGGGGTGCCCATGTATGGTTATTATAACAAGGACCCCCAGGTATAGAGCCCGCACAGCGGGGAGCGCCGTGCTCAGCAGGGAGGATGGTGACGCTTCCTGTACTGGTACCTGGTATAGGGGCGGGGGCTGGGGTGCCCATGTATGGTTATTATAACAAGGACCCCCAGGTATAGCGCCCGCACAGCGGGGAGCGCCGTGCTCAGCAGGGAGGATGGTGACGCTTCCTGTACTGGTACCTGGTATAGGGGCGGGCGTGCCCATGTATGGTTATTATAACAAGGACCTCCAGGTATAGAGCCCGCACAGCGGGGAGCGCCGTGCTCAGCAGGGAGGATGGTGCCGCTTCCTGTACTGGTACCTGGTATAGGGGCGGGGGCTGGGGTGCCCATGTATGGTTATTATAACAAGGACCCCCAGGTATAGAGCCCGCACAGCGGGGAGCGCCGTGCTCAGCAGGGAGGATGGTGACGCTTCCTGTACTGGTACCTGGTATAGGGGCGGGGGCTGGGGTGCCCATGTTTGGTTATTATAACAAGGACCCCCAGGTATAGAGCCTGCACAGCGGGGAGCGCCGTGCTCAGCAGGGAGGATGGTGACGCTTCCTGTACTGGTACCTGGTATAGGGGCTGGGGTGCCCATGTATGGTTATTATAACAAGGACCTCCAGGTATAGCGCCCGCACAGTGGGGAGCGCCGTGCTCAGCAGAGAGGATGGTGCCGCTTCCTGTACTGGTACCTGGTATAGGGGGCTGGGGTGCCCATGTATGGTTATTATAACAAGGACCTCCAGGTATAGAGCCCGCACAGCGGGGAGCGCCGTGCTCAGCAGGGAGGATGGTGCCGCTTCCTGTACTGGTACCTGGTATAGGGGCGGGGGTGCCCATGTATGGTTATTATAACAAGGACCTCCAGGTATAGCGCCCGCACGGCGGGGAGCGCCGTGCTCAGCAGGGAGGATGGTGACGCTTCCTGTACTGGTACCTGGTATAGGGGCGGAAGCTGGGGTGCCCATGTATGGTTATTATAACAAGGACCCCCAGGTATAGAGCCCGCACAGCGGGGAGCGCCGTGCTCAGCAGGGAGGATGGTGACGCTTCCTGTACTGGTACCTGGTATAGGGGCTGGGGTGCCCATGTATGGTTATTATAACAAGGACCTCCAGGTATAGAGCCCGCACAGCGGGGAGCGCCGTGCTCAGCAGGGAGGATGGTGCCGCTTCCTGTACTGGTACCTGGTATAGGGGCGGGGGTGCCCATGTATGGTTATTATAACAAGGACCTCCAGGTATAGCGCCCGCACAGCGGGGAGCGCCGTGCTCAGCAGGGAGGATGGTGACGCTTCCTGTACTGGTACCTGGTATAGGGGCGGGGGCTGGGGTGCCCATGTATGGTTATTATAACAAGGACCTCCAGGTATAGAGCCCGCACAGCGGGGAGCGCCGTGCTCAGCAGGGAGGATGGTGCCGCTTCCTGTACTGGTACCTGGTATAGGGGCTGGGGTGCCCATGTATGGTTATTATAACAAGGACCTCCAAGTATAGAGCCCGCACAGCGGGGAGCGCCGTGCTCAGCAGGGAGGATGGTGCCGCTTCCTGTACTGGTACCTGGTATAGGGGCTGGGGTGCCCATGTATGGTTATTCTAACAAGGACCTCCAGGTATAGCGCCCGCACAGCGGGGAGCGCCGTGCTCAGCAGGGAGGATGGTGACGCTTCCTGTACTGGTACCTGGTATAGGGGCTGGGGCTGGGGTGCCCATGTATGGTTATTATAACAAGGACCTCCAGGTATAGCCGCACAGCGGGGAGCGCCGTGCTCAGCAGGGAGGATGGTGACGCTTCCTGTACTGGTACCTGGTATAGGGGCTGGGGTGCCCATGTATGGTTATTCTAACAAGGACCTCCAGGTATAGCGCTCGCACAGCGGGGAGCGCCGTGCTCAGCAGGGAGGATGGTGCCGCTTCCTGTACTGGTACCTGGTATAGGGGCGGAGGGGCCCATGTATGGTTATTATAACAAGGACCTCCAGGTATAGAGCCAGCACAGCGGGGAGCGCCGTGCTCAGCAGGGAGGATGGTGCCGCTTCCTGTACTGGTACCTGGTATAGGGGCGGGGGCTGGGGTGCCCATGTATGGTTATTATAACAAGGACCTCCAGGTATAGAGCCCGCACAGCGGGGAGCGCCGTGCTCAGCAGGGAGGATGGTGACGCTTCCTGTACTGGTACCTGGTATAGGGGCGGGGGTGCCCATGTATGGTTATTATAACAAGGACCCCCAGGTATAGAGCCCGCACAGCGGGGAGCGCCATGCTCAGCAGGGAGGATGGTGCCGCTTCCTGCACTGGTACCTGGTATAGGGGCGGGGGCTGGGGGGCCCATGTATGGTTATTATAACAAGGACCCCCAGGTATAGAGCCCGCACAGCGGGGAGCGCCGTGCTCAGCAGGGAGGATGGTGCCGCTTCCTGTACTGGTACCTGGTATAGGGGAGGGGGTGCCCATGTATGGTTATTATAACAAGGACCTCCAGGTATAGCGCCCGCACAGCGGGGAGCGCCGTGCTCAGCAGGGAGGATGGTGACGCTTCCTGTACTGGTACCTGGTATAGGGGCGGGGGTGCCCATGTATGGTTATTATAACAAGGACCTCCAGGTATAGAGCCCGCACAGCGGGGAGCGCCGTGCTCAGCAGGGAGGATGGTGACGCTTCCTGTACTGGTACCTGGTATAGGGGCGGGGGCTGGGGTGCCCATGTATGGTTATTATAACAAGGACCCCCAGGTATAGAGCCCGCACAGCGGGGAGCGCCGTGCTCAGCAGGGAGGATGGTGACGCTTCCTGTACTGGTACCTGGTATAGGGGCTGGGGTGCCCATGTATGGTTATTATAACAAGGACCTCCAGGTATAGAGCCCGCACAGCGGGGAGCGCCGTGCTCAGCAGGGAGGATGGTGCCGCTTCCTGTACTGGTACCTGGTAAAGGGGCGGGGGCTGGGGTGCCCATGTATGGTTATTATAACAAGGACCTCCAGGTATAGCGCCCGCACAGCGGGGAGCGCCGTGCTCAGCAGGGAGGATGGTGACGCTTCCTGTACTGGTACCTGGTATAGGGGCTGGGGGGCCCATGTATGGTTATTATAACAAGGACCCCCAGGTATAGAGCCCGCACAGCGGGGAGCGCCGTGCTCAGCAGGGAGGATGGTGACGCTTCCTGTACTGGTACCTGGTATAGGGGCGGGGGCTGGGGTGCCCATGTATGGTTATTATAACAAGGACCCCCAGGTATAGCGCCCGCACAGCGGGGAGCGCCGTGCTCAGCAGGGAGGATGGTGACGCTTCCTGTACTGGTACCTGGTATAGGGGCGGGGTGCCCATGTATGGTTATTATAACAAGGACCTCCAGGTATAGAGCCCGCACAGCGGGGAGCGCCGTGCTCAGCAGGGAGGATGGTGCCGCTTCCTGTACTGGTACCTGGTATAGGGGCTGGGGTGCCCATGTATGGTTATTATAACAAGGACCTCCAGGTATAGAGCCCGCACAGCAGGGAGCGCCGTGCTCAGCAGGGAGGATGGTGACGCTTCCTGTACTGGTACCTGGTATAGGGGCTGGGGTGCCCATGTATGGTTATTATAACAAGGACCCCCAGGTATAGAGCCCGCACAGCGGGGAGCGCCGTGCTCAGCAGGGAGGATGGTGCCGCTTCCTGTACTGGTACCTGGTATAGGGGCGGGGGCTGGGGTGCCCATGTATGGTTATTATAACAAGGACCCCCAGGTATAGAGCCCGCACAGCGGGGAGCGCCGTGCTCAGCAGGGAGGATGGTGACGCTTCCTGTACTGGTACCTGGTATAGGGGCGGGGGTGCCCATGTATGGTAATTATAACAAGGACCTCCAGGTATAGAGCCCGCACAGCGGGGAGCGCCGTGCTCAGCAGGGAGGATGGTGACGCTTCCTGTACTGGTACCTGGTATAGGGGCTGGGGTGCACATGTATGGTTATTATAACAAGGACCTCCAGGTATAGAGCCCGCACAGCGGGGAGCGCCGTGCTCAGCAGGGAGGATGGTGACGCTTCCTGTACTGGTACCTGGTATAGGGGCGGGGGCTGGGGTGCCCATGTATGGTTATTATAACAATGACCTCCAGGTATAGAGCCCGCACAGCGGGGAGCGCCGTGCTCAGCAGGGAGGATGGTGACGCTTCCTGTACTGGTACCTGGTATAGGGGCTGGGGTGCCCATGTATGGTTATTATAACAAGGACCCCCAGGTATAGAGCCCGCACAGCGGGGAGCGCCGTGCTCAGCAGGGAGGATGGTGCCGCTTCCTGTACTGGTACCTGGTATAGGGGCGGGGGTGCCCATGTATGGTTATTATAACAAGGACCTCCAGGTATAGCGCCCGCACAGCGGGGAGCGCCGTGCTCAGCAGGGAGGATGGTGACGCTTCCTGTACTGGTACCTGGTATAGGGGCGGGGGTGCCCATGTATGGTTATTATAACAAGGACCTCCAGGTATAGAGCCCGCACAGCGGGGAGCGCCGTGCTCAGCAGGGAGGATGGTGACGCTTCCTGTACTGGTACCTGGTATAGGGGCGGGGGCTGGGGTGCCCATGTATGGTTATTATAACAAGGACCCCCAGGTATAGAGCCCGCACAGCGGGGAGCGCCGTGCTCAGCAGGGAGGATGGTGACGCTTCCTGTACTGGTACCTGGTATAGGGGCTGGGGTGCCCATGTATGGTTATTATAACAAGGACCTCCAGGTATAGAGCCCGCACAGCGGGGAGCGCCGTGCTCAGCAGGGAGGATGGTGCCGCTTCCTGTACTGGTACCTGGTATAGGGGCGGGGGCTGGGGTGCCCATGTATGGTTATTATAACAAGGACCTCCAGGTATAGTGCCCGCACAGCGGGGAGCGCCGTGCTCAGCAGGGAGGATGGTGACGCTTCCTGTACTGGTACCTGGTATAGGGGCTGGGGGGCCCATGTATGGTTATTATAACAAGGACCCCCAGGTATAGAGCCCGCACAGCGGGGAGCGCCGTGCTCAGCAGGGAGGATGGTGACGCTTCCTGTACTGGTACCTGGTATAGGGGCGGGGGCTGGGGTGCCCATGTATGGTTATTATAACAAGGACCCCCAGGTATAGCGCCCGCACAGCGGGGAGCGCCGTGCTCAGCAGGGAGGATGGTGACGCTTCCTGTACTGGTACCTGGTATAGGGGCGGGGTGCCCATGTATGGTTATTATAACAAGGACCTCCAGGTATAGAGCCCGCACAGCGGGGAGCGCCGTGCTCAGCAGGGAGGATGGTGCCGCTTCCTGTACTGGTACCTGGTATAGGGGCTGGGGTGCCCATGTATGGTTATTATAACAAGGACCTCCAGGTATAGAGCCCGCACAGCGGGGAGCGCCGTGCTCAGCAGGGAGGATGGTGACGCTTCCTGTACTGGTACCTGGTATAGGGGCGGGGGTGCCCATGTATGGTTATTATAACAAGGACCTCCAGGTATAGAGCCCGCACAGCGGGGAGCGCCGTGCTCAGCAGGGAGGATGGTGACGCTTCCTGTACTGGTACCTGGTATAGGGGCGGGGGCTGGGGTGCCCATGTATGGTTATTATAACAATGACCTCCAGGTATAGAGCCCGCACAGCGGGGAGCGCCGTGCTCAGCAGGGAGGATGGTGACGCTTCCTGTACTGGTACCTGGTATAGGGGCTGGGGTGCCCATGTATGGTTATTATAACAAGGACCTCCAGGTATAGCGCCCGCACAGCGGGGAGCGCCGTGCTCAGCAGGGAGGATGGTGCCGCTTCCTGTACTGGTACCTGGTATAGGGGCGGGGGTGCCCATGTATGGTTATTATAACAAGGACCTCCAGGTATAGAGCCCGCACAACGGGGAGCGCCGTGCTCAGCAGGGAGGATGGTGCCGCTTCCTGTACTGGTACCTGGTATAGGGGCGGGGGCTGGGGTGCCCATGTATGGTTATTATAACAAGGACCCCCAGGTATAGAGCCCGCACAGCGGGGAGCGCCGTGCTCAGCAGGGAGGATGGTGACGCTTCCTGTACTGGTACCTGGTATAGGGGCTGGGGTGCCCATGTATGGTTATTATAACAAGGACCTCCAGGTATAGAGCCCGCACAGCGGGGAGCGCCGTGCTCAGCAGGGAGGATGGTGCCGCTTCCTGTACTGGTACCTGGTATAGGGGCGGGGGCTGGGGTGCCCATGTATGGTTATTATAACAAGGACCTCCAGGTATAGTGCCCGCACAGCGGGGAGCGCCGTGCTCAGCAGGGAGGATGGTGACGCTTCCTGTACTGGTACCTGGTATAGGGGCTGGGGGGCCCATGTATGGTTATTATAACAAGGACCCCCAGGTATAGAGCCCGCACAGCGGGGAGCGCCGTGCTCAGCAGGGAGGATGGTGACGCTTCCTGTACTGGTACCTGGTATAGGGGCGGGGGCTGGGGTGCCCATGTATGGTTATTATAACAAGGACCCCCAGGTATAGCGCCCGCACAGCGGGGAGCGCCGTGCTCAGCAGGGAGGATGGTGACGCTTCCTGTACTGGTACCTGGTATAGGGGCGGGGTGCCCATGTATGGTTATTATAACAAGGACCTCCAGGTATAGAGCCCGCACAGCGGGGAGCGCCGTGCTCAGCAGGGAGGATGGTGCCGCTTCCTGTACTGGTACCTGGTATAGGGGCTGGGGTGCCCATGTATGGTTATTATAACAAGGACCTCCAGGTATAGAGCCCGCACAGCGGGGAGCGCCGTGCTCAGCAGGGAGGATGGTGACGCTTCCTGTACTGGTACCTGGTATAGGGGCGGGGGTGCCCATGTATGGTTATTATAACAAGGACCTCCAGGTATAGAGCCCGCACAGCGGGGAGCGCCGTGCTCAGCAGGGAGGATGGTGACGCTTCCTGTACTGGTACCTGGTATAGGGGCGGGGGCTGGGGTGCCCATGTATGGTTATTATAACAATGACCTCCAGGTATAGAGCCCGCACAGCGGGGAGCGCCGTGCTCAGCAGGGAGGATGGTGACGCTTCCTGTACTGGTACCTGGTATAGGGGCTGGGGTGCCCATGTATGGTTATTATAACAAGGACCTCCAGGTATAGCGCCCGCACAGCGGGGAGCGCCGTGCTCAGCAGGGAGGATGGTGCCGCTTCCTGTACTGGTACCTGGTATAGGGGCGGGGGTGCCCATGTATGGTTATTATAACAAGGACCTCCAGGTATAGAGCCCGCACAGCGGGGAGCGCCGTGCTCAGCAGGGAGGATGGTGACGCTTCCTGTACTGGTACCTGGTATAGGGGCGGGGGTGCCCATGTATGGTTATTATAACAAGGACCCCCAGGTATAGAGCCCGCACAGCGGGGAGCGCCGTGCTCAGCAGGGAGGATGGTGCCGCTTCCTGTACTGGTACCTGGTATAGGGGCGGGGGTGCTCATGTATGGTTATTATAACAAGGACCTCCAGGTATAGAGCCCGCACAGCGGGGAGCGCCGTGCTCAGCAGGGAGGATGGTGACGCTTCCTGTACTGGTATAGGGGCGGGGGCTGGGGTGCCCATGTATGGTTATTATAACAAGGACCTCCAGGTATAGCGCCCGCACAGCGGGGAGCGCCGTGCTCAGCAGGGAGGATGGTGCCGCTTCCTGTACTGGTACCTGGTATAGGGGCGGGGGTGCCCATGTATGGTTATTATAACAAGGACCTCCAGGTATAGAGCCCGCACAGCGGGGAGCGCCGTGCTCAGCAGGGAGGATGGTGCCGCTTCCTGTACTGGTACCTGGTATAGGGGCGGGGGCTGGGGTGCCCATGTATGGTTATTATAACAAGGACCTCCAGGTATAGCGACCGCACAGTGGGGAGCGCCGTGCTCAGCAGGGAGGATGGTGACGCTTCCTGTACTGGTACCTGGTATAGGGGCGGGGGTGCCCATGTATGGTTATTATAACAAGGACCCCCAGGTATAGCGCCTGCACAGCGGGGAGCGCCGTGCTCAGCAGGGAGGATGGTGACGCTTCCTGTACTGGTACCTGGTATAGGGGCTGGGGTGCCCATGTATGGTTATTATAACAAGGACCTCCAGGTATAGAGCCCGCACAGCGGGGAGCGCCGTGCTCAGCAGGGAGGATGGTGACGCTTCCTGTACTGGTACCTGGTATAGGGGCGGGGGCTGGGGTGCCCATGTATGGTTATTATAACAAGGACCCCCAGGTATAGCGCCCGCACAGCGGGGAGCGCCGTGCTCAGCAGGGAGGATGGTGACGCTTCCTGTACTGGTACCTGGTATAGGGGCGGGGGTGCCCATGTATGGTTATTATAACAAGGACCTCCAGATATAGAGCCCGCACAGCGGGGAGCGCCGTGCTCAGCAGGGAGGATGGTGACGCTTCCTGTACTGGTACCTGGTATAGGGGGCTGGGGTGCCCATGTATGGTTATTATAACAAGGACCTCCAGGTATAGAGCCCGCACAGCGGGGAGCGCCGTGCTCAGCAGGGAGGATGGTGCCGCTTCCTGTACTGGTACCTGGTATAGTGGCGGGGTGCCCATGTATGGTTATTATAACAAGGACCTCCAGGTATAGAGCCCGCACAGCGGGGAGCGCCGTGCTCAGCAGGGAGGATGGTGACGCTTCCTGTACTGGTACCTGGTATAGGGGCGGGGTGCCCATGTATGGTTATTATAACAAGGACCTCCAGGTATAGAGCCCGCACAGCGGGGAGCGCCGTGCTCAGCAGGGAGGATGGTGACGCTTCCTGTACTGGTACCTGGTATAGGGGCTGGGGTGCCCATGTATGGTTATTATAACAAGGACCTCCAGGTATAGAGCCCGCACAGCGGGGAGCGCCGTACTCAGCAGGGAGGATGGTGACGCTTCCTGTACTGGTACCTGGTATAGGGGCTGGGGTGCCCATGTATGGTTATTATAACAAGGACCCCCAGGTATAGCGCCCGCACAGCGGGGAGCGCCGTGCTCAGCAGGGAGGATGGTGACGCTTCCTGTACTGGTACCTGGTATAGGGGCTGGGGTGCCCATGTATGGTTATTATAACAAGGACCCCCAGGTATAGCGCCCGCACAGCGGGGAGCGCCGTGCTCAGCAGGGAGGATGGTGACGCTTCCTGTACTGGTACCTGGTATAGGGGCGGGGGCTGGGGTGCCCATGTATGGTTATTATAACAAGGAACTCCAGGTATAGCGCCCGCACAGCGGTGAGCGCCGTGCTCAGCAGGGAGGATGGTGCCGCTTCCTGTACCGGTACCTGGTATAGGGGCGGGGGTGCCCATGTATGGTTATTATAACAAGGACCTCCAGGTATAGAGCCCGCACAGCGGGGAGCGCCGTGCTCAGCAGGGAGGATGGTGACGCTTCCTGTACTGGTACCTGGTATAGGGGCGGGGGCTGGGGTGCCCATGTATGGTTATTATAACAAGGACCCCCAGGTATAGAGCCCGCACAGCGGGGAGCGCCGTGCTCAGCAGGGAGGATGGTGACGCTTCCTGTACTGGTACCTGGTATAGGGGCGGGGTCTGGGGTGCCCATGTATGGTTATTATAACAAGGACCTCCAGGTATAGCGCCCACACAGTGGGGAGCGCCGTGCTCAGCAGGGAGGATGGTGACGCTTCCTGTACTGGTACCTGGTATAGGGGGCTGGGGTGCCCATGTATGGTTATTATAACAAGGACCTCCAGGTATAGGGCCCGCACAGCGGGGAGCGCCGTGCTCAGCAGGGAGGATGGTGCCGCTTCCTGTACTGGTACCTGGTATAGGGGCGGGGGCTGGGGTGCCCATGTATGGTTATTATAACAAGGACCCCCAGGTATAGCCGCACAGCGGGGAGCGCCGTGCTCAGCAGGGAGGATGGTGACGCTTCCTGTACTGGTACCTGGTATAGGGGCTGGGGTGCCCATGTATGGTTATTATAACCAGGACCACCAGGTATAGCGCCCACACAGTGGGGAGCGCCGTGCTCAGCAGGGAGGATGGTGACGCTTCCTGTACTGGTACCTGGTATAGGGGGCGGGGGTGCCCATGTATGGTTATTATAACAAGGACCTCCAGGTATAGAGCCCGCACAGCGGGGAGCGCCGTGCTCAGCAGGGAGGATGGTGCCGCTTCCTGTACTGGTACCTGGTATAGGGGCGGGGTGCCCATGTATGGTTATTATAACAAGGACCCCCAGGTATAGAGCCGGCACAGCGGGGAGCGCCGTGCTCAGCAGGGAGGATGGTGACGCTTCCTGTACTGGTACCTGGTATAGGGGCGGGGGCTGGGGTGCCCATGTATGGTTATTATAACAAGGACCTCCAGGTATAGCGCCCGCACAGCGGTGAGCGCCGTGCTCAGCAGGGAGGATGGTGCCGCTTCCTGTACCGGTACCTGGTATAGGGGCGGGGGTGCCCATGTATGGTTATTATAACAAGGACCTCCAGGTATAGAGCCCGCACAGCGGGGAGCGCCGTGCTCAGCAGGGAGGATGGTGACGCTTCCTGTACTGGTACCTGGTATAGGGGCGGGGGCTGGGGTGCCCATGTATGGTTATTATAACAAGGACCCCCAGGTATAGAGCCCGCACAGCGGGGAGCGCCGTGCTCAGCAGGGAGGATGGTGACGCTTCCTGTACTGGTACCTGGTATAGGGGCGGGGGCTGGGGTGCCCATGTATGGTTATTATAACAAGGACCTCCAGGTATAGCGCCCACACAGTGGGGAGCGCCGTGCTCAGCAGGGAGGATGGTGACGCTTCCTGTACTGGTACCTGGTATAGGGGGCTGGGGTGCCCATGTATGGTTATTATAACAAGGACCTCCAGGTATAGGGCCCGCACAGCGGGGAGCGCCGTGCTCAGCAGGGAGGATGGTGCCGCTTCCTGTACTGGTACCTGGTATAGGGGCGGGGGCTGGGGTGCCCATGTATGGTTATTATAACAAGGACCCCCAGGTATAGCCGCACAGCGGGGAGCGCCGTGCTCAGCAGGGAGGATGGTGACGCTTCCTGTACTGGTACCTGGTATAGGGGCTGGGGTGCCCATGTATGGTTATTATAACCAGGACCTCCAGGTATAGCGCCCACACAGTGGGGAGCGCCGTGCTCAGCAGGGAGGATGGTGACGCTTCCTGTACTGGTACCTGGTATAGGGGGCGGGGGTGCCCATGTATGGTTATTATAACAAGGACCTCCAGGTATAGAGCCCGCACAGCGGGGAGCGCCGTGCTCAGCAGGGAGGATGGTGCCGCTTCCTGTACTGGTACCTGGTATAGGGGCGGGGTGCCCATGTATGGTTATTATAACAAGGACCCCCAGGTATAGAGCCGGCACAGCGGGGAGCGCCGTGCTCAGCAGGGAGGATGGTGACGCTTCCTGTACTGGTACCTGGTATAGGGGCGGGGGCTGGGGTGCCCATGTATGGTTATTATAACAAGGACCCCCAGGTATAGTGCCAGCACAGCGGGGAGCGCCGTGCTCAGCAGGGAGGATGGTGCCGCTTCCTGTACTGGTACCTGGTATAGGGGCGGGGTGCCCATGTATGGTTATTATAACAAGGACCTCCAGGTATAGAGCCCGCACAGCGGGGAGCGCCGTGCTCAGCAGGGAGGATGGTGCCGCTTCCTGTACTGGTACCTGGTATAGGGGCTGGAGTGCCCATGTATGGTTATTATAACAAGGACCTCCAGGTATAGCGCCCGCACAGCGGGGAGCGCCGTGCTCAGCAGGGAGGATGGTGCCGCTTCCTGTACTGGTACCTGGTATAGGGGCTGGGGCTGGGGTGCCCATGTATGGTTATTATAACAAGGACCTCCAGGTATAGAGCCCGCACAGCGGGGAGCGCCGTGCTCAGCAGGGAGGATGGTGACGCTTCCTGTACTGGTACCTGGTATAGGGGCGGGGGCTGGGGTGCCCATGTATGGTTATTATAACAAGGACGTCCAGGTATAGAGCCCGCACAGCGGGGAGCGCCGTGCTCAGCAGGGAGGATGGTGCCGCTTCCTGTACTGGTACCTGGTATAGGGGCTGGGGTGCCCATGTATGGTTATTATAACAAGGACCCCCAGGTATAGAGCCCGCACAGCAGGGAGCGCCGTGCTCAGCAGGGAGGATGGTGACGCTTCCTGTACTGGTACCTGGTATAGGGGCGGGGGGGGCCCATGTATGGTTATTATAACAAGGACCTCCAGGTATAGCGCCCGCACAGCGGGGAGCGCCGTGCTCAGCAGGGAGGATGGTGCCGCTTCCTGTACTGGTACCTGGTATAGGGGCTGGGGTGCCCATGTATGGTTATTATAACAAGGACCTCCAGGTATAGAGCCCGCACAGCGGGGAGCGCCGTGCTCAGCAGGGAGGATGGTGACGCTTCCTGTACTGGTACCTGGTATAGGGGCGGGGGTGCCCATGTATGGTTATTATAACAAGGACCTCCAGGTATAGAGCCCGCACAGCGGGGAGCGCCGTGCTCAGCAGGGAGGATGGTGACGCTTCCTGTACTGGTACCTGGTATAGGGGCTGGGGTGCCCATGTATGGTTATTATAACAAGGACCTCCAGGTATAGCGCCCGCACAGCGGGGAGCGCCGTGCTCAGCAGGGAGGATGGTGCCGCTTCCTGTACTGGTACCTGGTATAGGGGCGGGGGCTGGGGTGCCCATGTATGGTTATTATAACAAGGACCCCCAGGTATAGCGCCCGCACAGCGGGGAGCGCCGTGCTCAGCAGGGAGGATGGTGCCGCTTCCTGTACTGGTACCTGGTATAGGGGCGGGGGTGCCCATGTATGGTTATTATAACAAGGACCTCCAGGTATAGAGCCCGCACAGCAGGGAGCGCCGTGCTCAGCAGGGAGGATGGTGACGCTTCCTGTACTGGTACCTGGTATAGGGGCGGGGGGGGCCCATGTATGGTTATTATAACAAGGACCTCCAGGTATAGAGCCCGCACAGCGGGGAGCGCCGTGCTCAGCAGGGAGGATGGTGACGCTTCCTGTACTGGTACCTGGTATAGGGGCGGGGGTGCCCATGTATGGTTATTATAACAAGGACCTCCAGGTATAGAGCCCGCACAGCGGGGAGCGCCGTGCTCAGCAGGGAGGATGGTGACGCTTCCTGTACTGGTACCTGGTATAGGGGCGGGGGTGCCCATGTATGGTTATTATAACAAGGACCTCCAGGTATAGAGCCCGCACAGCGGGGAGCGCCGTGCTCAGCAGGGAGGATGGTGCCGCTTCCTGTACTGGTACCTGGTATAGTGGCGGGCGTGCCCATGTATGGGTATTATAACAAGGACCCCCAGGTATAGCCGCACAGCGGGGAGCGCCGTGCTCAGCAGGGAGGATGGTGACGCTTCCTGTACTGGTACCTGGTATAGGGGCGGGGTGCCCATGTATGGTTATTATAACAAGGACCTCCAGGTATAGCGCCCGCACAGCAGGGAGCGCCGTGCTCAGCAGGGAGGATGGTGACGCTTCCTGTACTGGTACCTGGTATAGGGGCGGGGGGGGCCCATGTATGGTTATTATAACAAGGACCCCAAGGTATAGAGCCCACACAGTGGGGAGCACCGTGCTCAGCAGGGAGGATGGTGACGCTTCCTGTACTGGTACCTGGTATAGGGGGCTGGGGTGCCCATGTATGGTTATTATAACTAGGACCTCCAGGTATAGCAGCACAGCGGGGAGCGCCGTGCTCAGCAGGGAGGATGGTGCCGCTTCCTGTACTGGTACCTGGTATAGGGGCGGGGGCTGGGGTGCCCATGTATGGTTATTATAACAAGGACCTCCAGGTATAGCGACCGCACAGTGGGGAGCGCCGTGCTCAGCAGGGAGGATGGTGACGCTTCCTGTACTGGTACCTGGTATAGGGGCGGGGGCTGGGGTGCCCATGTATGGTTATTATAACAAGGACCTCCAGGTATAGCGCCCGCACAGCGGGGAGCGCCGTGCTCAGCAGGGAGGATGGTGCCGCTTCCTGTACTGGTACCTGGTATAGGGGCGGGGGCTGGGGTGCCCATGTATGGTTATTATAACAAGGACCCCCAGGTATAGAGCCCGCACAGCGGGGAGCGCCGTGCTCAGCAGGGAGGATGGTGACGCTTCCTGTACTGGTACCTGGTATAGGGGCTGGGGTGCCCATGTATGGTTATTATAACAAGGACCTCCAGGTATAGCGCCCGCACAGCGGGGAGCGCCGTGCTCAGCAGGGAGGATGGTGCCGCTTCCTGTACTGGTACCTGGTATAGGGGCGGGGGCTGGGGTGCCCATGTATGGTTATTATAACAAGGACCCCCAGGTATAGCGCCCGCACAGCGGGGAGCGCCGTGCTCAGCAGGGAGGATGGTGCCGCTTCCTGTACTGGTACCTGGTATAGGGGCGGGGGTGCCCATGTATGGTTATTATAACAAGGACCTCCAGGTATAGAGCCCGCACAGCAGGGAGCGCCGTGCTCAGCAGGGAGGATGGTGACGCTTCCTGTACTGGTACCTGGTATAGGGGCGGGGGGGGCCCATGTATGGTTATTATAACAAGGACCTCCAGGTATAGAGCCCGCACAGCGGGGAGCGCCGTGCTCAGCAGGGAGGATGGTGCCGCTTCCTGTACTGGTACCTGGTATAGGGGCTGGGGTGCCCATGTATGGTTATTATAACAAGGACCCCCAGGTATAGAGCCCGCACAGCGGGGAGCGCCGTGCTCAGCAGGGAGGATGGTGCCGCTTCCTGTACTGGTACCTGGTATAGGGGCGGGGGTGCCCATGTATGGTTATTATAACAAGGACCTCCAGGTATAGAGCCCGCACAGCGGGGAGCACCGTGCTCAGCAGGGAGGATGGTGCCGCTTCCTATACTGGTACCTGGTATAGGGGCGGGGGTGCCCATGTATGGTTATTATAACAAGGACCTCCAGGTATAGAGCCCGCACAGCGGGGAGCGCCGTGCTCAGCAGGGAGGATGGTGACGCTTCCTGTACTGGTACCTGGTATAGGGGCGGGGTGCCCATGTATGGTTATTATAACAAGGACCTCCAGGTATAGAGCCCGCACAGCGGGGAGCGCCGTGCTCAGCAGGGAGGATGGTGCCGCTTCCTGTACTGGTACCTGGTATAGGGGCGGGGGCTGGGGTGCCCATGTATGGTTATTATAACAAGGACCTCCAGGTATAGGGCCCGCACAGCGGGGAGCGCCGTGCTCAGCAGGGAGGATGGTGCCGCTTCCTGTACTGGTACCTGGTATAGGGGCGGGGGCTGGGGTGCCCATGTATGGTTATTATAACAAGGACCTCCAGGTATAGAGCCCGCACAGCGGGGAGCGCCGTGCTCAGCAGGGAGGATGGTGCCGCTTCCTGTACTGGTACCTGGTATAGGGGCGGGGTGCCCATGTATGGTTATTATAACAAGGACCTCCAGGTATAGCGCCCGCACAGCGGGGAGCGCCGTACTCAGCAGGGAGGATGGTGACGCTTCCTGTACTGGTACCTGGTATAGGGGTGGGGGCTGGGGTGCCCATGTATGGTTATTATAACAAGGACCCCCAGGTATAGAGCCCGCACAGCGGGGAGCGCCGTGCTCAGCAGGGAGGATGGTGACGCTTCCTGTACTGGTACCTGGTATAGGGGCGGGGGCTGGGGTGCCCATGTGTGGTTATTATAACAAGGACCCCCAGGTATAGAGCCCGCACAGCGGGGAGCGCCGTGCTCAGCAGGGAGGATGGTGACGCTTCCTGTACTGGTACCTGGTATAGGGGCTGGGGTGCCCATGTGTGGTTATTATAACAAGGACCCCCAGGTATAGCGCCCGCACAGCGGGGAGCGCCGTACTCAGCAGGGAGGATGGTGACGCTTCCTGTACTGGTACCTGGTATAGGGGCTGGGGTGCCCATGTATGGTTATTATAACAAGGACCCCCAGGTATAGAGCCCGCACAGCGGGGAGCGCCGTGCTCAGCAGGGAGGATGGTGACGCTCCCTGTACTGGTACCTGGTATAGGGGCGGGGGTGCCCATGTATGGTTATTATAACAAGGACCTCCAGGTATAGAGCCCGCACAGCGGGGAGCGCCGTGCTCAGCAGGGAGGATGGTGACGCTTCCTGTACTGGTACCTGGTATAGGGGCGGGGGTGCCCATGTATGGTTATTATAACAAGGACCTCCAGGTATAGCGCCCGCACAGCGGGGAGCGCCGTGCTCAGCAGGGAGGATGGTGCCGCTTCCTGTACTGGTACCTGGTATAAGGGCTGGGGTGCCCATGTATGGTTATATAACAAGGACCCCCAGGTATAGAGCCCGCACAGCGGGGAGCGCCGTGCTCAGCAGGGAGGATGGTGACGCTTCCTGTACTGGTACCTGGTATAGGGGCGGGGGTGCCCATGTATGGTTATTATAACAAGGACCCCCAGGTATAGAGCCCGCACAGCGGGGAGCGCCGTGCTCAGCAGGGAGGATGGTGCCGCTTCCTGTACTGGTACCTGGTATAGGGGCGGGGTGCCCATGTATGGTTATTATAACAAGGACCTCCAGGTATAGAGCCCGCACAGCGGGGAGCGCCGTGCTCAGCAGGGAGGATGGTGACGCTTCCTGTACTGGTACCTGGTATAGGGGCGGGGGCTGGGGTGCCCATGTATGGTTATTATAACAAGGACCTCCAGGTATAGAGCCCGCACAGCAGGGAGCGCCGTGCTCAGCAGGGAGGATGGTGCCGCTTCCTGTACTGGTACCTGGTATAGGGGCGGGGGTGCCCATGTATGGTTATTATAACAAGGACCTCCAGGTATAGAGCCCGCACAGCGGGGAGCGCCGTGCTCAGCAGGGAGGATGGTGACGCTTCCTGTACTGGTACCTGGTATAGGGGCGGGGGTGCCCATGTATGGTTATTATAACAAGGACCTCCAGGTATAGAGCCCGCACAGCGGGGAGCGCCGTGCTCAGCAGGGAGGATGGTGACGCTTCCTGTACTGGTACCTGGTATAGGGGCGGGGGTGCCCATGTATGGTTATTATAACAAGGACCTCCAGGTATAGAGCCCGCACAGCGGGGAGCGCCGTGCTCAGCAGGGAGGATGGTGACGCTTCCTGTACTGGTACCTGGTATAGGGGCGGGGGCTGGGGTGCCCATGTATGGTTATTATAACAAGGACCCCCAGGTATAGAGCCCGTACAGCGGGGAGCGCCGTGCTCAGCAGGGAGGATGGTGCCGCTTCCTGTACTGGTACCTGGTTTAGGGGCGGGGGCTGGGGTGCCCATGTATGGTTATTATAACAAGGACCCCCAGGTATAGAGCCCGTACAGCGGGGAGCGCCGTGCTCAGCAGGGAGGATGGTGCCGCTTCCTGTACTGGTACCTGGTATAGGGGCTGGGGTGCCCATGTATGGTTATTATAACAAGGACCCCCAGGTATAGAGCCCGCACAGCGGGGAGCGCCGTGCTCAGCAGGGAGGATGGTGACGCTTCCTGTACTGGTACCTGGTATAGGGTCGGGGGTGCCCATGTATGGTTATTATAACAAGGACCTCCAGGTATAGAGCCCGCACAGCGGGGAGCGCCGTGCTCAGCAGGGAGGATGGTGACGCTTCCTGTACTGGTACCTGGTATAGGGGCGGGGGTGCCCATGTATGGTTATTATAACAAGGACCTCCAGGTATAGCGCCTGCACAGCGGGGAGCGCCGTGCTCAGCAGGGAGGATGGTGACGCTTCCTGTACTGGTACCTGGTATAGGGGCTGGGGTGCCCATGTATGGTTATTATAACAAGGACCCCCAGGTATAGAGCCCGCACAGCGGGGAGCGCCGTGCTCAGCAGGGAGGATGGTGCCGCTTCCTGTACTGGTATAGGGGCGGGGGCTGGGGGGCCCATGTATGGTTATTATAACAAGGACCTCCAGGTATAGAGCCCGCACAGCGGGGAGCGCCGTGCTCAGCAGGGAGGATGGTGACGCTTCCTGTACTGGTATAGGGGCGGGGGTGCCCATGTATGGTTATTATAACAAGGACCCCCAGGTATAGCGCCCGCACAGCGGGGAGCGCCGTGCTCAGCAGGGAGGATGGTGACGCTTCCTGTACTGGTACCTGGTATAGGGGCTGGGGTGCCCATGTATGGTTATTATAACAAGGACCTCCAGGTATAGAGCCCGCACAGCGGGGAGCGCCGTGCTCAGCAGGGAGGATGGTGCCGCTTCCTGTACTGGTATAGGGGCGGGGGCTGGGGTGCCCATGTATGGTTATTATAACAAGGACCTCCAGGTATAGCGCCCGCACAGCGGGGAGCGCCGTGCTCAGCAGGGAGGATGGTGCCGCTTCCTGTACTGGTACCTGGTATAGGGGCTGGGGCTGGGGTGCCCATGTATGGTTATTATAACAAGGACCTCCAGGTATAGAGCCCGCACAGCGGGGAGCGCCGTGCTCAGCAGGGAGGATGGTGCCGCTTCCTGTACTGGTACCTGGTATAGGGGCTGGGGTGCCCATGTATGGTTATTATAACAAGGACCCCCAGGTATAGAGCCCGCACAGCGGGGAGCGCCGTGCTCAGCAGGGAGGATGGTGCCGCTTCCTGTACTGGTACCTGGTATAGGGGCTGGGGTGCCCATGTATGGTTATTATAACAAGGACCTCCAGGTATAGAGCCCGCACAGCGGGGAGCGCCGTGCTCAGCAGGGAGGATGGTGCCGCTTCCTGTACTGGTACCTGGTATAGGGGCGGGGGGGGCCCATGTATGGTTATTATAACAAGGACCTCCAGGTATAGAGCCCGCACAGCGGGGAGCGCCGTGCTCAGCAGGGAGGATGGTGACGCTTCCTGTACTGGTACCTGGTATAGGGGCGGGGGTGCCCATGTATGGTTATTATATCCAGGACCTCCAGGTATAGCGACCGCACAGTGGGGAGCGCCGTGCTCAGCAGGGAGGATGGTGACGCTTCCTGTACTGGTACCTGGTATAGGGGCGGGGGCTGGGGTGCCCATGTATGGTTATTATAACAAGGACCTCCAGGTATAGAGCCCGCACAGCGGGGAGCGCCGTGCTCAGCAGGGAGGATGGTGCCGCTTCCTGTACTGGTACCTGGTATAGGGGCGGGGGCTGGGGTGCCCATGTATGGTTATTATAACAAGGACCCCCAGGTATAGCGCCCGCACAGCGGGGAGCGCCGTGCTCAGCAGGGAGGATGGTGACGCTTCCTGTACTGGTACCTGGTATAGGGGCGGGGGTGCCCATGTATGGTTATTATATCCAGGACCTCCAGGTATAGCGACCGCACAGTGGGGAGCGCCGTGCTCAGCAGGGAGGATGGTGACGCTTCCTGTACTGGTACCTGGTATAGGGGCGGGGGCTGGGGTGCCCATGTATGGTTATTATAACAAGGACCTCCAGGTATAGAGCCCGCACAGCGGGGAGCGCCGTGCTCAGCAGGGAGGATGGTGCCGCTTCCTGTACTGGTACCTGGTATAGGGGCGGGGGCTGGGGTGCCCATGTATGGTTATTATAACAAGGACCCCCAGGTATAGCGCCCGCACAGCGGGGAGCGCCGTGCTCAACAGGGAGGATGGTGACGCTTCCTGTACTGGTACCTGGTATAGGGGCGGGGGTGCCCATGTATGGTTATTATAACAAGGACCTCCAGGTATAGAGCCCGCACAGCGGGGAGCGCCGTGCTCAGCAGGGAGGATGGTGCCGCTTCCTGTACTGGTACCTGGTATAGTGGCGGGGGCTGGGGTGCCCATGTATGGTTATTATAACAAGGACCCCCAGGTATAGCGCCCGCACAGCGGGGAGCGCCGTGCTCAGCAGGGAGGATGGTGCCGCTTCCTGTACTGGTACCTGGTATAGGGGCGGGGGCTGGGGTGCCCATGTATGGTTATTATAACAAGGACCCCCAGGTATAGCCGCACAGCGGGGAGCGCCGTGCTCAGCAGGGAGGATGGTGACGCTTCCTGTACTGGTACCTGGTATAGGGGCTGGGGTGCCCATGTATGGTTATTATAACCAGGACCTCCAGGTATAGCGCCCACACAGTGGGGAGCGCCGTGCTCAACAGGGAGGATGGTGACGCTTCCTGTACTGGTACCTGGTATAGGGGGCTGGGGTGCCCATGTATGGTTATTATAACAAGGACCTCCAGGTATAGAGCCCGCACAGCGGGGAGCGCCGTGCTCAGCAGGGAGGATGGTGCCGCTTCCTGTACTGGTACCTGGTATAGGGGCGGGGGCGCCCATGTATGGTTATTATAACTAGGACCTCCAGGTATAGCGACCGCACAGTGGGGAGCGCCGTGCTCAGCAGGGAGGATGGTGACGCTTCCTGTACTGGTACCTGGTATAGGGGCGGGGGCTGGGGTGCCCATGTATGGTTATTATAACAAGGACCTCCAGGTATAGCGCCCGCACAGCGGGGAGCGCCGTGCTCAGCAGGGAGGATGGTGCCGCTTCCTGTACTGGTACCTGGTATAGGGGCGGGGGCTGGGGTGCCCATGTATGGTTATTATAACAAGGACCTCCAGGTATAGCGCCCGCACAGCGGGGAGCGCCGTGCTCAGCAGGGAGGATGGTGCCGCTTCCTGTACTGGTACCTGGTATATTGGCGGGGTGCCCATGTATGGTTATTATAACAAGGACCTCCAGGTATAGAGCCCGCACAGCGGGGAGCACCGTGCTCAGCAGGGAGGATGGTGCCGCTTCCTGTACTGGTACCTGGTATAGGGGCGGGGGGGCCCATGTATGGTTATTATAACAAGGACCTCCAGGTATAGCGCCCGCACAGCGGGGAGCGCCGTGCTCAGCAGGGAGGATGGTGACGCTTCCTGTACTGGTACCTGGTATAGGGTCGGGGTGCCCATGTATGGTTATTATAACAAGGACCTCCAGGTATAGAGCCCGCACAGCGGGGAGCGCCGTGCTCAGCAGGGAGGATGGTGCCGCTTCCTGTACTGGTACCTGGTATAGGGGCGGGGGTGCCCATGTATGGTTATTATAACAAGGACCTCCAGGTATAGAGCCCGCACAGCGGGGAGCGCCGTGCTCAGCAGGGAGGATGGTGACGCTTCCTGTACTGGTACCTGGTATAGGGGCGGGGGTGCCCATGTATGGTTATTATAACAAGGACCTCCAGGTATAGAGCCCGCACAGCGGGGAGCGCCGTGCTCAGCAGGGAGGATGGTGACGCTTCCTGTACTGGTACCTGGTATAGGGGCGGGGTGCCCATGTATGGTTATTATAACAAGGACCTCCAGGTATAGAGCCCGCACAGCGGGGAGCGCCGTGCTCAGCAGGGAGGATGGTGCCGCTTCCTGTACTGGTATAGGGGCGGGGGCTGGGGTGCCCATGTATGGTTATTATAACAAGGACCTCCAGGTATAGAGCCCGCACAGCGGGGAGCGCCGTGCTCAGCAGGGAGGATGGTGCCGCTTCCTGTACTGGTACCTGGTATAGGGGCTGGGGTGCCCATGTATGGTTATTATAACAAGGACCCCCAGGTATAGAGCCCGCACAGCGGGGAGCGCCGTGCTCAGCAGGGAGGATGGTGCCGCTTCCTGTACTGGTACCTGGTATAGGGGCTGGGGTGCCCATGTATGGTTATTATAACAAGGACCTCCAGGTATAGAGCCCGCACAGCGGGGAGCGCCGTGCTCAGCAGGGAGGATGGTGCCGCTTCCTGTACTGGTACCTGGTATAGGGGCGGGGGGGGCCCATGTATGGTTATTATAACAAGGACCTCCAGGTATAGAGCCCGCACAGCGGGGAGCGCCGTGCTCAGCAGGGAGGATGGTGACGCTTCCTGTACTGGTACCTGGTATAGGGGCGGGGGTGCCCATGTATGGTTATTATATCCAGGACCTCCAGGTATAGCGACCGCACAGTGGGGAGCGCCGTGCTCAGCAGGGAGGATGGTGACGCTTCCTGTACTGGTACCTGGTATAGGGGCGGGGGCTGGGGTGCCCATGTATGGTTATTATAACAAGGACCTCCAGGTATAGAGCCCGCACAGCGGGGAGCGCCGTGCTCAGCAGGGAGGATGGTGCCGCTTCCTGTACTGGTACCTGGTATAGGGGCGGGGGCTGGGGTGCCCATGTATGGTTATTATAACAAGGACCCCCAGGTATAGCGCCCGCACAGCGGGGAGCGCCGTGCTCAGCAGGGAGGATGGTGACGCTTCCTGTACTGGTACCTGGTATAGGGGCGGGGGTGCCCATGTATGGTTATTATATCCAGGACCTCCAGGTATAGCGACCGCACAGTGGGGAGCGCCGTGCTCAGCAGGGAGGATGGTGACGCTTCCTGTACTGGTACCTGGTATAGGGGCGGGGGCTGGGGTGCCCATGTATGGTTATTATAACAAGGACCTCCAGGTATAGAGCCCGCACAGCGGGGAGCGCCGTGCTCAGCAGGGAGGATGGTGCCGCTTCCTGTACTGGTACCTGGTATAGGGGCGGGGGCTGGGGTGCCCATGTATGGTTATTATAACAAGGACCCCCAGGTATAGCGCCCGCACAGCGGGGAGCGCCGTGCTCAACAGGGAGGATGGTGACGCTTCCTGTACTGGTACCTGGTATAGGGGCGGGGGTGCCCATGTATGGTTATTATAACAAGGACCTCCAGGTATAGAGCCCGCACAGCGGGGAGCGCCGTGCTCAGCAGGGAGGATGGTGCCGCTTCCTGTACTGGTACCTGGTATAGTGGCGGGGGCTGGGGTGCCCATGTATGGTTATTATAACAAGGACCCCCAGGTATAGCGCCCGCACAGCGGGGAGCGCCGTGCTCAGCAGGGAGGATGGTGCCGCTTCCTGTACTGGTACCTGGTATAGGGGCGGGGGCTGGGGTGCCCATGTATGGTTATTATAACAAGGACCCCCAGGTATAGCCGCACAGCGGGGAGCGCCGTGCTCAGCAGGGAGGATGGTGACGCTTCCTGTACTGGTACCTGGTATAGGGGCTGGGGTGCCCATGTATGGTTATTATAACCAGGACCTCCAGGTATAGCGCCCACACAGTGGGGAGCGCCGTGCTCAACAGGGAGGATGGTGACGCTTCCTGTACTGGTACCTGGTATAGGGGGCTGGGGTGCCCATGTATGGTTATTATAACAAGGACCTCCAGGTATAGAGCCCGCACAGCGGGGAGCGCCGTGCTCAGCAGGGAGGATGGTGCCGCTTTCTGTACTGGTACCTGGTATAGGGGCGGGGGCGCCCATGTATGGTTATTATAACTAGGACCTCCAGGTATAGCGACCGCACAGTGGGGAGCGCCGTGCTCAGCAGGGAGGATGGTGACGCTTCCTGTACTGGTACCTGGTATAGGGGCGGGGGCTGGGGTGCCCATGTATGGTTATTATAACAAGGACCTCCAGGTATAGCGCCCGCACAGCGGGGAGCGCCGTGCTCAGCAGGGAGGATGGTGCCGCTTCCTGTACTGGTACCTGGTATAGGGGCGGGGGCTGGGGTGCCCATGTATGGTTATTATAACAAGGACCCCCAGGTATAGCCGCACAGCGGGGAGCGCCGTGCTCAACAGGGAGGATGGTGACGCTTCCTGTACTGGTACCTGGTATAGGGGGCTGGGGTGCCCATGTATGGTTATTATAACAAGGACCTCCAGGTATAGCGCCCGCACAGCGGGGAGCGCCGTGCTCAGCAGGGAGGATGGTGACGCTTCCTGTACTGGTACCTGGTATAGGGTCGGGGTGCCCATGTATGGTTATTATAACAAGGACCTCCAGGTATAGAGCCCGCACAGCGGGGAGCGCCGTGCTCAGCAGGGAGGATGGTGCCGCTTCCTGTACTGGTACCTGGTATAGGGGCGGGGGTGCCCATGTATGGTTATTATAACAAGGACCTCCAGGTATAGAGCCCGCACAGCGGGGAGCGCCGTGCTCAGCAGGGAGGATGGTGACGCTTCCTGTACTGGTACCTGGTATAGGGGCGGGGGTGCCCATGTATGGTTATTATAACAAGGACCTCCAGGTATAGAGCCCGCACAGCGGGGAGCGCCGTGCTCAGCAGGGAGGATGGTGACGCTTCCTGTACTGGTACCTGGTATAGGGGCGGGGTGCCCATGTATGGTTATTATAACAAGGACCTCCAGGTATAGCAGCACAGCGGGGAGCGCCGTGCTCAGCAGGGAGGATGGTGACGCTTCCTGTACTGGTACCTGGTATAGGGGCGGGGTGCCCATGTATGGTTATTATAACAAGGACCTCCAGGTATAGCGCCCGCACAGCGGGGAGCGCCGTACTCAGCAGGGAGGATGGTGACGCTTCCTGTACTGGTACCTGGTATAGGGGCGGGGGCTGGGGTGCCCATGTGTGGTTATTATAACAAGGACCCCCAGGTATAGAGCCCGCACAGCGGGGAGCGCCGTGCTCAGCAGGGAGGATGGTGACGCTTCCTGTACTGGTACCTGGTATAGGGGCTGGGGTGCCCATGTATGGTTATTATAACAAGGACCTCCAGGTATAGCGCCCGCACAGCGGGGAGCGCCGTGCTCAGCAGGGAGGATGGTGCCGCTTCCTGTACTGGTACCTGGTATAGGGGCGGGGGTGCCCATGTATGGTTATTATAACAAGGACCCCCAGGTATAGAGCCCGCACAGCGGGGAGCGCCGTGCTCAGCAGGGAGGATGGTGACGCTTCCTGTACTGGTACCTGGTATAGGGGCGGGGGCTGGGGTGCCCATGTATGGTTATTATAACAAGGACCCCCAGGTATAGAGCCCGCACAGCGGGGAGCGCCGTGCTCAGCAGGGAGGATGGTGACGCTTCCTGTACTGGTACCTGGTATAGGGGCGGGGGCTGGGGTGCCCATGTATGGTTATTATAACAAGGACCTCCAGGTATAGAGCCCGCACAGCGGGGAGCGCCGTGCTCAGCAGGGAGGATGGTGCCGCTTCCTGTACTGGTACCTGGTATAGGGGCGGGGGCTGGGGTGCCCATGTATGGTTATTATAACAAGGACCCCCATGTATAGAGCCCGCACAGCGGGGAGCGCCGTGCTCAGCAGGGAGGATGGTGACGCTTCCTGTACTGGTACCTGGTATAGGGGCGGGGGCTGGGGTGCCCATGTTTGGTTATTATAACAAGGACCCCCAGGTATAGAGCCCGCACAGCGGGGAGCGCCGTGCTCAGCAGGGAGGATGGTGACGCTTCCTGTACTGGTACCTGGTATAGGGGCTGGGGTGCCCATGTATGGTTATTATAACAAGGACCTCCAGGTATAGCGCCCGCACAGTGGGGAGCGCCGTGCTCAGCAGGGAGGATGGTGCCGCTTCCTGTACTGGTACCTGGTATAGGGGGCTGGGGTGCCCATGTATGGTTATTATAACAAGGACCTCCAGGTATAGAGCCCGCACAGCGGGGAGCGCCGTGCTCAGCAGGGAGGATGGTGCCGCTTCCTGTACTGGTACCTGGTATAGGGGCGGGGGTGCCCATGTATGGTTATTATAACAAGGACCTCCAGGTATAGCGCCCGCACGGCGGGGAGCGCCGTGCTCAGCAGGGAGGGTGGTGACGCTTCCTGTACTGGTACCTGGTATAGGGGCGGGGGCTGGGGTGCCCATGTATGGTTATTATAACAAGGACCTCCAGGTATAGAGCCCGCACAGTGGGGAGCGCCGTGCTCAGCAGGGAGGATGGTGACGCTTCCTGTACTGGTACCTGGTATAGGGGCTGGGGTGCCCATGTATGGTTATTATAACAAGGACCCCCAGGTATAGAGCCCGCACAGCGGGGAGCGCCGTGCTCAGCAGGGAGGATGGTGACGCTTCCTGTACTGGTACCTGGTATAGGGGCGGGGGCTGGGGTGCCCATGTATGGTTATTATAACAAGGACCCCCAGGTATAGAGCCCGCACAGCGGGGAGCGCCGTGCTCAGCAGGGAGGATGGTGACGCTTCCTGTACTGGTACCTGGTATAGGGGCGGGGGCTGGGGTGCCCATGTATGGTTATTATAACAAGGACCTCCAGGTATAGAGCCCGCACAGCGGGGAGCGCCGTGCTCAGCAGGGAGGATGGTGCCGCTTCCTGTACTGGTACCTGGTATAGGGGCGGGGGTGCCCATGTATGGTTATTATAACAAGGACCTCCAGGTATAGCGCCCGCACAGCGGGGAGCGCCGTGCTCAGCAGGGAGGATGGTGACGCTTCCTGTACTGGTACCTGGTATAGGGGCGGGGGCTGGGGTGCCCATGTATGGTTATTATAACAAGGACCTCCAGGTATAGAGCCCGCACAGCGGGGAGCGCCGTGCTCAGCAGGGAGGATGGTGCCGCTTCCTGTACTGGTACCTGGTATAGGGGCTGGGGTGCCCATGTATGGTTATTATAACAAGGACCTCCAGGTATAGAGCCCGCACAGCGGGGAGCGCCGTGCTCAGCAGGGAGGATGGTGCCGCTTCCTGTACTGGTACCTGGTATAGGGGCTGGGGTGCCCATGTATGGTTATTCTAACAAGGACCTCCAGGTATAGCGCCCGCACAGCGGGGAGCGCCGTGCTCAGCAGGGAGGATGGTGACGCTTCCTGTACTGGTACCTGGTATAGGGGCGGGGGCTGGGGTGCCCATGTTTGGTTATTATAACAAGGACCCCCAGGTATAGAGCCCGCACAGCGGGGAGCGCCGTGCTCAGCAGGGAGGATGGTGACGCTTCCTGTACTGGTACCTGGTATAGGGGCTGGGGTGCCCATGTATGGTTATTCTAACAAGGACCTCCAGGTATAGCGCCCGCACAGCGGGGAGCGCCGTGCTCAGCAGGGAGGATGGTGCCGCTTCCTGTACTGGTACCTGGTATAGGGGCGGGGGCTGGGGTGCCCATGTATGGTTATTATAACAAGGACCTCCAGGTATAGAGCCCGCACAGCGGGGAGCGCCGTGCTCAGCAGGGAGGATGGTGACGCTTCCTGTACTGGTACCTGGTATAGGGGCGGGGGTGCCCATGTATGGTTATTATAACAAGGACCCCCAGGTATAGAGCCCGCACAGCGGGGAGCGCCATGCTCAGCAGGGAGGATGGTGCCGCTTCCTGCACTGGTTCCTGGTATAGGGGCGGGGGCTGGGGGGCCCATGTATGGTTATTATAACAAGGACCCCCAGGTATAGAGCCCGCACAGCGGGGAGCGCCGTGCTCAGCAGGGAGGATGGTGCCGCTTCCTGTACTGGTACCTGGTATAGGGGCGGGGGTGCCCATGTATGGTTATTATAACAAGGACCTCCAGGTATAGCGCCCGCACAGCGGGGAGCGCCGTGCTCAGCAGGGAGGATGGTGACGCTTCCTGTACTGGTACCTGGTATAGGGGCGGGGGTGCCCATGTATGGTTATTATAACAAGGACCTCCAGGTATAGAGCCCGCACAGCAGGGAGCGCCGTGCTCAGCAGGGAGGATGGTGACGCTTCCTGTACTGGTACCTGGTATAGGGGCGGGGGCTGGGGTGCCCATGTATGGTTATTATAACAAGGACCCCCAGGTATAGAGCCCGCACAGCGGGGAGCGCCGTGCTCAGCAGGGAGGATGGTGACGCTTCCTGTACTGGTACCTGGTATAGGGGCTGGGGTGCCCATGTATGGTTATTATAACAAGGACCTCCAGGTATAGAGCCCGCACAGCGGGGAGCGCCGTGCTCAGCAGGGAGGATGGTGCCGCTTCCTGTACTGGTACCTGGTATAGGGGCGGGGGCTGGGGTGCCCATGTATGGTTATTATAACAAGGACCTCCAGGTATAGCGCCCGCACAGCGGGGAGCGCCGTGCTCAGCAGGGAGGATGGTGACGCTTCCTGTACTGGTACCTGGTATAGGGGCTGGGGGGCCCATGTATGGTTATTATAACAAGGACCCCCAGGTATAGAGCCCGCACAGCGGGGAGCGCCGTGCTCAGCAGGGAGGATGGTGACGCTTCCTGTACTGGTACCTGGTATAGGGGCGGGGGCTGGGGTGCCCATGTATGGTTATTATAACAAGGACCCCCAGGTATAGCGCCCGCACAGCGGGGAGCGCCGTGCTCAGCAGGGAGGATGGTGACGCTTCCTGTACTGGTACCTGGTATAGGGGCGGGGTGCCCATGTATGGTTATTATAACAAGGACCTCCAGGTATAGAGCCCGCACAGCGGGGAGCGCCGTGCTCAGCAGGGAGGATGGTGCCGCTTCCTGTACTGGTACCTGGTATAGGGGCGGGGGCTGGGGTGCCCATGTGTGGTTATTATAACAAGGACCTCCAGGTATAGCGCCCGCACAGCGGGGAGCGCCGTGCTCAGCAGGGAGGATGGTGCCGCTTCCTGTACTGGTACCTGGTATAGGGGCTGGGGTGCCCATGTATGGTTATTATAACAAGGACCTCCAGGTATAGAGCCCGCACAGCGGGGAGCGCCGTGCTCAGCAGGGAGGATGGTGACGCTTCCTGTACTGGTATAGGGGCGGGGGTGCCCATGTATGGTTATTATAACAAGGACCTCCAGGTATAGCGCCCGCACAGCGGGGAGCGCCGTGCTCAGCAGGGAGGATGGTGCCGCTTCCTGTACTGGTACCTGGTATAGGGGCTGGGGTGCCCATGTATGGTTATTATAACAAGGACCTCCAGGTATAGCGCCCGCACAGCGGGGAGCGCCGTGCTCAGCAGGGAGGATGGTGACGCTTCCTGTACTGGTACCTGGTATAGGGGCGGGGGTGCCCATGTATGGTTATTATAACAAGGACCTCCAGGTATAGCGCCCGCACAGCGGGGAGCGCCGTGCTCAGCAGGGAGGATGGTGACGCTTCCTGTACTGGTACCTGGTATAGGGGCTGGGGTGCCCATGTATGGTTATTATAACAAGGACCTCCAGGTATAGAGCCCGCACAGCGGGGAGCGCCGTGCTCAGCAGGGAGGATGGTGCCGCTTCCTGTACTGGTACCTGGTATAGGGGCGGGGGCTGGGGTGCCCATGTATGGTTATTATAACAAGGACCTCCAGATATAGAGCCCGCACAGTGGGGAGCGCCGTGCTCAGCAGGGAGGATGGTGACGCTTCCTGT
The DNA here is from genome assembly GCF_040894005.1 of Engystomops pustulosus. Taxonomy (NCBI): domain Eukaryota; kingdom Metazoa; phylum Chordata; class Amphibia; order Anura; family Leptodactylidae; genus Engystomops; species Engystomops pustulosus. Next base: position 213,284 of record NW_027285004.1, read on the forward strand.
ACTGGTACCTGGTATAGGGGCTGGGGTGCCCATGTATGGTTATTATAACAAGGACCTCCAGGTATAGAGCCCGCACAGTGGGGAGCGCCGTGCTCAGCAGGGAGGATGGTGACGCTTCCTGTACTGGTACCTGGTATAGGGGCGGGGGGCTGGGGTGCCCATGTATGGTTATTATAACAAGGACCTCCAGGTATAGAGCCCGCACAGTGGGGAGCGCCGTGCTCAGCAGGGAGGATGGTGACGCTTCCTGTACTGGTACCTGGTATAGGGGCGGGGGGCTGGGGTGCCCATGTATGGTTATTATAACAAGGACCTCCAGGTATAGAGCCCGCACAGTGGGGAGCACCGTGCTCAGCAGGGAGGATGGTGACGCTTCCTGTACTGGTACCTGGTATAGGGGCGGGGGTGCCCATGTATGGTTATTATAACAAGGACCTCCAGGTATAGAGCCCGCACAGTGGGGAGCGCCGTGCTCAGCAGGGAGGATGGTGACGCTTCCTGTACTGGTACCTGGTATAGGGGCGGGGGTGCCCATGTATGGTTATTATAACAAGGACCTCCAGGTATAGAGCCCGCATAGCGGGGAGCGCCGTGCTCAGCAGGGAGGATGGTGACGCTTCCTGTACTGGTACCTGGTATAGGGGCGGGGACTGGGGTGCCCATGTATGGTTATTATAACAAGGACCTCTCACTTGTACGTAACACACAATACTGAGTCACCGCCCTGCCGTGTCCCTGGACTGGCCGTAAAATCAGGGACCTGAGGAGCACAGTCACTTGGGGGGGGGGGGGGGGTGTCCTCAGAGTCACTTTATAATTATATAGCTCCAAGGTCATGTACGTTATCCAGCCCCCACCCCCTTATACACAGGCAGAGACCCCAGACCAGACAGCCCCCACCCCCTTATACACAGGCAGAGACCCCAGACCAGACAGCCCCCACCCCCTTATACACAGGCAGAGACCCCAGACCAGACAGCCCCCGCCCCCTTATACACAGGCAGAGACCCCAGACCAGACAGCCCCCGCCCCCATATACACAGGCAGAGACCCCAGACCAGACAGCCCCCGCCCCCATATACACAGGCAGAGACCCCAGACCAGACAGCCCCCGCCCCCATATACACAGGCAGACCCCAGACCAGACAGCCCCCGCCCCCTTATACACAGGCAGAGACCCCAGACCAGACAGCCCCGCCCCCATATACACAGGCAGAGACCCCAGACCAGACAGCCCCGCCCCCATATACACAGGCAGAGACCCCAGACCAGACAGCCCCCGCCCCCATATACACAGGCAGAGACCCCAGACCAGACAGCCCCCACCCCCATATACACAGGCAGAGACCCCAGACCAGACAGCCCCCACCCCCATATACACAGGCAGAGACCCCAGACCAGACAGCCCCCCCCACCCCCATATACACAGGCAGAGACCCCAGACCAGACAGCCCCCCCCACCCCCATATACACAGGCAGAGACCCCAGACCAGACAGCCCCCACCCCCTTATACACAGGCAGAGACCCCAGACCAGACAGCCCCCCCCCCCCCCATATACACAGGCAGAGACCCCAGACCAGACAGCCCCCCCCACCCCCATATACACAGGCAGAGACCCCAGACCTGACAGCCCCCGCCCCCTTATACACAGGCAGAGACCCCAGACCAGACAGCCCCCCCCACCCCCATATACACAGGCAGAGACCCCAGACCAGACAGCCCCCGCCCCCCATATACACAGGCAGAGACCCCAGACCAGACAGCCCCCACCCCCATATACACAGGCAGAGACCCCAGACCAGACAGCCCCCACCCCCATATACACAGGCAGAGACCCCAGACCAGACAGCCCCCGCCCCCATATACACAGGCAGAGACCCCAGACCAGACAGCCCCCGCCCCCCATATACACAGGCAGAGACCCCAGACCAGACAGCCCCGCCCCCATATACACAGGCAGAGACCCCAGACCAGACAGCCCCCGCCCCCATATACACAGGCAGAGACCCCAGACCAGACAGCCCCCCCCCCCCATATACACAGGCAGAGACCCCAGACCAGACAGCCCCCCCCCCCATATACACAGGCAGAGACCCCAGACCAGGCAGCCCCCGCCCCCATATACACAGGCAGAGACCCCAGACCAGACAGCCCCCGCCCCCATATACACAGGCAGAGACCCCAGACCAGACAGCCCCCGCCCCCATATACACAGAGACCCCAGACCAGACAGCCCCCGCCCCCTTATACACAGAGACCCCAGACCAGACAGCCCCCGCCCCCTTATACACAGAGACCCCAGACCAGACAGCCCCCGCCCCCTTATACACAGAGACCCCAGACCAGACAGCCCCCGCCCCCTTATACACAGGCAGAGACCCCAGACCAGACAGCCCCCGCCCCCATATACACAGAGACCCCAGACCAGACAGCCCCCGCCCCCTTATACACAGGCAGAGACCCCAGACCAGACAGCCCCCGCCCCCCATATACACAGGCAGAGACCCCAGACCAGACAGCCCCCGCCCCCCATATACACAGAGACCCCAGACCAGACAGCCCCCCCCCCATATACACAGGCAGAGACCCCAGACCAGACAGCCCCCACCCCCTTATACACAGGCAGAGACCCCAGACCAGACAGCCCCGCCCCCATATACACAGGCAGAGACCCCAGACCAGACAGCCCCCCCCCCCCCATATACACAGGCAGAGACCCCAGACCAGACAGCCCCCCCCCCCCCCATATACACAGGCAGAGACCCCAGACCAGACAGCCCCGCCCCCATATACACAGGCAGACCCCAGACCAGACAGCCCCGCCCCCCATATACACAGGCAGAGACCCCAGACCAGACAGCCCCCGCCCCCATACACAGGCAGAGACCCCAGACCAGACAGCCCCCGCCCCCATACACAGGCAGAGACCCCAGACCAGACAGCCCCGCCCCCATATACACAGGCAGAGACCCCAGACCAGACAGCCCCCGCCCCCCATATACACAGGCAGAGACCCCAGACCAGACAGCCCCCCATATACACAGGCAGAGACCCCAGACCAGACAGCCCCCGCCCCCTTATACACAGGCAGAGACCCCAGACATAAGACCCCTCCCCCCCAGCTCAGGCAGAGAACGCTCTTACAAACCAAAAAATACTTTGTTAGGTTGTGGGAGGAGCAATCTCTCCCTGCACCGCAGCCTGACATGCGCGAATAAACCGGCAGCTCCCGGGCTCACTGCATGTGATTAATAGCATGCACGTGACCGTGTGACGTCATCATCCCCAGCCTGCACACCGTGCTTCCGGCCTGTCAGTCCTCCTCCTTCCCATCATGCTCTCCTCTAGATATCCGCAGACAGAAATAATAGATAGACGACTGGTTAAAACTCTGAGTTGATTGCTCCGTGCGCGACTACTTCAGTCTGAGGCTCCATGTGTCGCTGGATGGAAGCAGTAAGAAGGTAACGAGCGGGTTACCCCGGGGACCTCTCTCCTCTGGTGTCCCCCCCCAGACCCCCGGGGTCCTCTCTCCTCTGGGGTAACCCCCCCCCCAGACCCCCGGGGTCCTCTCTCCTCTGGTGTCCCCCCCCCCGGGGTCCTCTCTCCTCTGGTGTCCCCCCCCCGGGGTCCTCTCTCCTCTGGTGTCCCCCCCCCCGGGGTCCTCTCTCCTCTGGTGTCCCCCCCCCCCCCGGGGTCCTCTCTCCTCTGGTGTCCCCCCCCCCGGGGTCCTCTCTCCTCTGGTGTCCCCCCCCGGGGCCCTCTCTCCTCTGGTGTCCCCCCCCCGGGGTCCTCTCTCCTCTGGTGTCCCCCCCCGGGGCCCTCTCTCCTCTGGTGTCCCCCCCCCGGGGTCCTCTCTCCTCTGGTGTCCCCCCTCCGGGGTCCTCTCTCCTCTGGTGTCCCCCCCCGGGGTCCTCTCTCCTCTGGTGTCCCCCCCCGGGGTCCTCTCTCCTCTGGTGTCCCCCCCCGGGGTCCTCTCTCCTCTGGTGTCCCCCCCCGGGGTCCTCTCTCCTCTGGTGTGTGTCCCCCCCCCGGGGTCCTCTCTCCTCTGGTGTGTGTCCCCCCCCCGGGGTCCTCTCTCCTCTGGTGTGTGTCCCCCCCCGGGGTCCTCTCTCCTCTGGTGTGTGTCCCCCCCCCGGGGTCCTCTCTCCTCTGGTGTGTGTCCCCCCCCCGGGGTCCTCTCTCCTCTGGTGTGTGTCCCCCCCCCGGGGTCCTCTCTCCTCTGGTGTGTGTCCCCCCCCCGGGGTCCTCTCTCCTCTGGTGTGTGTCCCCCCCCGGGGTCCTCTCTCCTCTGGTGTGTGTCCCCCCCCCGGGGTCCTCTCTCCTCTGGTGTGTGTCCCCCCCCCGGGGTCCTCTCTCCTCTGGTGTGTGTCCCCCCCCCGGGGTCCTCTCTCCTCTGGTGTGTGTGTCCCCCCCGGGGTCCTCTCTCCTCTGGTGTGTGTGTCCCCCCGGGGTCCTCTCTCCTCTGGTGTGTGTGTCCCCCCGGGGTCCTCTCTCCTCTGGTGTGTGCCCCCCCCCCCCCCAGAACCCCGGGGTCCTCTCTCCTCTGGTGTGTGTGTGTCCCCCCCCCCCAGAACCCCGGGGTCCTCTCTCCTCTGGTGTGTGTGTGTGTCCCCCCCCCCCCCAGAACCCCGGGGTCCTCTCTCCTCTGGTGTGTGTGTGTGTGTGTGTGTGTGTGTGTGTGTCCCCCCCAGAACCCCCCGGGGTCCTCTCTCCTCTGGTGTGTGTGTGTGTGTGTGTCCCCCCCCCCCCAGAACCCCCCGGGGTCCTCTCTCCTCTGGTGTGTGTGTGTGTGTGTGTCCCCCCCCCCCCCAGAACCCCGGGGTCCTCTCTCCTCTGGTGTGTGCCCCCCCCCCCACAGAACCCCGGGGTCCTCTCTCCTCTGGTGTCCCCCCCCCCCCCCAGACCCCCGGGGACCTCTCTCCTCTGCACTACCCCCCCAGACCCCCGGGGTCCTCTCTCCTCTGGTGTCCCCCCCCAGACCCCCGGGGTCCTCTCTCCTCTGGTGTCCCCCCCCCCCCCCCCCCAGACCCCTGGGGTCCTCTCTCCTCTGGTGTGTCCCCCCCCCCAGACCCCCGGGGTCCTCTCTCCTCTGGTGTGTCCCCCCCCCCAGACTCCCGGGGACCTCTCTCCTCTGGTGTGTTCCCCCCCCCCAGACTCCCGGGGACCTCTCTCCTCTGGTGTGTTCCCCCCCCCCAGACTCCCGGGGACCTCTCTCCTCTGGTGTGTTCCCCCCCCCCCCCAGACTCCCGGGGACCTCTCTCCTCTGGTGTGTTCCCCCCCCCAGACCCCCTGGGTCCTCTCTCCTCTGGTGTGTCCCCCCCCCCCAGACTCCCGGGGACCCCTCTCCTCTGGTGTGTCCCCCCCCAGACCCCCGGGGACCTCTGTCCTCTGGGGTCCCCCCCCCCAGGTCCTCTCTCCCTCTCCTAATGGTTTCTGCACAACTTGTGGTTGTAGGTAGTAATGGCGTCTCTAGTGAGTAAGGACACATATCTACAGAGCTTGGGCAGAAAGGTTTGCGCACAACCAAGCAAAGGAGCATCAAAGCATAGAGCAGGTGGGGCCCTATCACACACCCTCCATATGCTGCTTGTTCTCCTGTCCCCATGGTTCTCACTGATTCTCTGCCTTTTATCTCCAGATTTCAGAAACCAAGATGCAGATAATCGCAGTGGACCCAAAAAGAATAGAAAGCCAAGAAAACGTGGGGGCCAGGGGGCTACTCGTAAGCCGTTCCTAGCCATGCCCCTGCCTCCAAGCTCAGGTGACCCATGTACCCTGCGAGGAGGGGAGGCCAGATCTGTGTTATCTGGAAGGCGTTGGGGTACTGGCCTATTATCTCTTCCAGATTCAGACCTAACCATTCAATGATAAGAACAATGTGACTCTGAATGGGCGCTTTTATTTGGGGGACCTTTGGGGTTAAATATAGGTGGTAACCCCCACATAGAAGTCTGGGATCTTCTATATCAATGTCCTCTTGTGTCTCCTCTACAGAGCCTGCTCTCAGCTCCTTCTCCACTGTTGACTTATTGAGGAAACGTCTCCATGAAAAGATTGAGGAGTCCCGCGGTCAGGTGAGAAGTCTTCTGTGATGCACAGCACAGGACCACATAATCCATGTAGTAAAAACTTACTGTCTCCTGGATGCAGGTTTCTAACAAAACCCTCTCCACTGAGGAAATTGAAATAAGGCGACAAAGGCGAAAGCAAGAGAGAGAGAGGAAGAAGAGGAAAAGAAAGGAACTTAAGAAGGTGGCAACACAAGAGGTACCACCAGTGGAAATCAAGACAGAAGATGCCACAGAGGAAATAGCTCAGCCACCGATAGTCTTCAATAAGGTGGAGGTCCATGATGAACCTCTTAATAAAGTCTCTAAGAAGAAAGAGAGGAGACAAAGTGTGAAAGGCAACATAACTCCAATGACGGGTAAGAACTACAAGCAGCTGCTCAGCCGCCTGGAGGCCCGAAAGAGCAAACTAGAGGAGCTGAGGGCAAAAGACCTGGAGAAAGCCACAGAGTTTGAGAAAAAGATCAAATGGACTAATGTTCTGTACAAAGCAGAGGGCTTGAAGATTAAGGATGACGAGGGAATGCTGAAGACCGCTCTGAAGAGGAAAGAGAAGCGAAAGGAGCAGAGAAAGAAACGCTGGGACAAAAGACTGCAGAATACAGCGGAGAAGATTCAGCAGAGGCAAGACAAGAGGAGCCGTAACATCAATAAGAAGAAGGTGGCAAAGCTGGAGAAGAAGAAGAATAGGGCCCGCAAGCGTGGACGTATCATGCCAGAAGACCTGGCCAAAGCCAATGTCAAGTGATGCCCAGGATAATTGTGTCCCTCCAGGCTCAGGGAGCAGGCACACTGTGATACATCCAGTATGGAGTCTGTCCTCCACCTTTCCTCCAGATGAAACAATAAAAGACCAATCTTCTTCTACAAAGGTTTTACATGCTCAGCTCGTGTGCCTATACCCGACCCTGGTGGTAATACTCACTGTAAGTACGGGCACGCTCAGCTCGTGTGCCTATACCCGACCCTGGTGCTAATACTCACTACAAGGACGGGGCACGCTCAGCTCTACTGCCTACACCCGACCCTGGTGGTAATACTCACTACAAGGACGGGGCACGCTCAGCTCTACTGCCTACACCCGACCCTGGTGGTAATACTACAAGGACGGGGCACGCTCAGCTCTACTGCCTACACCCGACCCTGGTGGTAATATTACAAGGATGGGGCACGCTCAGCTCTACTGCCTATACCCGACTCTGGTGGTAATACTCACTACAAGGACGGGGCACGCTCAGCTCTACTGCCTACACCCGACCCTGGTGCTAATACTCACTACAAGGACGGGGCACGCTCAGCTCTACTGCCTACACCCGACCCTGGTGGTAATATTACAAGGATGGGGCACGCTCAGCTCTACTGCCTATACCCGACTCTGGTGGTAATACTCACTACAAGGACGGGGCACGCTCAGCTCTGCCTACACCCGACCCTGGTGGTAATACTCACTACAAGGACGGGGCACGCTCAGCTCCTGTGCCTATACCCGACCCTGGTGGTAATACTCACTACAAGGACGGGGCACGCTGAGCTCGTGTGCCTATACCCGACCCTGGTGGTAATACTCACTACAAGGACGGGGCACGCTCAGCTCTACTGCCTACACCCGACCCTGGTGGTAATACTCACTACAAGTACGGGCACGCTCAGCTCGTGTGCCTATACCCGACCCTGGTGGTAATACTCACTACAAGGGCGGGGCATGCTCAGCTCGTGTGCCTATACCCAACCCTGGTGGTAATACTCACTACAAGGGCGGGGCATGCTCAGCTCTACTGCCTATACCCGACCCTGGTGCTAATACTCACTGTAAGTACGGGCACGCTCAGTTCGTGTGCCTATACCCGACCCTGGTGCTAATACTAACTACAAGTACGGGGCACGCTCAGCTCGTGTGCCTATACCCAACCCTGGTGGTAATACTCACTACAAGGATGGGGCACGCTCAGTTCGTGTGCCTACACCCGACCCTGGTGGTAATACTCACTACAAGGACGGGGCACGCTCAGTTCGTGTGCCTACACCCGACCCTGGTGGTAATACTCACTACAAGGACGGGGCACGCTCAGTTCGTGTGCCTATACCCGACCCTGGTGGTAATACTCACTACAAGGATGGGGCACGCTCAGTTCGTGTGCCTATACCCGACCCTGGTGGTAATACTCACTACAAGGGCGGGGCATGCTCAGCTCTACTGCCTACACCCGACCCTGGTGCTAATACTCACTACAAGGACGGGGCACGCTCAGCTCGTGTGCCTATACCCGACCCTGGTGGTAATACTCACTACAAGGATGGGGCACGCTCAGCTCCTGTGCCTGTCATATATCACTAGAGCCTCCATAGAGTTACACTGTGACACAGACTCCATGCACTGGTATATAGAGGTACAGCGCCCCCATCCACTAGACTATGGTATTACTGGTTACACTGGGGGATGTTATATCACTAGAGCCTCCATAGAGTTACACTGTGACACCTGCTCCATGCACTGGTATATAGAGATACAGCGCCCCTATCCACTAGACTATGGTATTACTGGTTACACTGGGGGATGTTATATCACTAGAGCCTCCATAGAGTTACACTGTGACACCTGCTCCATGCACTGGTATATAGAGATACAGCGCCCCCATCCACTAGACTATGCTATTACTGGTTACACTGGGAGATGTTATATCACTAGAGCCTCCATAGAGTTACACTGTGACACCTGCTCCATGCACTGGTATATAGAGATACAGCGCCTCCATCCACTAGACTATGGTATTACTGGTTACACTGGGGGGTGTTATATCACTAGAGCCTCCATAGAGTTACACTGTGACACCTGCTCCATGCACTGGTATATAGAGATACAGCGCCCCCATCCACTAGACTATGGTATTACTGGTTACACTGGGGGATGTTATATCACTAGAGCCTCCATAGAGTTACACTGTGACACAAGCTCCATGCACTGGTATATAGAGATACAGCGCCCCCATCCACTAGACTATGGTATTACTAGTTACACTGGGGGATGTTATATCACTAGAGCCTCCATAGAGTTACACTGTGACACAGGCTCCATGCACTGGTATATAGAGATACAGCGCCCCCATCCACTAGACTATGGTATTACTGGTTACACTGGGGGATGTTATATCACTAGAGCCTCCATAGAGTTACACTGTGACACAGGCTCCATGCACTGGTATATAGAGGTACAGCGCCCCCATCCACTAGACTATGGTATTACTGGTTACACTGGGGGATGTTATATCACTAGAGCCTCCATAGAGTTACACTGTGACACCTGCTCCATGCACTGGTATATAGAGATACAGCGCCCCCATCCACTAGACTATGGTATTACTGGTTACACTGGGGGGGATGTTATATCACTAGAGCCTCCATAGAGTTACACTGTGACACCTGCTCCATGCACTGGTATATAGAGGTACAGCGTCCCCATCCACTAGACTATGGTATTACTGGTTACACTGGAGGATGTTATATCACTAGAGCCTCCATAGAGTTACACTGTGACACAGGCTCCATGCACTGGTATATAGAGATACAGCGCCCCCATCCACTAGACTATGGTATTACTGGTTACACTGGGGGGTGTTATATCACTAGAGCCTCCATAGAGTTACACTGTGACACCTGCTCCATGCACTGGTATATAGAGATACAGCGCCCCCATCCACTAGACTATGGTATTACTGGTTACACTGGGGGATGTTATATCACTAGAGCCTCCATAGAGTTACACTGTGACACAGGCTCCATGCACTGGTATATAGAGGTACAGCGCCCCCATCCACTAGACTATGGTATTACTGGTTACACTGGGGGATGTTATATCACTAGAGCCTCCATAGAGTTACACTGTGACACCTGCCCCATGCACTGGTATATAGAGATACAGCGCCCCCATCCACTAGACTATGGTATTACTGGTTACACTGGGGGGTGTTATATCACTAGAGCCTCCATAGAGTTACACTGTGACACAGGCTCCATGCACTGGTATATAGAGGTACAGCGCCCCCATCCACTAGACTATGGTATTACTGGTTACACTGGGGGGGATGTTATATCACTAGAGCCTCCATAGAGTTACACTGTGACACCTGCTCCATGCACTGGTATATAGAGATACAGCGCCCCCATCCACTAGACTATGGTATTACTGGTTACACTGGGGGGTGTTATATCACTAGAGCCTCCATAGAGTTACACTGTGACACAGGCTCCATGCACTGGTATATAGAGGTACAGCGCCCCCATCCACTAGACTATGGTATTACTGGTTACACTGGGGGGGATGTTATATCACTAGAGCCTCCATAGAGTTACACTGTGACACCTGCTCCATGCACTGGTATATAGAGATACAGCGCCCCATCCACTAGACTATGGTATTACTGGTTACACTGGAGGATGTTATATCACTAGAGCCTCCATAGAGTTACACTGTGACACAGGCTCCATGCACTGGTATATAGAGGTACAGCGCCCCCATCCACTAGACTATGGTATTACTGGTTATACTGGGGGGATGTTATATCACTAGAGCCTCCATAGAGTTACACTGTGACACAGGCTCCATGCACTGGTATATAGAGATACAGCGCCCCCATCCACTAGACTATGGTATTACTGGTTACACTGGGGGATGTTATATCACTAGAGCCTCCATAGAGTTAGACTGTGACACCTGCTCCATGCACTGGTATATAGAGGTACAGCGCCCCCATCCACTAGACTATGGTATTACAGGTTACACTGGGGGATGTTATATCACTAGAGCCTCCATAGAGTTACACTGTGACACAGGCTCCATGCACTGGTATATAGAGATACAGCTCCCCCATCCACTAGACTATGGTATTACTGGTTACACTGGGGGATGTTATATCACTAGAGCCTCCATAGAGTTACACTGTGACACCTGCTCCATGCACTGGTATATAGAGATACAGCGCCCCCATCCACTAGACTATGGTATTACTGGTTACACTGGGGGATGTTATATCACTAGAGCCTCCATAGAGTTACACTGTGACACCTGCTCCATGCACTGGTATATAGAGATACAGCGCCCCCATCCACTAGACTATAATATTACTGGTTACACTGGGGGGTGTTATATCACTAGAGCCTCCATAGAGTTACACTGTGACACCTGCTCCATGCACTGGTATATAGAGATACAGCGCCCCCATCCACTAGACTATGGTATTACTGGTTACACTGGGGGATGTTATATCACTAGAGCCTCCATAGAGTTACACTGTGATACCTGCTCCATGCACTGGTATATAGAGATACAGCGCCCCCATCCACTAGACTATGGTATTACTGGTTACACTGGGGGATGTTATATCACTAGAGCCTCCATAGAGTTACACTGTGACACAGGCTCCATGCACTGGTATATAGAGATACAGCTCCCCCATCCACTAGACTATGGTATTACTGGTTACACTGGGGGATGTTATATCACTAGAGCCTCCATAGAGTTACACTGTGACACCTGCTCCATGCACTGGTATATAGAGATACAGCGCCCCCATCCACTAGACTATGGTATTACTGGTTACACTGGGGGGATGTTATATCACTAGAGCCTCCATAGAGTTACACTGTGACACCTGCTCCATGCACTGGTATATAGAGATACAGCGCCCCCATCCACTAGACTATGGTATTACTGGTTACACTGGGGGGATGTTATATCACTAGAGCCTCCATAGAGTTACACTGTGACACCTGCTCCATGCACTGGTATATAGAGATACAGCGCCCCCATCCACTAGACTATGGTATTACTGGTTACACTGGAGGATGTTATATCACTAGAGCCTCCATAGAGTTACACTGTGACACAGGCTCCATGCACTGGTATATAGAGATACAGCGCCCCCATCCACTAGACTATGGTATTACTGGTTACACTGGGGGATGTTATATCACTAGAGCCTCCATAGAGTTACACTGTGACACCTGCTCCATGCACTGGTATATAGAGATACAGCGCCCCCATCCACTAGACTATGGTATTACTGGTTACACTGGGGGGATGTTATATCACTAGAGCCTCCATAGAGTTACACTGTGACACAGGCTCCATGCACTGGTATATAGAGATACAGCGCCCCCATCCACTAGACTATGGTATTACTGGTTACACTGGGGGATGTTATATCACTAGAGCCTCCATAGAGTTACACTGTGACACAGGCTCCATGCACTGGTATATAGAGATACAGCTCCCCCATCCACTAGACTATGGTATTACTGGTTACACTGGGGGATGTTATATCACTAGAGCCTCCATAGAGTTACACTGTGACACCTGCTCCATGCACTGGTATATAGAGATACAGCGCCCCCATCCACTAGACTATGGTATTACTGGTTACACTGGGGGGATGTTATATCACTAGAGCCTCCATAGAGTTACACTGTGACACCTGCTCCATGCACTGGTATATAGAGATACAGCGCCCCCATCCACTAGACTATGGTATTACTGGTTACACTGGGGGGATGTTATATCACTAGAGCCTCCATAGAGTTACACTGTGACACCTGCTCCATGCACTGGTATATAGAGATACAGCGCCCCCATCCACTAGACTATGGTATTACTGGTTACACTGGGGGATGTTATATCACTAGAGCCTCCATAGAGTTACACTGTGACACAGGCTCCATGCACTGGTATATAGAGATACAGCGCCCCCATCCACTAGACTATGGTATTACTGGTTACACTGGAGGATGTTATATCACTAGAGCCTCCATAGAGTTACACTGTGACACCTGCTCCATGCACTGGTATATAGAGATACAGCGCCCCCGTCCACTAGACTATGGTATTACTGGTTACACTGGGGGGATGTTATATCACTAGAGCCTCCATAGAGTTACACTGTGACACCTGCTCCATGCACTGGTATATAGAGATACAGCGCCCCCATCCACTAGACTATGGTATTACTGGTTACACTGGAGGATGTTATATCACTAGAGCCTCCATAGAGTTACACTGTGACACAGGCTCCATGCACTGGTATATAGAGATACAGCGCCCCCATCCACTAGACTATGGTATTACTGGTTACACTGGGGGATGTTATATCACTAGAGCCTCCATAGAGTTATACTGTGACACCTGCTCCATGCACTGGTATATAGAGATACAGCGCCCCCATCCACTAGACTATGGTATTACTGGTTACACTGGGGGATGTTATATCACTAGAGCCTCCATAGAGTTACACTGTGACACAGGCTCCATGCACTGGTATATAGAGATACAGCGCCCCCATCCACTAGACTATGGTATTACTGGTTACACTGGGGGATGTTATATCACTAGAGCCTCCATAGAGTTACACTGTGACACCTGCTCCATGCACTGGTAGATAGAGGTACAGCGCCCCCATCCACTAGACTATGGTATTACTGGTTACACTGGGGGATGTTATATCACTAGAGCCTCCATAGAGTTACACTGTGACACAGGCTCCATGCACTGGTATATAGAGATACAGCGCCCCCATCCACTAGACTATGGTATTACTGGTTACACTGGGGGATGTTATATCACTAGAGCCTCCATAGAGTTACACTGTGACACAGGCTCCATGCACTGGTATATAGAGGTACAGCGCCCCCATCCACTAGACTATGGTATTACTGGTTACACTGGGGGGATGTTATATCACTAGAGCCTCCATAGAGTTACACTGTGACACCTGCTCCATGCACTGGTATATAGAGATACAGCGCCCCCATCCACTAGACTATGGTATTACTGGTTACACTGGGGGATGTTATATCACTAGAGCCTCCATAGAGTTACACTGTGACACAGGCTCCATGCACTGGTATATAGAGATACAGCGCCCCCATCCACTAGACTATGGTATTACTGGTTACACTGGGGGGATGTTATATCACTAGAGCCTCCATAGAGTTACACTGTGACACCTGCTCCATGCACTGGTATATAGAGATACAGCGCCCCCATCCACTAGACTATGGTATTACTGGTTACACTGGGGGATGTTATATCACTAGAGCCTCCATAGAGTTACACTGTGACACCTGCTCCATGCACTGGTATATAGAGATACAGCGCCCCCATCCACTAGACTATGGTATTACTGGTTACACTGGGGGATGTTATATCACTAGAGCCTCCATAGAGTTACACTGTGACACCTGCTCCATGCACTGGTATATAGAGATACAGCGCCCCCATCCACTAGACTATGGTATTACTGGTTACACTGGGGGGGTGTTATATCACTAGAGCCTCCATAGAGTTACACTGTGACACAGGCTCCATACACTGGTATATAGAGATACAGCGCCCCCATCCACTAGACTATGGTATTACTGGTTACACTGGGGGATGTTATATCACTAGAGCCTCCATAGAGTTACACTGTGACACCTGCTCCATGCACTGGTATATAGAGATACAGCGCCCCCATCCACTAGACTATGGTATTACTGGTTACACTGGGGGGGTGTTATATCACTAGAGCCTCCATAGAGTTACACTGTGACACAGGCTCCATACACTGGTATATAGAGATACAGCGCCCCCATCCACTAGACTATGGTATTACTGGTTACACTGGGGGATGTTATATCACTAGAGCCTCCATAGAGTTACACTGTGACACAGGCTCCATGCACTGGTATATAGAGGTACAGCGCCTCCATCCACTAGACTATGGTATTACTGGTTACACTGGGGGATGTTATATCACTAGAGCCTCCATAGAGTTACACTGTGACACAGGCTCCATGCACTGGTATATAGAGGTACAGCGCCCCCATCCACTAGACTATGGTATTACAGGTTACACTGGGGGATGTTATATCACTAGAGCCTCCATAGAGTTACACTGTGACACCTGCTCCATGCACTGGTATATAGGGATACAGCGCCCCCATCCACTAGACTATGGTATTACAGGTTACACTGGGGGGTGTTATATCACTAGAGCCTCCATAGAGTTACACTGTGACACCTGCACCATGCACTGGTATATAGAGATACAGCGCCCCCATCCACTAGACTATGGTATTACTGGTTACACTGGGGGATGTTATATCACTAGAGCCTCCATAGAGTTACACTGTGACACCTGCTCCATGCACTGGTATATAGAGATACAGCGCCCCCATCCACTAGACTATGGTATTACTGGTTACACTGGGGGATGTTATATCACTAGAGCCTCCATAGAGTTACACTGTGACACAGGCTGCATGCACTGGTATATAGAGATACAGCTCCCCCATCCACTAGACTATGGTATTACAGGTTACACTGGGGGATGTTATATCACTAGAGCCTCCATAGAGTTACACTGTGACACAGGCTCCATGCACTGGTATATAGAGATACAGCGCCCCCATCCACTAGACTATGGTATTACTGGTTACACTGTGAGATGTTATATCACTAGAGCCTCCATAGAGTTACACTGTGACACAGGCTCCATGCACTGGTATATAGAGATACAGCGCCCCCATCCTCTAGACTATGGTATTACTGGTTACACTGGGGGATGTTATATCACTAGAGCCTCCATAGAGTTACACTGTGACACCTGCTCCATGCACTGGTATATAGAGATACAGCGCCTCCATCCACTAGACTATGGTATTACTGGTTACACTGGGGGGTGTTATATCACTAGAGCCTCCATAGAGTTACACTGTGACACAGGCTCCATGCACTGGTATATAGAGGTACAGCGCCCCCATCCACTAGACTATGGTATTACTGGTTACACTGGGGGATGTTATATCACTAGAGCCCCCATAGAGTTACACTGTGACACAAGCTCCATGCACTGGTATATAGAGATACAGCACCCCCATCCTCTAGACTATGGTATTACTGGTTACACTGGGGGATGTTATATCACTAGAGCCTCCATAGAGTTACACTGTGACACCGGCTCCATGCACTGGTATATAGAGGTACAGCGCCCCCATCCACTAGACTATGGTATTACTGGTTACACTGGGGGGATGTTATATCACTAGAGCCTCCATAGAGTTACACTGTGACACCTGCTCCATGCACTGGTATATAGAGGTACAGCGCCCCCATCCACTAGACTATGGTATTACTGGTTACACTGGAGGATGTTATATCACTAGAGCCTCCATAGAGTTACACTGTGACACCTGCTCCATGCACTGGTATATAGAGATACAGCGCCCCCATCCACTAGACTATGGTATTACTGGTTACACTGGGGGATGTTATATCACTAGAGCCTCCATAGAGTTACACTGTGACACAGGCTCCATGCACTGGTATATAGAGATACAGCGCCCCCATCCTCTAGACTATGGTATTACTGGTTACACTGGGGGATGTTATATCACTAGAGCCTCCATAGAGTTACACTGTGACACCTGCTCCATGCACTGGTATATAGAGATACAGCGCCCCCATCCACTAGACTATGGTATTACTGGTTACACTGGGGGATGTTATATCACTAGAGCCTCCATAGAGTTACACTGTGACACCTGCTCCATGCACTGGTATATAGAGATACAGCGCCCCCATCCACTAGACTATGGTATTACTGGTTACACTGGGGGATGTTATATCACTAGAGCCTCCATAGAGTTACACTGTGACACCTGCTCCATGCACTGGTATATAGAGATACAGCGCCCCCATCCACTAGACTATGGTATTACTGGTTACACTGGGGGATGTTATATCACTAGAGCCTCCATAGAGTTACACTGTGACACCTGCTCCATGCACTGGTATATAGAGATACAGCGCCCCCATCCACTAGACTATGGTATTACTGGTTACACTGGGAGGGTGTTATATCACTAGAGCCTCCATAGAGTTACACTGTGACACAGGCTCCATACACTGGTATATAGAGATACAGCGCCCCCATCCACTAGACTATGGTATTACTGGTTACACTGGGGGATGTTATATCACTAGAGCCTCCATAGAGTTACACTGTGACACCTGCTCCATGCACTGGTATATAGAGATACAGCGCCCCCATCCACTAGACTATGGTATTACTGGTTACACTGGGGGGGTGTTATATCACTAGAGCCTCCATAGAGTTACACTGTGACACAGGCTCCATACACTGGTATATAGAGATACAGCGCCCCCATCCACTAGACTATGGTATTACTGGTTACACTGGGGGATGTTATATCACTAGAGCCTCCATAGAGTTACACTGTGACACAGGCTCCATGCACTGGTATATAGAGGTACAGCGCCTCCATCCACTAGACTATGGTATTACTGGTTACACTGGGGGATGTTATATCACTAGAGCCTCCATAGAGTTACACTGTGACACAGGCTCCATGCACTGGTATATAGAGGTACAGCGCCCCCATCCACTAGACTATGGTATTACTGGTTACACTGGGGGATGTTATATCACTAGAGCCTCCATAGAGTTACACTGTGACACCTGCTCCATGCACTGGTATATAGGGATACAGCGCCCCCATCCACTAGACTATGGTATTACTGGTTACACTGGGGGGTGTTATATCACTAGAGCCTCCATAGAGTTACACTGTGACACCTGCTCCATGCACTGGTATATAGAGATACAGCGCCCCCATCCTCTAGACTATGGTATTACTGGTTACACTGGGGGGTGTTATATCACTAGACCCTCCATAGAGTTACACTGTGACACCTGCTCCATGCACTGGTATATAGAGATACAGCGCCCCCATCCACTAGACTATGGTATTACTGGTTACACTAGAGGGAAGTTATATCACTAGAGCCTCCATAGAGTTACACTGTGACACCTGCTCCATGCACTGGTATATAGAGATACAGCGCCCCCATCCACTAGACTATGGTATTACTGGTTACACTGGGGGATGTTATATCACTAGAGACTCCATAGAGTTACACTGTGACACCTGCTCCATGCACTGGTATATAGAGATACAGCGCCCCCATCCACTAGACTATGGTATTACTGGTTACACTGGGGGGATGTAATATCACTAGAGCCTCCATAGAGTTACACTGTGACACCTGCTCCATGCACTGGTATATAGAGATACAGCGCCCCCATCCACTAGACTATGGTATTACTGGTTACACTGGGGGATGTTATATCACTAGAGCCTCCATAGAGTTACACTGTGACACCTGCACCATGCACTGGTATATAGAGATACAGCGCCCCCATCCACTAGACTATGGTATTACAGGTTACACTGGGGGGATGTTATATCACTAGAGCCTCCATAGAGTTACACTGTGACACCTGCTCCATGCACTGGTATATAGAGATACAGCGCCCTCATCCACTAGACTATGGTATTACTGGTTACACTGGGGGATGTTATATCACTAGAGCCTCCATAGAGTTACACTGTGACACAGGCTCCATGCACTGGTATATAGAGATACAGCGCCCCCATCCACTAGACTATGGTATTACTGGTTACACTGTGAGATGTTATATCACTAGAGCCTCCATAGAGTTACACTGTGACACCTGCTCCATGCACTGGTATATAGAGATACAGCGCCTCCATCCACTAGACTATGGTATTACAGGTTACACTGGGGGATGTTATATCACTAGAGCCTCCATAGAGTTACACTGTGACACCTGCCCCATGCACTGGTATATAGAGATACAGCGCCCCCATCCACTAGACTATGGTATTACTGGTTACACTGGGGGGTGTTATATCACTAGAGCCTCCATAGAGTTACACTGTGACACCTGCTCCATGCACTGGTATATAGAGATACAGCGCCCCCATCCACTAGACTATGGTATTACTGGTTACACTGGGGGGATGTTATATCACTAGAGCCTCCATAGAGTTACACTGTGACACAGGCTCCATGCACTGGTATATAGAGATACAGCGCCCCCATCCACTAGACTATGGTATTACTGGTTACACTGGGGGATGTTATATCACTAGAGCCTCCATAGAGTTACACTGTGACACAGGCTCCATGCACTGGTATATAGAGGTACAGCGCCCCCATCCACTAGACTATGGTATTACTGGTTACACTGGGGGATGTTATATCACTAGAGCCTCCATAGAGTTACACTGTGACACCTGCTCCATGCACTGGTATATAGAGGTACAGCGCCCCCATCCACTAGACTATGGTATTACTGGTTACACTGGGGGATGTTATATCACTAGAGCCTCCATAGAGTTACACTGTGACACCTGCTCCATGCACTGGTATATAGAGGTACAGCGCCCCCATCCACTAGACTATGGTATTACTGGTTACACTGGGGGGGATGTTATATCACTAGAGCCTCCATAGAGTTACACTGTGACACCTGCTCCATGCACTGGTATATAGAGATACAGCACCCCCATCCTCTAGACTATGGTATTACTGGTTACACTGGGGGATGTTATATCACTAGAGCCTCCATAGAGTTACACTGTGACACCTGCTCCATGCACTGGTATATAGAGATACAGCGCCCCCATTCACTAGACTATGGTATTACTAGTTACACTGGGGGATGTTATATCACTAGAGCCTCCATAGAGTTACACTGTGACACCTGCTCCATACACTGGTATATAGAGATACAGCGCCCCCATCCACTAGACTATGGTATTACTGGTTACACTGGGGGAATGTTATATCACTAGAGCCTCCATAGAGTTACACTGTGACACCTGCTCCATGCACTGGTATATAGAGATACAGCGCCCCCATCCACTAGACTATGGTATTACTGGTTACACTGGAGGATGTTATATCACTAGAGCCTCCATAGAGTTACACTGTGACACAGGCTCCATGCACTGGTATATAGAGATACAGCTCCCCCATCCACTAGACTATGGTATTACTGGTTACACTGGGGGATGTTATATCACTAGAGCCTCCATAGAGTTACACTGTGACACCTGCCCCATGCACTGGTATATAGAGGTACAGCGCCCCCATCCACTAGACTATGGTATTACAGGTTACACTGGGGGATGTTATATCACTAGAGCCTCCATAGAGTTACACTGTGACACAGGCTCCATGCACTGGTATATAGAGATACAGCTCCCCCATCCACTAGACTATGGTATTACTGGTTACACTGGGGGATGTTATATCACTAGAGCCTCCATAGAGTTACACTGTGACACCTGCTCCATGCACTGGTATATAGAGATACAGCGCCCCCATCCACTAGACTATGGTATTACTGGTTACACTGGGGGGTGTTATATCACTAGAGCCTCCATAGAGTTACACTGTGACACCTGCTCCATGCACTGGTATATAGAGATACAGCGCCCCCATCCACTAGACTATGGTATTACTGGTTACACTGGGGGATGTTATATCACTAGAGCCTCCATAGAGTTACACTGTGACACAGGCTCCATGCACTGGTATATAGAGATACAGCGCCCCCATCCACTAGACTATGGTATTACTGGTTACACTGGGGGATGTTATATCACTAGAGCCTCCATAGAGTTACACTGTGACACAGGCTCCATGCACTGGTATATAGAGGTACAGCGCCCCCATCCACTAGACTATGGTATTACAGGTTACACTGGGGGATGTTATATCACTAGAGCCTCCATAGAGTTACACTGTGACACAGGCTCCATGCACTGGTATATAGAGATACAGCTCCCCCATCCACTAGACTATGGTATTACTGGTTACACTGGGGGATGTTATATCACTAGAGCCTCCATAGAGTTACACTGTGACACCTGCTCCATGCACTGGTATATAGAGATACAGCGCCCCCATCCACTAGACTATGGTATTACTGGTTACACTGGGGGATGTTATATCACTAGAGCCTCCATAGAGTTACACTGTGACACCTGCTCCATGCACTGGTATATAGAGATACAGCGCCTCCATCCACTAGACTATGGTATTACTGGTTACACTGGGGGATGTTATATCACTAGAGCCTCCATAGAGTTACACTGTGACACAGGCTCCATGCACTGGTATATAGAGATACAGCGCCCCCATCCACTAGACTATGGTATTACTGGTTACACTGGGGGATGTTATATCACTAGAGCCTCCATAGAGTTACACTGTGACACCGGCTCCATGCACTGGTATATAGAGGTACAGCGCCCCCATCCACTAGACTATGGTATTACTGGTTACACTGGGGGATGTTATATCACTAGAGCCTCCATAGAGTTACACTGTGACACCTGCTCCATGCACTGGTATATAGAGATACAGCGCCCCCATCCACTAGACTATGGTATTACTGGTTACACTGGGGGATGTTATATCACTAGAGCCTCCATAGAGTTACACTGTGACACCTGCTCCATGCACTGGTATATAGAGATACAGCGCCCCCATCCACTAGACTATGGTATTACTGGTTACACTGGGGGATGTTATATCACTAGAGCCTCCATAGAGTTACACTGTGACACCTGCTCCATGCACTGGTATATAGAGATACAGCGCCCCCATCCACTAGACTATGGTATTACTGGTTACACTGGGGGGGTGTTATATCACTAGAGCCTCCATAGAGTTACACTGTGACACCTGCTCCATGCACTGGTATATAGAGATACAGCGCCCCCATCCACTAGACTATGGTATTACTGGTTACACTGGGGGATGTTATATCACTAGAGCCTCCATAGAGTTACACTGTGACACAGGCTCCATGCACTGGTATATAGAGATACAGCGCCCCCATCCACTAGACTATGGTATTACTGGTTACACTGGGGGATGTTATATCACTAGAGCCTCCATAGAGTTACACTGTGACACCTGCTCCATGCACTGGTATATAGAGATACAGCGCCCCCATCCACTAGACTATGGTATTACTGGTTACACTGGGAGGGTGTTATATCACTAGAGCCTCCATAGAGTTACACTGTGACACAGGCTCCATACACTGGTATATAGAGATACAGCGCCCCCATCCACTAGACTATGGTATTACTGGTTACACTGGGGGATGTTATATCACTAGAGCCTCCATAGAGTTACACTGTGACACCTGCTCCATGCACTGGTATATAGAGATACAGCGCCCCCATCCACTAGACTATGTTATTACTGGTTACACTGGGGGGGTGTTATATCACTAGAGCCTCCATAGAGTTACACTGTGACACAGGCTCCATACACTGGTATATAGAGATACAGCGCCCCCATCCACTAGACTATGGTATTACTGGTTACACTGGGGGATGTTATATCACTAGAGCCTCCATAGAGTTACACTGTGACACAGGCTCCATGCACTGGTATATAGAGGTACAGCGCCTCCATCCACTAGACTATGGTATTACTGGTTACACTGGGGGATGTTATATCACTAGAGCCTCCATAGAGTTACACTGTGACACAGGCTCCATGCACTGGTATATAGAGGTACAGCGCCCCCATCCACTAGACTATGGTATTACTGGTTACACTGGGGGATGTTATATCACTAGAGCCTCCATAGAGTTACACTGTGACACCTGCTCCATGCACTGGTATATAGGGATACAGCGCCCCCATCCACTAGACTATGGTATTACTGGTTACACTGGGGGATGTTATATCACTAGAGCCTCCATAGAGTTACACTGTGACACAGGCTCCATGCACTGGTATATAGAGATACAGCGCCCCCATCCACTAGACTATGGTATTACTGGTTACACTGGGGGGTGTTATATCACTAGAGCCTCCATAGAGTTACACTGTGACACCTGCTCCATGCACTGGTATATAGAGATACAGCGCCTCCATCCACTAGACTATGGTATTACAGGTTACACTGGGGGATGTTATATCACTAGAGCCTCCATAGAGTTACACTGTGACACCTGCCCCATGCACTGGTATATAGAGATACAGCGCCCCCATCCACTAGACTATGGTATTACTGGTTACACTGGGGGGTGTTATATCACTAGAGCCTCCATAGAGTTACACTGTGACACCTGCTCCATGCACTGGTATATAGAGATACAGCGCCCCCATCCACTAGACTATGGTATTACTGGTTACACTGGGGGGATGTTATATCACTAGAGCCTCCATAGAGTTACACTGTGACACAGGCTCCATGCACTGGTATATAGAGATACAGCGCCCCCATCCACTAGACTATGGTATTACTGGTTACACTGGGGGATGTTATATCACTAGAGCCTCCATAGAGTTACACTGTGACACAGGCTCCATGCACTGGTATATAGAGGTACAGCGCCCCCATCCACTAGACTATGGTATTACTGGTTACACTGGGGGATGTTATATCACTAGAGCCTCCATAGAGTTACACTGTGACACCTGCTCCATGCACTGGTATATAGAGGTACAGCGCCCCCATCCACTAGACTATGGTATTACTGGTTACACTGGGGGATGTTATATCACTAGAGCCTCCATAGAGTTACACTGTGACACCTGCTCCATGCACTGGTATATAGAGGTACAGCGCCCCCATCCACTAGACTATGGTATTACTGGTTACACTGGGGGGGATGTTATATCACTAGAGCCTCCATAGAGTTACACTGTGACACCTGCTCCATGCACTGGTATATAGAGATACAGCACCCCCATCCTCTAGACTATGGTATTACTGGTTACACTGGGGGATGTTATATCACTAGAGCCTCCATAGAGTTACACTGTGACACCTGCTCCATGCACTGGTATATAGAGATACAGCGCCCCCATTCACTAGACTATGGTATTACTAGTTACACTGGGGGATGTTATATCACTAGAGCCTCCATAGAGTTACACTGTGACACCTGCTCCATACACTGGTATATAGAGATACAGCGCCCCCATCCACTAGACTATGGTATTACTGGTTACACTGGGGGAATGTTATATCACTAGAGCCTCCATAGAGTTACACTGTGACACCTGCTCCATGCACTGGTATATAGAGATACAGCGCCCCCATCCACTAGACTATGGTATTACTGGTTACACTGGAGGATGTTATATCACTAGAGCCTCCATAGAGTTACACTGTGACACAGGCTCCATGCACTGGTATATAGAGATACAGCTCCCCCATCCACTAGACTATGGTATTACTGGTTACACTGGGGGATGTTATATCACTAGAGCCTCCATAGAGTTACACTGTGACACCTGCCCCATGCACTGGTATATAGAGGTACAGCGCCCCCATCCACTAGACTATGGTATTACAGGTTACACTGGGGGATGTTATATCACTAGAGCCTCCATAGAGTTACACTGTGACACAGGCTCCATGCACTGGTATATAGAGATACAGCTCCCCCATCCACTAGACTATGGTATTACTGGTTACACTGGGGGATGTTATATCACTAGAGCCTCCATAGAGTTACACTGTGACACCTGCTCCATGCACTGGTATATAGAGATACAGCGCCCCCATCCACTAGACTATGGTATTACTGGTTACACTGGGGGGTGTTATATCACTAGAGCCTCCATAGAGTTACACTGTGACACCTGCTCCATGCACTGGTATATAGAGATACAGCGCCCCCATCCACTAGACTATGGTATTACTGGTTACACTGGGGGATGTTATATCACTAGAGCCTCCATAGAGTTACACTGTGACACAGGCTCCATGCACTGGTATATAGAGATACAGCGCCCCCATCCACTAGACTATGGTATTACTGGTTACACTGGGGGATGTTATATCACTAGAGCCTCCATAGAGTTACACTGTGACACAGGCTCCATGCACTGGTATATAGAGGTACAGCGCCCCCATCCACTAGACTATGGTATTACAGGTTACACTGGGGGATGTTATATCACTAGAGCCTCCATAGAGTTACACTGTGACACAGGCTCCATGCACTGGTATATAGAGATACAGCTCCCCCATCCACTAGACTATGGTATTACTGGTTACACTGGGGGATGTTATATCACTAGAGCCTCCATAGAGTTACACTGTGACACCTGCTCCATGCACTGGTATATAGAGATACAGCGCCCCCATCCACTAGACTATGGTATTACTGGTTACACTGGGGGGATGTTATATCACTAGAGCCTCCATAGAGTTACACTGTGACACCTGCTCCATGCACTGGTATATAGAGGTACAGCGCCCCCATCCACTAGACTATGGTATTACTGGTTACACTGGAGGATGTTATATCACTAGAGCCTCCATAGAGTTACACTGTGACACCTGCTCCATGCACTGGTATATAGAGATACAGCGCCCCCATCCACTAGACTATGGTATTACTGGTTACACTGGGGGGTGTTATATCACTAGAGCCTCCATAGAGTTACACTGTGACACCTGCTCCATGTACTGGTATATAGAGGTACAGCGCCCCCATCCACTAGACTATGGTATTACTGGTTACACTGGGGGATGTTATATCACTAGAGCCTCCATAGAGTTACACTGTGACACAGGCTCCATGCACTGGTATATAGAGGTACAGCGCCCCCGTCCACTAGACTATGGTATTACTGGTTACACTGGGGGATGTTATATCACTAGAGCCTCCATAGAGTTACACTGTGACACCTGCTCCATGCACTGGTATATAGAGATACAGCGCCCCCATCCACTAGAATATGGTATTACTGGTTACACTGGAGGATGTTATATCACTAGAGCCTCCATAGAGTTACACTGTGACACCTGCTCCATGCACTGGTATATAGAGATACAGCGCCCCCATCCACTAGACTATGGTATTACTGGTTACACTGGAGGATGTTATATCACTAGAGCCTCCATAGAGTTACACTGTGACACAGGCTCCATGCACTGGTATATAGAGATACAGCGCCCCCATCCACTAGACTATGGTATTACTGGTTACACTGGGGGATGTTATATCACTAGAGCCTCCATAGAGTTATACTGTGACACCTGCTCCATGCACTGGTATATAGAGATACAGCGCCCCCATCCACTAGACTATGGTATTACTGGTTACACTGGGGGGTGTTATATCACTAGAGCCTCCATAGAGTTATACTGTGACACAGGCTCCATGCACTGGTATATAGAGGTACAGCGCCCCCATCCACTAGACTATGGTATTACTGGTTACACTGGGGGATGTTATATCACTAGAGCCTCCATAGAGTTACACTGTGACACAGGCTCCATGCACTGGTATATAGAGGTACAGCGCCCCCATCCACTAGACTATGGTATTACTGGTTACACTGGGGGATGTTATATCACTAGAGCCCCCATAGAGTTACACTGTGACACAAGCTCCATGCACTGGTATATAGAGATACAGCACCCCCATCCTCTAGACTATGGTATTACTGGTTACACTGGGGGATGTTATATCACTAGAGCCTCCATAGAGTTACACTGTGACACCGGCTCCATGCACTGGTATATAGAGGTACAGCGCCCCCATCCACTAGACTATGGTATTACTGGTTACACTGGGGGATGTTATATCACTAGAGCCTCCATAGAGTTACACTGTGACACCTGCTCCATGCACTGGTATATAGAGATACAGCGCCCCCATCCACTAGACTATGGTATTACTGGTTACACTGGGGGGATGTTATATCACTAGAGCCTCCATAGAGTTACACTGTGACACCTGCTCCATGCACTGGTATATAGAGATACAGCGCCCCCATCCACTAGACTATGGTATTACTGGTTACACTGGGGGATGTTATATCACTAGAGCCTCCATAGAGTTACACTGTGACACAGGCTCCATGCACTGGTATATAGAGATACAGCGCCCCCATCCACTAGACTATGGTATTACTGGTTACACTGGGGGATGTTATATCACTAGAGCCTCCATAGAGTTACACTGTGACACCGGCTCCATGCACTGGTATATAGAGGTACAGCGCCCCCATCCACTAGACTATGGTATTACTGGTTACACTGGGGGATGTTATATCACTAGAGCCTCCATAGAGTTACACTGTGACACCTGCTCCATGCACTGGTATATAGAGATACAGCGCCCCCATCCACTAGACTATGGTATTACTGGTTACACTGGGGGATGTTATATCACTAGAGCCTCCATAGAGTTACACTGTGACACCTGCTCCATGCACTGGTATATAGAGATACAGCGCCCCCATCCACTAGACTATGGTATTACTGGTTAAACTGGGGGGGTGTTATATCACTAGAGCCTCCATAGAGTTACACTGTGACACAGGCTCCATACACTGGTATATAGAGATACAGCGCCCCCATCCACTAGACTATGGTATTACTGGTTACACTGGGGGATGTTATATCACTAGAGCCTCCATAGAGTTACACTGTGACACCTGCTCCATGCACTGGTATATAGAGATACAGCGCCCCCATCCACTAGACTATGGTATTACTGGTTACACTGGGGGGGTGTTATATCACTAGAGCCTCCATAGAGTTACACTGTGACACAGGCTCCATACACTGGTATATAGAGATACAGCGCCCCCATCCACTAGACTATGGTATTACTGGTTACACTGGGGGATGTTATATCACTAGAGCCTCCATAGAGTTACACTGTGACACAGGCTCCATGCACTGGTATATAGAGGTACAGCGCCTCCATCCACTAGACTATGGTATTACTGGTTACACTGGGGGATGTTATATCACTAGAGCCTCCATAGAGTTACACTGTGACACAGGCTCCATGCACTGGTATATAGAGGTACAGCGCCCCCATCCACTAGACTATGGTATTACTGGTTACACTGGGGGATGTTATATCACTAGAGCCTCCATAGAGTTACACTGTGACACCTGCTCCATGCACTGGTATATAGGGATACAGCGCCCCCATCCACTAGACTATGGTATTACTGGTTACACTGGGGGATGTTATATCACTAGAGCCTCCATAGAGTTACACTGTGACACAGGCTCCATGCACTGGTATATAGAGATACAGCGCCCCCATCCACTAGACTATGGTATTACTGGTTACACTGGGGGGTGTTATATCACTAGAGCCTCCATAGAGTTACACTGTGACACAGGCTCCATGCACTGGTATATAGAGATACAGCGCCCCCATCCTCTAGACTATGGTATTACTGGTTACACTGGGGGGTGTTATATCACTAGACCCTCCATAGAGTTACACTGTGACACCTGCTCCATGCACTGGTATATAGAGATACAGCGCCCCCATCCACTAGACTATGGTATTACTGGTTACACTGGAGGGAAGTTATATCACTAGAGCCTCCATAGAGTTACACTGTGACACACGCTCCATGCACTGGTATATAGAGATACAGCGCCCCCATCCACTAGACTATGGTATTACTGGTTACACTGGGGGATGTTATATCACTAGAGCCTCCATAGAGTTACACTGTGACACCTGCTCCATGCACTGGTATATAGAGGTACAGCGCCCCCATCCACTAGACTATGGTATTACTGGTTACACTGAGGGGGTGTTATATCACTAGAGCCTCCATAGAGTTACACTGTGACACAGGCTGCATGCACTGGTATATAGAGGTACAGCGCCCCCATCCACTAGACTATGGTATTACTGGTTACACTGAGGGGATGTTATATCACTAGAGCCTCCATAGAGTTACACTGTGACACCGGCTCCATGCACTGGTATATAGAGATACAGCGCCCCCATCCACTAGACTATGGTATTACTGGTTACACTGGGGGATGTTATATCACTAGAGCCTCCATAGAGTTACACTGTGACACCTGCTCCATGCACTGGTATATAGGGATACAGCGCCCCCATCCACTAGACTATGGTATTACTGGTTACACTGGGGGATGTTATATCACTAGAGCCTCCATAGAGTTACACTGTGACACAGGCTGCATGCACTGGTATATAGAGATACAGCGCCCCCATCCACTAGACTATGGTATTACTGGTTACACTGGGGGATGTTATATCACTAGAGCCTCCATAGAGTTACACTGTGACACAGGCTCCATGCACTGGTATATAGAGATACAGCGCCTCCATCCACTAGACTATGGTATTACTGGTTACACTGGGGGATGTTATATCACTAGAGCCTCCATAGAGTTACACTGTGACACCTGCTCCATGCACTGGTATATAGAGATACAGCGCCCCCATCCACTAGACTATGGTATTACTGGTTACACTGGGGGATGTTATATCACTAGAGCCTCCATAGAGTTACACTGTGACACAGGCTCCATGCACTGGTATATAGAGATACAGCGCCCCCATCCACTAGACTATGGTATTACTGGTTACACTGGGGGATGTTATATCACTAGAGCCTCCATAGAGTTACACTGTGACACCTGCTCCATGCACTGGTATATAGAGATACAGCGCCCCCATCCACTAGACTATGGTATTACTGGTTACACTGGGGGATGTTATATCACTAGAGCCTCCATAGAGTTACACTGTGACACCTGCACCATGCACTGGTATATAGAGATACAGCGCCCCCATCCACTAGACTATGGTATTACAGGTTACACTGGGGGGTGTTATATCACTAGAGCCTCCATAGAGTTACACTGTGACACCTGCACCATGCACTGGTATATAGAGATACAGCGCCCCCATCCACTAGACTATGGTATTACAGGTTACACTGGGGGGTGTTATATCACTAGAGCCTCCATAGAGTTACACTGTGACACCTGCTCCATGCACTGGTATATAGAGATACAGCGCCCTCATCCACTAGACTATGGTATTACAGGTTACACTGGGGGGTGTTATATCACTAGAGCCTCCATAGAGTTACACTGTGACACCTGCACCATGCACTGGTATATAGAGATACAGCGCCCCCATCCACTAGACTATGGTATTACAGGTTACACTGGGGGGTGTTATATCACTAGAGCCTCCATAGAGTTACACTGTGACACCTGCTCCATGCACTGGTATATAGAGATACAGCGCCCTCATCCACTAGACTATGGTATTACTGGTTACACTGGGGGATGTTATATCACTAGAGCCTCCATAGAGTTACACTGTGACACAGGCTCCATGCACTGGTATATAGAGATACAGCGCCCCCATCCTCTAGACTATGGTATTACTGGTTACACTGGGGGATGTTATATCACTAGAGCCTCCATAGAGTTACACTGTGACACCTGCTCCATGCACTGGTATATAGAGATACAGCGCCCCCATCCACTAGACTATGGTATTACTGGTTACACTGGAGGATGTTATATCACTAGAGCCTCCATAGAGTTACACTGTGACACAGGCTCCATGCACTGGTATATAGAGATACAGCGCCCCCATCCACTAGACTATGGTATTACTGGTTACACTGGGGGATGTTATATCACTAGAGCCTCCATAGAGTTATACTGTGACACCTGCTCCATGCACTGGTATATAGAGATACAGCGCCCCCATCCACTAGACTATGGTATTACTGGTTACACTGGGGGATGTTATATCACTAGAGCCTCCATAGAGTTACACTGTGACACAGGCTCCATGCACTGGTATATAGAGATACAGCGCCCCCATCCACTAGACTATGGTATTACTGGTTACACTGGGGGATGTTATATCACTAGAGCCTCCATAGAGTTACACTGTGACACCTGCTCCATGCACTGGTATATAGAGGTACAGCGCCCCCATCCACTAGACTATGGTATTACTGGTTACACTGGGGGATGTTATATCACTAGAGCCTCCATAGAGTTACACTGTGACACCTGCTCCATGCACTGGTATATAGAGATACAGCGCCCCCATCCACTAGACTATGGTATTACTGGTTACACTGGGGGATGTTATATCACTAGAGCCTCCATAGAGTTACACTGTGACACCTGCTCCATGCACTGGTATATAGAGATACAGCGCCCCCATCCACTAGACTATGGTATTACTGGTTACACTGGGGGATGTTATATCACTAGAGCCTCCATAGAGTTACACTGTGACACCTGCTCCATGCACTGGTATATAGAGATACAGCGCCCCCATCCACTAGACTATGGTATTACTGGTTACACTGGGGGGGTGTTATATCACTAGAGCCTCCATAGAGTTACACTGTGACACAGGCTCCATGCACTGGTATATAGAGGTACAGCGCCTCCATCCACTAGACTATGGTATTACTGGTTACACTGGGGGATGTTATATCACTAGAGCCTCCATAGAGTTACACTGTGACACAGGCTCCATGCACTGGTATATAGAGGTACAGCGCCCCCATCCACTAGACTATGGTATTACTGGTTACACTGGGGGATGTTATATCACTAGAGCCTCCATAGAGTTACACTGTGACACCTGCTCCATGCACTGGTATATAGGGATACAGCGCCCCCATCCACTAGACTATGGTATTACTGGTTACACTGGGGGATGTTATATCACTAGAGCCTCCATAGAGTTACACTGTGACACAGGCTCCATGCACTGGTATATAGAGATACAGCGCCCCCATCCTCTAGACTATGGTATTACTGGTTACACTGGAGGGAAGTTATATCACTAGAGCCTCCATAGAGTTACACTGTGACACACGCTCAATGCACTGGTATATAGAGATACAGCGCCCCCATCCACTAGACTATGGTATTACAGGTTACACTGGGGGATGTTATATCACTAGAGCCTCCATAGAGTTACACTGTGACACCTGCACCATGCACTGGTATATAGAGATACAGCGCCCCCATCCACTAGACTATGGTATTACAGGTTACACTGGGGGGTGTTATATCACTAGAGCCTCCATAGAGTTACACTGTGACACCTGCACCATGCACTGGTATATAGAGATACAGCGCCCCCATCCACTAGACTATGGTATTACAGGTTACACTGGGGGGTGTTATATCACTAGAGCCTCCATAGAGTTACACTGTGACACCTGCTCCATGCACTGGTATATAGAGATACAGCGCCCCCATCCACTAGACTATGGTATTACTGGTTACACTGGGGGATGTGATATCACTAGAGCCTCCATAGAGTTACACTGTGACACCTGCTCCATGCACTGGTATATAGAGATACAGCGCCCCCATCCACTAGACTATGGTATTACTGGTTACACTGGGGGATGTTATATCACTAGAGCCTCCATAGAGTTACACTGTGACACAGGCTGCATGCACTGGTATATAGAGATACAGCTCCCCCATCCACTAGACTATGGTATTACAGGTTACACTGGGGGATGTTATATCACTAGAGCCTCCATAGAGTTACACTGTGACACAGGCTCCATGCACTGGTATATAGAGATACAGCGCCCCCATCCACTAGACTATGGTATTACTGGTTACACTGGGGGATGTTATATCACTAGAGCCTCCATAGAGTTACACTGTGACACAGGCTCCATGCACTGGTATATAGAGATACAGCGCCCCCATCCTCTAGACTATGGTATTACTGGTTACACTGGGGGATGTTATATCACTAGAGCCTCCATAGAGTTACACTGTGACACCTGCTCCATGCACTGGTATATAGAGATACAGCGCCTCCATCCACTAGACTATGGTATTACTGGTTACACTGGGGGGTGTTATATCACTAGAGCCTCCATAGAGTTACACTGTGACACAGGCTCCATGCACTGGTATATAGAGGTACAGCGCCCCCATCCACTAGACTATGGTATTACTGGTTACACTGGGGGATGTTATATCACTAGAGCCCCCATAGAGTTACACTGTGACACAAGCTCCATGCACTGGTATATAGAGATACAGCACCCCCATCCTCTAGACTATGGTATTACTGGTTACACTGGGGGATGTTATATCACTAGAGCCTCCATAGAGTTACACTGTGACACCGGCTCCATGCACTGGTATATAGAGGTACAGCGCCCCCATCCACTAGACCAGTGATGGCGAACCTATGGCACGCGTGCCAGAGAGGGCACGCAGAGCCCTCTCTGCTGGCACGCGTACCTTCTCCCCAGCCTCATCAATGATACCTACCCCTGCCGGGTCCCAGCACTCTGTTGACCGCTCGACCCCGGCTACCGCTGCCTGCTCGTTCGCGCCTGGCCCACCCTGCTGCCTGCAGAGTCGCGGGGTCCCGATGCCTGCTTGTCCCCGCCCTGCTGCCTGCAGAGTCGCGGGGTCCTGATGCCTGCGGGGTCCCGGTGCCCGCTGCCTGCGGGGTCCCGGTGCCCGATGCCTGCGGGGTCCCGGTGCCCCATGCCTCCTGCCTGCTCCTGTGCTCCGACGTCACTGCTCCTGTGCTCCGAGTCGCGGGGTCCTGATGCCTGCGGGGTCCCGGTGCCCGCTGCCTGCGGGGTCCCGGTGCCCGCTGCCTGCGGGGTCCCGGTGCCCGCTGCCGGCGGGGTCCCGGTGCCCGCTGCCGGCGGGGTCCCGGTGCCCGCTGCCGGCGGGGTCCCGGTGCCCGCTGCCGGCGGGGTCCCGGTGCCCGCTGCCTGCGGGGTCCCGGTGCCCGATGCCTGCGGGGTCCCGGTGCCCGATGCCTGCGGGGTCCCGGTGCCTGACGTTTCCGCGGCTGCTGCACTTAGTAAGGCCCTCTATGTGTGTCTGTCTATGCTGGTGTGAGTGTATTGGAGTGTGTGCTGTGTGAGTGTAGTGGTGTGGAGTGTGTGCTGTGTGAGTGTAGTGGAGTGTGTGCTGTGTGAGTGTAGTGGAGTGGAGTGTGTGCTGTGTGAGTGTAGTGGAGTGTGTGCTGTGTGAGAGTAGTGGAGTGTGTGCTATGTGAGTGTAGTGGAGTGGAGTGTGTGCTGTGTGAGTGTAGTGGAGTGGAGTGTGTGCTGTGTGAGTGTAGTGGAGTGTGCGCAGTGTGAGTGGAGTGTGAGTGTAGTGGAGTGTGAGCGGAGTGGAGAGTGCGCAGTGTGAGCAGAGTGGAGTGTGAGTGGAGTGGAGTGTGTGCTGTGTGAGTGGAGTGGAGTGTGCGCAGTGTGAGTGGAGTGTGAGCGGAGTGGAGTGTGCGCAGTGTGAGCAGAGTGGAGTGTGAGTGGAGTGGAGTGGAGTGTGCGCAGTGTGAGCAGAGTGGAGTGGAGTGTGCGCAGTGTGAGTGGAGTGTGAGCGGAGTGGAGTGTGCGCAGTGTGAGCGGAGTGGAGTGTGAGTGGAGTGGAGTGTGCGCAGTGTGAGTGGAGTGTGCGCAGTGTGAGTGGAGTGCTGTGTGTGCAGTGTGAGTGGAGTGGAGTGTGCGCAGTGTGAGTGGAGTGTGCGCAGTGTGAGTGGAGTGTGCGCAGTGTGAGTGGAGTGTGCGCAGTGTGAGTGGAGTGCTGTGTGTGCAGTGTGAGCGTAGTGTGCGCGGCGTATTACCAAAATTTTCATACTCCTCCTCGGGTAAAAATACTCCTCAAAAATGGTGAGAGGAGTATTATTACCCTTCTGGAAAAATGTTAGTGCGACCTCTGATAATGGTCTTTTATGCTATTTATGTGGTTGTAATGGTGGCGTCATGATGTCACAGTGTTATTTGTCTCATGTATAGTGGTATTGTGGCGCTATTGGACTAAACTGCTATGTTGGCACCTTGCACTAGAAAAGTCGCCTTTGGTTTGCAGTTTGGGCACTCGGTCTCTTAAAGGTTCGCCATCACTGCACTAGACTATGGTATTACTGGTTACACTGGGGGATGTTATATCACTAGAGCCTCCATAGAGTTACACTGTGACACCTGCTCCATGCACTGGTATATAGAGGTACAGCGCCCCCATCCACTAGACTATGGTATTACTGGTTACACTGGAGGATGTTATATCACTAGAGCCTCCATAGAGTTACACTGTGACACCTGCTCCATGCACTGGTATATAGAGATACAGCGCCCCCATCCACTAGACTATGGTATTACTGGTTACACTGGGGGATGTTATATCACTAGAGCCTCCATAGAGTTACACTGTGACACAGGCTCCATGCACTGGTATATAGAGATACAGCGCTCCATCCACTAGACTATGGTATTACTGGTTACACTGGGGGATGTTATATCACTAGAGCCTCCATAGAGTTACACTGTGACACCTGCTCCATGCACTGGTATATAGAGGTACAGCGCCCCCATCCACTAGACTATGGTATTACTGGTTACACTGGGGGATGTTATATCACTAGAGCCTCCATAGAGTTACACTGTGACACAGGCTCCATGCACTGGTATATAGAGATACAGCGCCCCCATCCTCTAGACTATGGTATTACTGGTTACACTGGGGGATGTTATATCACTAGAGCCTCCATAGAGTTACACTGTGACACCTGCTCCATGCACTGGTATATAGAGATACAGCGCCCCCATCCACTAGACTATGGTATTACTGGTTACACTGGGGGATGTTATATCACTAGAGCCTCCATAGAGTTACACTGTGACACACGCTCCATGCACTGGTATATAGAGATACAGCGCCCTCATCCACTAGACTATGGTATTACTGGTTACACTGGGGGATGTTATATCACTAGAGCCTCCATAGAGTTACACTGTGACACCTGCTCCATGCACTGGTATATAGAGATACAGCGCCCCCATCCACTAGACTATGGTATTACTGGTTACACTGGGGGATGTTATATCACTAGAGCCTCCATAGAGTTACACTGTGACACCTGCTCCATGCACTGGTATATAGAGATACAGCGCCCCCATCCACTAGACTATGGTATTACTGGTTACACTGGGAGATGTTATATCACTAGAGCCTCCATAGAGTTACACTGTGACACAGGCTCCATACACTGGTATATAGAGATACAGCGCCCCCATCCACTAGACTATGGTATTACTGGTTACACTGGGGGATGTTATATCACTAGAGCCTCCATAGAGTTACACTGTGACACCTGCTCCATGCACTGGTATATAGAGATACAGCGCCCCCATCCACTAGACTATGGTATTACTGGTTACACTGGGGGGGTGTTATATCACTAGAGCCTCCATAGAGTTACACTGTGACACAGGCTCCATACACTGGTATATAGAGATACAGCGCCCCCATCCACTAGACTATGGTATTACTGGTTACACTGGGGGATGTTATATCACTAGAGCCTCCATAGAGTTACACTGTGACACCGGCTCCATGCACTGGTATATAGAGGTACAGCGCCCCCATCCACTAGACTATGGTATTACTGGTTACACTGGGGGATGTTATATCACTAGAGCCTCCATAGAGTTACACTGTGACACCTGCTCCATGCACTGGTATATAGAGATACAGCGCCCCCATCCACTAGACTATGGTATTACTGGTTACACTGGGGGGTGTTATATCACTAGAGCCTCCATAGAGTTACACTGTGACACCTGCTCCATGCACTGGTATATAGAGATACAGCGCCCCCATCCACTAGACTATGGTATTACTGGTTACACTGGGGGGTGTTATATCACTAGAGCCTCCATAGAGTTACACTGTGACACCTGCTCCATGCACTGGTATATAGAGGTACAGCGCCCCCATCCACTAGACTATGGTATTACTGGTTACACTGGGGGATGTTATATCACTAGAGCCTCCATAGAGTTACACTGTGACACCTGCTCCATGCACTGGTATATAGAGATACAGCGCCCCCATCCACTAGACTATGGTATTACTGGTTACACTGGGGGGTGTTATATCACTAGAGCCTCCATAGAGTTACACTGTGACACCTGCTCCATGCACTGGTATATAGAGGTACAGCGCCCCCATCCACTAGACTATGGTATTACTGGTTACACTGGGGGATGTTATATCACTAGAGCCTCCATAGAGTTACACTGTGACACAGGCTCCATGCACTGGTATATAGAGATACAGCGCCTCCATCCACTAGACTATGGTATTACTGGTTACACTGGGGGATGTTATATCACTAGAGCCTCCATAGAGTTACACTGTGACACAAGCTCCATGCACTGGTATATAGAGATACAGCGCCCCCATCCACTAGACTTTGGTATTACTGGTTACACTGGGGGATGTTATATCACTAGAGCCTCCATAGAGTTACACTGTGACACCTGCTCCATGCACTGGTATATAGAGGTACAGCGCCTCCATCCACTAGACTATGGTATTACTGGTTACACTGGGGGATGTTATATCACTAGAGCCTCCATAGAGTTACACTGTGACACAGGCTCCATGCACTGGTATATAGAGGTACAGCGCCCCCATCCACTAGACTATGGTATTACTGGTTACACTGGGGGATGTTATATCACTAGAGCCTCCATAGAGTTACACTGTGACACAGGCTCCAGTCACTGGTATATAGAGATACAGCGCCTCCATCCACTAGACTATGGTATTACTGGTTACACTGGGGGATGTTATATCACTAGAGCCTCCATAGAGTTACACTGTGACACAGGCTCCATGCACTGGTATATAGAGATACAGCGCCCCCATCCTCTAGACTATGGTATTACTGGTTACACTGGGGGGTGTTATATCACTAGAGCCTCCATAGAGTTACACTGTGACACAGGCTCCATGTACTGGTATACAGAGATACAGCGCCCCCATCCACTAGACTATGGTATTACTGGTTACACTGGGGGATGTTATATCACTAGAGCCTCCATAGAGTTACACTGTGACACAGGCTCCATGCACTGGTATATAGAGATACAGCGCCCCCATCCACTAGACTATGGTATTACTGGTTACACTGGGGGGTGTTATATCACTAGAGCCTCCATAGAGTTACACTGTGACACCTGCTCCATGCACTGGTATATAGAGATACAGCGCCCCCATCCTCTAGACTATGGTATTACTGGTTACACTGGGGGGTGTTATATCACTAGACCCTCCATAGAGTTACACTGTGACACCTGCTCCATGCACTGGTATATAGAGATACAGCGCCCCCATCCACTAGACTATGGTATTACTGGTTACACTAGAGGGAAGTTATATCACTAGAGCCTCCATAGAGTTACACTGTGACACACGCTCAATGCACTGGTATATAGAGATACAGCGCCCCCATCCACTAGACTATGGTATTACTGGTTACACTGGGGGATGTTATATCACTAGAGACTCCATAGAGTTACACTGTGACACCTGCTCCATGCACTGGTATATAGAGATACAGCGCCCCCATCCACTAGACTATGGTATTACTGGTTACACTGGGGGGATGTAATATCACTAGAGCCTCCATAGAGTTACACTGTGACACCTGCTCCATGCACTGGTATATAGAGATACAGCGCCCCCATCCACTAGACTATGGTATTACTGGTTACACTGGGGGGTGTTATATCACTAGAGCCTCCATAGAGTTACACTGTGACACAGGCTCCATGCACTGGTATATAGGGATACAGCGCCTCCATCCACTAGACTATGGTATTACTGGTTACACTGGGGGATGTTATATCACTAGAGCCTCCATAGAGTTACACTGTGACTCCTGCTCCATGCACTGGTATATAGAGGTACAGGGCCCCCATCAACTAGACTATGGTATTACTGGTTACACTGGGGGATGTTATATTACTAGAGCCTCCATAGAGTTACACTGTGACACAGGCTCCATGCACTGGTATATAGAGATACAGCGCCCCCATCCACTAGACTATGGTATTACTGGTTACACTGGGGGATGTTATATCACTAGAGCCTCCATAGAGTTACACTGTGACACCTGCTCCATGCACTGGTATATAGAGATACAGCGCCCCCATCCACTAGACTATGGTATTACAGGTTACACTGGGGGATGTTATATCACTAGAGCCTCCATAGAGTTACACTGTGACACAGGCTCCATGCACTGGTATATAGAGATACAGCGCCCCCATCCACTAGACTATGGTATTACTGGTTACACTGGGGGGTGTTATATCACTAGAGCCTCCATAGAGTTACACTGTGACACAGGCTCCATGCACTGGTATATAGAGATACAGCGCCCCCATCCACTAGACTATGGTATTACTGGTTACACTGGGGGATGTTATATCACTAGAGCCTCCATAGAGTTACACTGTGACACAGGCTCCATGCACTGGTATATAGAGATACAGCGCCCCCATCCACTAGACTATGGTATTACTGGTTACACTGGGGGATGTTATATCACTAGAGCCTCCATAGAGTTACACTGTGACACCTGCTCCATGCACTGGTATATAGAGGTACAGCGCCCCCATCCACTAGACTATGGTATTACTGGTTACACTGAGGGGGTGTTATATCACTAGAGCCTCCATAGAGTTACACTGTGACACAGGCTGCATGCACTGGTATATAGAGATACAGCGCCCCCATCCACTAGACTATGGTATTACTGGTTACACTGGGGGATGTTATATCACTAGAGCCTCCATAGAGTTACACTGTGACACAGGCTCCATGCACTGGTATATAGAGATACAGCGCCTCCATCCACTAGACTATGGTATTACTGGTTACACTGGGGGGGTGTTATATCACTAGAGCCTCCATAGAGTTACACTGTGACACAGGCTCCATGCACTGGTATATAGGGATACAGCGCCTCCATCCACTAGACTATGGTATTACTGGTTACACTGGGGGGTGTTATATCACTAGAGCCTCCATAGAGTTACACTGTGACACAGGCTCCATGCACTGGTATATAGGGATACAGCGCCTCCATCCACTAGACTATGGTATTACTGGTTACACTGGGGGATGTTATATCACTAGAGCCTCCATAGAGTTACACTGTGACACCTGCTCCATGCACTGGTATATAGAGATACAGCGCCCCCATCCACTAGACTATGGTATTACTGGTTACACTGGGGGATGTTATATCACTAGAGCCTCCATAGAGTTACACTGTGACACAGGCTCCATGCACTGGTATATAGAGATACAGCGCCCCCATCCACTAGACTATGGTATTACTGGTTACACTGGGGGATGTTATATCACTAGAGCCTCCATAGAGTTACACTGTGACACCTGCTCCATGCACTGGTATATAGAGATACAGCGCCCCCATCCACTAGACTATGGTATTACTGGTTACACTGGGGGATGTTATATCACTAGAGCCTCCATAGAGTTACACTGTGACACCTGCACCATGCACTGGTATATAGAGATACAGCGCCCCCATCCACTAGACTATGGTATTACAGGTTACACTGGGGGGTGTTATATCACTAGAGCCTCCATAGAGTTACACTGTGACACCTGCTCCATGCACTGGTATATAGAGATACAGCGCCCCCATCCACTAGACTATGGTATTACTGGTTACACTGGGGGATGTTATATCACTAGAGCCTCCATAGAGTTACACTGTGACACCTGCACCATGCACTGGTATATAGAGATACAGCGCCCCCATCCACTAGACTATGGTATTACAGGTTACACTGGGGGGTGTTATATCACTAGAGCCTCCATAGAGTTACACTGTGACACCTGCTCCATGCACTGGTATATAGAGATACAGCGCCCTCATCCACTAGACTATGGTATTACTGGTTACACTGGGGGATGTTATATCACTAGAGCCTCCATAGAGTTACACTGTGACACAGGCTCCATGCACTGGTATATAGAGATACAGCGCCCCCATCCACTAGACTATGGTATTACTGGTTACACTGTGAGATGTTATATCACTAGAGCCTCCATAGAGTTACACTGTGACACCTGCTCCATGCACTGGTATATAGAGATACAGCGCCCCCATCCACTAGACTATGGTATTACTGGTTACACTGGGGGGATGTTATATCACTAGAGCCTCCATAGAGTTACACTGTGACACAGGCTCCATGCACTGGTATATAGAGATACAGCGCCCCCATCCACTAGACTATGGTATTACTGGTTACACTGGGGGATGTTATATCACTAGAGCCTCCATAGAGTTACACTGTGACACAGGCTCCATGCACTGGTATATAGAGGTACAGCGCCCCCATCCACTAGACTATGGTATTACTGGTTACACTGGGGGATGTTATATCACTAGAGCCTCCATAGAGTTACACTGTGACACCTGCTCCATGCACTGGTATATAGAGGTACAGCGCCCCCATCCACTAGACTATGGTATTACTGGTTACACTGGGGGATGTTATATCACTAGAGCCTCCATAGAGTTACACTGTGACACCTGCTCCATGCACTGGTATATAGAGGTACAGCGCCCCCATCCACTAGACTATGGTATTACTGGTTACACTGGGGGGGATGTTATATCACTAGAGCCTCCATAGAGTTACACTGTGACACCTGCTCCATGCACTGGTATATAGAGATACAGCACCCCCATCCTCTAGACTATGGTATTACTGGTTACACTGGGGGATGTTATATCACTAGAGCCTCCATAGAGTTACACTGTGACACCTGCTCCATGCACTGGTATATAGAGATACAGCGCCCCCATTCACTAGACTATGGTATTACTAGTTACACTGGGGGATGTTATATCACTAGAGCCTCCATAGAGTTACACTGTGACACCTGCTCCATACACTGGTATATAGAGATACAGCGCCCCCATCCACTAGACTATGGTATTACTGGTTACACTGGGGGAATGTTATATCACTAGAGCCTCCATAGAGTTACACTGTGACACCTGCTCCATGCACTGGTATATAGAGATACAGCGCCCCCATCCACTAGACTATGGTATTACTGGTTACACTGGAGGATGTTATATCACTAGAGCCTCCATAGAGTTACACTGTGACACAGGCTCCATGCACTGGTATATAGAGATACAGCTCCCCCATCCACTAGACTATGGTATTACTGGTTACACTGGGGGATGTTATATCACTAGAGCCTCCATAGAGTTACACTGTGACACCTGCCCCATGCACTGGTATATAGAGGTACAGCGCCCCCATCCACTAGACTATGGTATTACAGGTTACACTGGGGGATGTTATATCACTAGAGCCTCCATAGAGTTACACTGTGACACAGGCTCCATGCACTGGTATATAGAGATACAGCTCCCCCATCCACTAGACTATGGTATTACTGGTTACACTGGGGGATGTTATATCACTAGAGCCTCCATAGAGTTACACTGTGACACAGGCTCCATGCACTGGTATATAGAGATACAGCACCCCCATCCTCTAGACTATGGTATTACTGGTTACACTGGGGGATGTTATATCACTAGAGCCTCCATAGAGTTACACTGTGACACCTGCTCCATGCACTGGTATATAGAGATACAGCGCCCCCATCCACTAGACTATGGTATTACTGGTTACACTGGGGGGATGTTATATCACTAGAGCCTCCATAGAGTTACACTGTGACACCTGCTCCATGCACTGGTATATAGAGATACAGCGCCCCCATCCACTAGACTATGGTATTACTGGTTACACTGGGGGATGTTATATCACTAGAGCCTCCATAGAGTTACACTGTGACACAGGCTCCATGCACTGGTATATAGAGATACAGCGCCCCCATCCACTAGACTATGGTATTACTGGTTACACTGGGGGATGTTATATCACTAGAGCCTCCATAGAGTTACACTGTGACACAGGCTCCATGCACTGGTATATAGAGGTACAGCGCCCCCATCCACTAGACTATGGTATTACAGGTTACACTGGGGGATGTTATATCACTAGAGCCTCCATAGAGTTACACTGTGACACAGGCTCCATGCACTGGTATATAGAGATACAGCTCCCCCATCCACTAGACTATGGTATTACTGGTTACACTGGGGGATGTTATATCACTAGAGCCTCCATAGAGTTACACTGTGACACCTGCTCCATGCACTGGTATATAGAGATACAGCGCCCCCATCCACTAGACTATGGTATTACTGGTTACACTGGGGGGATGTTATATCACTAGAGCCTCCATAGAGTTACACTGTGACACCTGCTCCATGCACTGGTATATAGAGGTACAGCGCCCCCATCCACTAGACTATGGTATTACTGGTTACACTGGAGGATGTTATATCACTAGAGCCTCCATAGAGTTACACTGTGACACCTGCTCCATGCACTGGTATATAGAGATACAGCGCCCCCATCCACTAGACTATGGTATTACTGGTTACACTGGGGGGTGTTATATCACTAGAGCCTCCATAGAGTTACACTGTGACACCTGCTCCATGTACTGGTATATAGAGGTACAGCGCCCCCATCCACTAGACTATGGTATTACTGGTTACACTGGGGGATGTTATATCACTAGAGCCTCCATAGAGTTACACTGTGACACAGGCTCCATGCACTGGTATATAGAGGTACAGCGCCCCCGTCCACTAGACTATGGTATTACTGGTTACACTGGGGGATGTTATATCACTAGAGCCTCCATAGAGTTACACTGTGACACCTGCTCCATGCACTGGTATATAGAGATACAGCGCCCCCATCCACTAGAATATGGTATTACTGGTTACACTGGAGGATGTTATATCACTAGAGCCTCCATAGAGTTACACTGTGACACCTGCTCCATGCACTGGTATATAGAGATACAGCGCCCCCATCCACTAGACTATGGTATTACTGGTTACACTGGAGGATGTTATATCACTAGAGCCTCCATAGAGTTACACTGTGACACAGGCTCCATGCACTGGTATATAGAGATACAGCGCCCCCATCCACTAGACTATGGTATTACTGGTTACACTGGGGGATGTTATATCACTAGAGCCTCCATAGAGTTATACTGTGACACCTGCTCCATGCACTGGTATATAGAGATACAGCGCCCCCATCCACTAGACTATGGTATTACTGGTTACACTGGGGGGTGTTATATCACTAGAGCCTCCATAGAGTTATACTGTGACACAGGCTCCATGCACTGGTATATAGAGGTACAGCGCCCCCATCCACTAGACTATGGTATTACTGGTTACACTGGGGGATGTTATATCACTAGAGCCTCCATAGAGTTACACTGTGACACAGGCTCCATGCACTGGTATATAGAGGTACAGCGCCCCCATCCACTAGACTATGGTATTACTGGTTACACTGGGGGATGTTATATCACTAGAGCCCCCATAGAGTTACACTGTGACACAAGCTCCATGCACTGGTATATAGAGATACAGCACCCCCATCCTCTAGACTATGGTATTACTGGTTACACTGGGGGATGTTATATCACTAGAGCCTCCATAGAGTTACACTGTGACACCGGCTCCATGCACTGGTATATAGAGGTACAGCGCCCCCATCCACTAGACTATGGTATTACTGGTTACACTGGGGGATGTTATATCACTAGAGCCTCCATAGAGTTACACTGTGACACCTGCTCCATGCACTGGTATATAGAGATACAGCGCCCCCATCCACTAGACTATGGTATTACTGGTTACACTGGGGGGATGTTATATCACTAGAGCCTCCATAGAGTTACACTGTGACACCTGCTCCATGCACTGGTATATAGAGATACAGCGCCCCCATCCACTAGACTATGGTATTACTGGTTACACTGGGGGATGTTATATCACTAGAGCCTCCATAGAGTTA
The DNA here is from genome assembly GCF_040894005.1 of Engystomops pustulosus. Classification (NCBI taxonomy): domain Eukaryota; kingdom Metazoa; phylum Chordata; class Amphibia; order Anura; family Leptodactylidae; genus Engystomops; species Engystomops pustulosus. The sequence goes on from NW_027285004.1 coordinate 257,866, forward strand.
CACTGTGACACAGGCTCCATGCACTGGTATATAGAGATACAGCGCCCCCATCCACTAGACTATGGTATTACTGGTTACACTGGGGGATGTTATATCACTAGAGCCTCCATAGAGTTACACTGTGACACCGGCTCCATGCACTGGTATATAGAGGTACAGCGCCCCCATCCACTAGACTATGGTATTACTGGTTACACTGGGGGATGTTATATCACTAGAGCCTCCATAGAGTTACACTGTGACACCTGCTCCATGCACTGGTATATAGAGATACAGCGCCCCCATCCACTAGACTATGGTATTACTGGTTACACTGGGGGATGTTATATCACTAGAGCCTCCATAGAGTTACACTGTGACACCTGCTCCATGCACTGGTATATAGAGATACAGCGCCCCCATCCACTAGACTATGGTATTACTGGTTAAACTGGGGGGGTGTTATATCACTAGAGCCTCCATAGAGTTACACTGTGACACAGGCTCCATACACTGGTATATAGAGATACAGCGCCCCCATCCACTAGACTATGGTATTACTGGTTACACTGGGGGATGTTATATCACTAGAGCCTCCATAGAGTTACACTGTGACACCTGCTCCATGCACTGGTATATAGAGATACAGCGCCCCCATCCACTAGACTATGGTATTACTGGTTACACTGGGGGGGTGTTATATCACTAGAGCCTCCATAGAGTTACACTGTGACACAGGCTCCATACACTGGTATATAGAGATACAGCGCCCCCATCCACTAGACTATGGTATTACTGGTTACACTGGGGGATGTTATATCACTAGAGCCTCCATAGAGTTACACTGTGACACAGGCTCCATGCACTGGTATATAGAGGTACAGCGCCTCCATCCACTAGACTATGGTATTACTGGTTACACTGGGGGATGTTATATCACTAGAGCCTCCATAGAGTTACACTGTGACACAGGCTCCATGCACTGGTATATAGAGGTACAGCGCCCCCATCCACTAGACTATGGTATTACTGGTTACACTGGGGGATGTTATATCACTAGAGCCTCCATAGAGTTACACTGTGACACCTGCTCCATGCACTGGTATATAGGGATACAGCGCCCCCATCCACTAGACTATGGTATTACTGGTTACACTGGGGGATGTTATATCACTAGAGCCTCCATAGAGTTACACTGTGACACAGGCTCCATGCACTGGTATATAGAGATACAGCGCCCCCATCCACTAGACTATGGTATTACTGGTTACACTGGGGGGTGTTATATCACTAGAGCCTCCATAGAGTTACACTGTGACACAGGCTCCATGCACTGGTATATAGAGATACAGCGCCCCCATCCTCTAGACTATGGTATTACTGGTTACACTGGGGGGTGTTATATCACTAGACCCTCCATAGAGTTACACTGTGACACCTGCTCCATGCACTGGTATATAGAGATACAGCGCCCCCATCCACTAGACTATGGTATTACTGGTTACACTGGAGGGAAGTTATATCACTAGAGCCTCCATAGAGTTACACTGTGACACACGCTCCATGCACTGGTATATAGAGATACAGCGCCCCCATCCACTAGACTATGGTATTACTGGTTACACTGGGGGATGTTATATCACTAGAGCCTCCATAGAGTTACACTGTGACACCTGCTCCATGCACTGGTATATAGAGGTACAGCGCCCCCATCCACTAGACTATGGTATTACTGGTTACACTGAGGGGGTGTTATATCACTAGAGCCTCCATAGAGTTACACTGTGACACAGGCTGCATGCACTGGTATATAGAGGTACAGCGCCCCCATCCACTAGACTATGGTATTACTGGTTACACTGAGGGGATGTTATATCACTAGAGCCTCCATAGAGTTACACTGTGACACAGGCTGCATGCACTGGTATATAGAGATACAGCGCCCCCATCCACTAGACTATGGTATTACTGGTTACACTGGGGGATGTTATATCACTAGAGCCTCCATAGAGTTACACTGTGACACAGGCTCCAGTCACTGGTATATAGAGATACAGCGCCTCCATCCACTAGACTATGGTATTACTGGTTACACTGGGGGATGTTATATCACTAGAGCCTCCATAGAGTTACACTGTGACACCTGCTCCATGCACTGGTATATAGAGATACAGCGCCCCCATCCACTAGACTATGGTATTACTGGTTACACTGGGGGATGTTATATCACTAGAGCCTCCATAGAGTTACACTGTGACACAGGCTCCATGCACTGGTATATAGAGATACAGCGCCCCCATCCACTAGACTATGGTATTACTGGTTACACTGGGGGATGTTATATCACTAGAGCCTCCATAGAGTTACACTGTGACACCTGCTCCATGCACTGGTATATAGAGATACAGCGCCCCCATCCACTAGACTATGGTATTACTGGTTACACTGGGGGATGTTATATCACTAGAGCCTCCATAGAGTTACACTGTGACACAGGCTCCATGCACTGGTATATAGAGATACAGCGCCCCCATCCACTAGACTATGGTATTACTGGTTACACTGGGGGATGTTATATCACTAGAGCCTCCATAGAGTTACACTGTGACACCTGCACCATGCACTGGTATATAGAGATACAGCGCCCCCATCCACTAGACTATGGTATTACAGGTTACACTGGGGGGTGTTATATCACTAGAGCCTCCATAGAGTTACACTGTGACACCTGCACCATGCACTGGTATATAGAGATACAGCGCCCCCATCCACTAGACTATGGTATTACAGGTTACACTGGGGGGTGTTATATCACTAGAGCCTCCATAGAGTTACACTGTGACACCTGCTCCATGCACTGGTATATAGAGATACAGCGCCCTCATCCACTAGACTATGGTATTACTGGTTACACTGGGGGATGTTATATCACTAGAGCCTCCATAGAGTTACACTGTGACACAGGCTCCATGCACTGGTATATAGAGATACAGCGCCCCCATCCACTAGACTATGGTATTACTGGTTACACTGGGGGATGTTATATCACTAGAGCCTCCATAGAGTTACACTGTGACACCTGCTCCATGCACTGGTATATAGAGATACAGCGCCCCCATCCACTAGACTATGGTATTACTGGTTACACTGGGGGGGATGTTATATCACTAGAGCCTCCATAGAGTTACACTGTGACACCTGCTCCATGCACTGGTATATAGAGATACAGCACCCCCATCCACTAGACTATGGTATTACTGGTTACACTGGGGGATGTTATATCACTAGAGCCTCCATAGAGTTACACTGTGACACAGGCTCCATGCACTGGTATATAGAGATACAGCGCCCCCATCCTCTAGACTATGGTATTACTGGTTACACTGGGGGATGTTATATCACTAGAGCCTCCATAGAGTTACACTGTGACACAGGCTCCATGCACTGGTATATAGAGATACAGCGCCCCCATCCACTAGACTATGGTATTACTGGTTACACTGGGGGGATGTTATATCACTAGAGCCTCCATAGAGTTACACTGTGACACCTGCTCCATGCACTGGTATATAGAGATACAGCGCCCCCATCCACTAGACTATGGTATTACTGGTTACACTGGGGGGGATGTTATATCACTAGAGCCTCCATAGAGTTACACTGTGACACACGCTCCATGTACTGGTATATAGAGATACAGCGCCCCCATCCACTAGACTATGGTATTACTGGTTACACTGGGGGATGTTATATCACTAGAGCCTCCATAGAGTTACACTGTGACACAGGCTCCATGCACTGGTATATAGAGATACAGCGCCCCCATCCACTAGACTATGGTATTACTGGTTACATTGGGGGATGTTATATCACTAGAGCCTCCATAGAGTTACACTGTGACACCTGCTCCATGCACTGGTATATAGAGATACAGCGCCCCCATCCACTAGACTATGGTATTACTGGTTACACTGGGGGTGTTATATCACTAGAGCCTCCATAGAGTTACACTGTGACACCTGCTCCATGCACTGGTATATAGAGATACAGCGCCCCCATCCACTAGACTATGGTATTACTGGTTACACTGGGGGATGTTATATCACTAGAGCCTCCATAGAGTTACACTGTGACACAGGCTCCATGCACTGGTATATAGAGGTTCAGCGCCCCCATCCACTAGACTATGGTATTACTGGTTACACTGGGGGATGTTATATCACTAGAGCCTCCATAGAGTTACACTGTGACACAGGCTCCATGCACTGGTATATAGAGGTACAGCGCCCCCATCCACTAGACTATGGTATTACTGGTTACACTGGGGGATGTTATATCACTAGAGCCTCCATAGAGTTACACTGTGACACCTGCTCCATGCACTGGTATATTGAGGTACAGCGCCCCCATCCACTAGACTATGGTATTACTGGTTACACTGGGGGGATGTTATATCACTAGAGCCTCCATAGAGTTACACTGTGACACCTGCTCCATGCACTGGTATATAGGGATACAGCGCCCCCATCCACTAGACTATGGTATTACTGGTTACACTGGGGGATGTTATATCACTAGAGCCTCCATAGAGTTACACTGTGACACCTGCCCCATGCACTGGTATATAGAGGTACAGCGCCCCCATCCACTAGACTATGGTATTACTGGTTACACTGGGGGATGTTATATCACTAGAGCCTCCATAGAGTTACACTGTGACACCTGCTCCATGCACTGGTATATAGAGATACAGTGCCCCCATCCTCTAGACTATGGTATTACTGGTTACACTGGGGGGTGTTATATCACTAGACCCTCCATAGAGTTACACTGTGACACCTGCTCCATGCACTTGTATATAGAGGTACAGCGCCCCCATCCACTAGACTATGGTATTACTGGTTACACTGGGGGGTGTTATATCACTAGAGCCTCCATAGAGTTACACTGTGACACCTGCTCTATGCACTGGTATATAGAGATACAGCGCCCCCATCCACTAGACTATGGTATTACAGGTTACACTGGGGGATGTTATATCACTAGAGCCTCCATAGAGTTACACTGTGACACAGGCTCCATGCACTGGTATATAGAGGTACAGCGCCCCCATCCACTAGACTATGGTATTACTGGTTACACTGGGGGATGTTATATCACTAGAGCCTCCATAGAGTTACACTGTGACACCTGCTCCATGCACTGGTATATAGAGATATAGTGCCCCCATCCACTAGACTATGGTATTACTGGTTACACTGGGGGATGTTATATCACTAGAGCCTCCATAGAGTTACACTGTGACACCTGCTCCATGCACTGGTATATAGAGATACAGCGCCCCCATCCACTAGACTATGGTATTACTGGTTACACTGGGGGGATGTTATATGACTAGAGCCTCCATAGAGTTACACTGTGACACCTGCACCATGCACTGGTATTTTTTTTTAAAAGTATTTATTTTTGCAGTTTTTGAATTTTTATACAAACATAATAAACAAAACCAGAAATCAAGATTGTCTGTCACATATTTCCTTCCCCCCAATACAGGATTATTATACAACAGCCATGGTAACAGTCGGGTTCTTACTGCGTTTCAAAACTACCTGAGGGATATTACACAGTAGATAACAGCAGGATACTGCAGTCAGACATCTTGATACAACACAAATAACTATTGACACAGGGACAATCAGTCACACACACACACATACCAGCACGCTCAGTCTCCTTCATCATGGAGAGGAATATAAATCACATGTGATTATAAGGCTGTATGGGGAGTCGCGCACCATCTGGACCAGATGCGGTCAAACTTCTGGGGACACTTCCTGTTGGTATACAGGGACCGGTAGTGGGGAATGACACTATTAATGAGTAGTATCCATCTTTTTATTGGAGGGGGCTCCTGGTCCTTCCAGGTCATCACCACCACTTTTCGGGCGTAGTATAGGACAAACCTAAAGAAAATTTTGTCATAGTGGCCATTGACAACTTCATTTATGATGCCGAGGAGACACACAGAGGGAGACAGTAAGCGTGGGAAATCAAAGTGCAAATTAAGGAACTCCAGCACTTCGGACCAGAAGACATGGACCCTAGGGCAGGACCAGACACAATGCAGGAAGGATCCGACTTCAGCCTGACAGCGAAAGCAAAGATCATCGGGCATTGCTCCCATGCGGAATAATCTAGCAGGGGTGAAGTAAACTCGATGGAGGAATTTAGATTGGATCAGGAAGTCCCTCGCACTCACTACAGATGTGAAGTAGGACAGTTCGACCTCCCTCCAGTCATCATCTGACAGGTCAGGGATATCCTGTCTCCAGCGTTCACAGGCTCTATCAAACGGTCTGGACTTTTGCTCTTGTAGGAGAGCATAGCACTGAGTGAGTGGCTTAGGGAGGTCCGGGGTACTCATCAGAGTCTCTAGTTTGGAGAATTTCACTGTCAGGCTGAAGGAGCCGAATTGGGCTTTGAATGCGTGTCGCAGTTGCGTGTAATGGAAGCTGGCCGTATTGGGTACAGTATGTCTCTCCCTTATCTCGTTAAAGCTGAGTAACTCTGCTTCCGGGGATAAGAGCTGACCTACAAATTTCACCCCCGCCGCCCCCCACATTGTCCAGCCCGGGAGGGAGAGGAAGTGAGAGAGCCACGGATTGAGCCACAATGGAGTCCTAGGCGAGAGAGGGGGAGAGCTGCTCGGTTCTACCAGGGATTGTGCCCTACGCCAGCACACCGCTACCGTACGTAGGGGAAGTGGGGTATCAGATGGGGACTTATACCTGTACAGCAGGTTTGTAAGGGCCTCGTAGGAACCCACCAGGGCACCAGCCAGTGCAGTAGCTGCATTACCCATGTCTATATCTATCCACCACTGAGCATAGACTAGCTGGGAAGCCAGGTAATAAAGATACAGATCCGGGGCAGCCAGTCCACCCCTAGACTTGGGAGCCTGAAGCAGCGCTAAACTGAATCGCGGGGCACTACTCTGCCAGTAGAAGGACCTGAGAATGCCGTCCAAGCGTTTAAACAGACTCTTAGGAAGTAGTATAGGGCAGGCATGGAAAAGGTATAGAAATTTTGGGAGAAAAATCATTTTAAATATATTAATACGCCCGTACAAAGACAAGGGGAGAGTGGACCAGGCTTTTAGGCGCGATTCCGTTGCAGCTATCAGGGGTGTAATGTTTAACTCCGTAAATGCCTGGACCTTGCGTGACACCCGGACTCCCAGATATTTAAAGGTGGACACCACCCGGACTGGGACGGGGAGGGAGTGTACCCCTACATCAGATAAGGGAAATAGGGCCGATTTGTCCCAGTTAACCCGAAGGCCTGAGAACCCCCCATAACGTTCTATCAGGGCCAGAAGGGATTCCAGAGAGGGGCCCACATCCCCAAGGTATACAAGTGTATCATCAGCATAGAGAGATACCTTTTCAATAATAGTACCTCTAGTTATGCCCTTAATGCCCTCAGAGTGGCGGATCGCCACAGCAAGGGGCTCAATGGCGAGTGCGAAGAGGAGGGGAGATAGTGGGCAACCCTGTCTAGTGCCCCTAGCCATAGGGAGAGTAGGTGAGATGTTAAGATTAGTCCGCACCCTAGCCTTGGGATCGTTATACAGTAGCTTAACCAATGCTGTAAATCGAGGGCCAAAACCCATTCTAGGCAAAAGGGTCCACAAATAGGGCCACTCCACAGAATCAAACGCCTTACAATTGTCTAAGGATAATATAAACCCAGGGTCTGGAGACCGCTCTGCCTCTGCAATGTTCAGGTGTAGTCTTTGTATATTTATGTCAGTTCCCCTCCCAGGCATAAAGCCCGTCTGGTCCGGGTGAACCAAGGATAGTATTACTTTGTTAAGCCTTGTTGCCAGAATTTTTGCTAGTATTTTAACATCTGAATTTAGGAGGGAAATTGGGCGGTATGAGTCAGGAAGCAGGGGATCCTTGCCAGGCTTAGGAAGAACTACAATAAGGGCCTCTCGCATGGAGTCGGGGAGGGAACCTCTATCAAGCGCATCGGAGTATAGGCTGAGGAGAAGGGGGACCAGAGTCTCACAGTTATCCCTATACCACTCACCTCCCAGCCCATCAAGTCCAGGTGTCTTACCGGGGGGCAACGATTGGATGGCCAGTTCCACCTCCTCTGCCGAGAGCGGAGCATCAAGCTCCGATGACTGTGCCTGTGTGAGCCTCCAAAGTGGAAGACTGTCAAGGAATCCGGAGATCTCGACGGAAGAGGCGGACAATCTGGAGCTGTAAAGAGAAGAGTAGTATTCATGAAATACCATGTTAATGGCCCGGGGTTCTGTGATCAATGCTCCATTACCATCAATAATAGAGGGAACGGAAGCACAAGGGCGTTCAGCCCGCGATAAATACGCAAGCAGCTTCCCATTTTTATCTCCAAATTCAAAGATGGACGCCTCCCTGGCTAGCAGGCGTTTGCTGGTGCGCTCCTTCACTACAGCTAGATGGTTCCTCTGCGCCTGAGCCCAAGTCTTTTTATTCCCCGGAGTAGGTTTCTCTAGATAATCCTTTTCTGCGGTCACCAGTACAGCCGTCAGCCTTTCCTCCTGGGCATTCAAGGACTTCCTATGGCCAGCTACCCCCGACATGAATGCCCCCCGTACCGAGGACTTGTACGAGTCCCAGACTAGAAGAGGATCAGGGTGGGTTGAGTGTACATCCCAGAACTCGCTGTGCGCTGCCCTAACAGTACTCTGGACCGCTGGGGACAGGAGCCAAGCCGGGTGCAGGCGCCATAAGCGGGAGTCGCTGGGGGGGCCTATAAGGAGACTAATGAACAAGGCGGAGTGGTCTGACGCACTGCGCGGGCAATAGGATATCTGGTCAACGTGCTGCATCATATCAGGGGAGACAAAGGCCAGATCAATCCGAGAGAAGCTCTTATGAACAGAGGAATAAAATGAATATTCTCTCTCTTGAGGGTGTTTACTACGCCAAACATCGGCGAGGTCTAGAGAGGTGAGCCACTCGTTCAGACGGACCGAGCCTGTGTCCAGACCACTTGTACGATCCAAGGAGGGATTAGGGACGGCATTGAAATCACCAATACAGAGTAACGGGCTTGGAGGCATAGCAGCCAGCTTACTGGATATTAGATGCAATACTGCTGGATCAAAGGGAGGTGGGACATAAATAGACGCAATAGTAAAGGTGAAGCCCCACAGGGCACAATGTATGACTACATAACGGCCAAAGTGATCCGGTGCTACCTGTATGACCTCTATGGGAAGCGCTTTGGATATGAGTATGGATACTCCCCTGGCGTAGACAGAGTAGGAGGAATGGTAACCTCTAGCCACCCAGGCCCGCTTCAGGGAGAGGACCTTCTGACCCGTAAGGTGTGTCTCTTGGATACATACAATATGGGGGGCCTGACGCTTAATGACATCTAACATCAGAGCCCTCTTGAATTTGGAGTTAAGTCCCCTCACATTCCAGCTCATTACCTTAAGTGAAGACATCTTAGCGGAAGGGAAAGGGGTGTGGGGGAGGAGACGTGAGCAACCAAGCATTCATCCTTTCATACCACAAAGACATAGACAGACAGACAACAGTGAGCATAACAAATATAACAGAACTGAACTAACAATCCCAAGAATACAAACCCCCTGTCTAACACCCTAACAGCAGTAGTGTAGACCTAGACCCACTAACAGTCAAATAGTAGAACAGTGGTCCCTAACTCAAGACAAACCTACACCATTTGTCCCGGGACCTTCAACCCTTAATGTATATATGATCAGGAGGTTATTAGGCAGCCATATTTAGAGAGAACCAAGAGGAAATAGGGGAGGGGGGGGGGGGGAGGAGGAAGACGCAAGGAGGTAATGATAGGGGGAGGTAATGGTAGGGGGAGGTGGGAAGGGGGGGGGGAGGGAGGGAGAGAATGGAGAGCCATAAATGGCGCACTGGTCAAGATGACCAAGAAGAAAGCGCAAATCAATCACAGGGTACATTTGTGAGGCACATAAAGTGTAAACAAATATTAGAATACTGTAACAGTGATTTGGGACCCCTGGATATCTAATCAGGACTAAGTCCAGCATTGTCATTGCATATCAAATAAAAGGATATGTGAGTCCAGTCACTCAGGAGGTGCGGGCCTTGCAGCTGGAGCCCGTGGAGCTGCGTCAGCCCAGTGAAGTGCTTCGGTTGGGCAAGTGAAGAATCGAGTCTTCTGACCATCCACTATTCGGAGCTTGGCAGGGTACATCATGGAGTATTTATACCCCTTGTCACGGAGACGGGCACGGACCTCGGTGAATTGTGCTCGCTGTTTCCTGACGGATGCAGAGAAATCAGGGTAGAAGGACACTCTGCTGTTGGCATAGAGAATTTCTCCCTTGGTACGGACCGCCCTGAGGATAGAGTCCCTGTCCCTAAAGTGCAGCAGCCGGGCCAGGAAGGGTCTTGGATTGCCCCCTGGAGGGCCAGGGCGGGATGGCACACGATGGGCCCTTTCCACTGTGAAGAACGGGGAGAAGGTATCTGCAGGAAGCATATTTTTGAGCCAATTTTCAAAAAAGGATACCGGGTCAGACCCCTCCACTTTTTCGGGGAGGCCAACCACTCTGACGTTGTTCCGTCGCAGGCGGTTTTCGAGGTCGTCAGCTCTGTCGATGGATGCAGACATTTGGCGCTGAAGCTCTCTGATCTGTGTCGGCATAGGCCTCTGGACATCCTCCACTTCAGATATTCTGCGTTCAGTTTCTGTTATTCGCTCTTTGGCTTTGTGAACATCGTGTCTTAAAAGAACAAAGTCCTGTCGCAGCTCATCCACCTTGGTAACCAGTTTGGATTGGCACCCATTAATGGCTGCCAGCACCTCTGCAAATTTGCGGTCCAGTTCAGTGGCCACGTCAGGCGGATCAGCGCCCTCTTCATAGCTTACAAGCTGCGGCGGGCTCTGGGAGCCTTCAAAGAGGGAGGGAGAGGAGTTTGGGGACCCCTGAGGAGAGCAGGGCTGTGTGCGGGAGAATCTCCCCAATTTTTTTGCAGCGTTTGACTGTATCTGTGCAAGAACGGCTTGTGATGTGGAGCAATCCTGCGCGTCCAGGGGTTCCAGGGACTGGAATGGAGGATCTTCATGGACGGATTCATCATCCGATGGAGGCGCAGACACTCCGGACGCCGCTTTTTGCAATTTAGCCGTCCTCCTCCGGTTACCCATGGCGTCTGGACAGGGGGGCCAGTGATAAACAATCGAGGAGCCTAGCGTCCAGTAATTAGCAGAGATACAGTCCAAACCCATGTGGAGTATTGCAGCGGCACTGCAAGGGTTAATATAAAACAAAACCCAGGAGCAGGGGATCACTGGGAGTATGGTGGGCTGCACAGCTTGGGGTCCCCAGGTGAGAGGAGGGCAGCAGCAGGGGAATTACTTCCCTACCTTATTCCTGGCTGCAGTCCGGCAGTGACAGGGTTAACCCTGCGCGCCTAGGCCTCAGGCAGCGCAGGGGAGTCCAGCAAGATGGCGCCTCCGGCCGGATACAGGGCTGGCTGGAGCGCTGCCACGATCCCCTGACAGGGCAGGTCAGCAGCACAGCGGGTCGGCGGCACAGCACGGGGGGGGGGGGTTCCCTCCCCCGGTATTCAACACAACTCCGGTGTACAGCCGCGATGTCGGGCGGCTATGGTCCCGCCGCCGCTCGGGACACGTGGGAGGCCGCAGGAGCTGAAGTGCTGGAGGGGACCGCACGGAGCCGGTGACCGCCGCGATACCGCCACCGGAGTATGGGGGCAAGTACCCGCGGCACCGGGGAGCAGACTGGAGGGGGTACAGGTAAGGATGGCTGCCTGGGAAGGGTGATAGGGTGCCAGGTCCCGGGAGCTCCGCGGTGCACGTCCTCCTAGGTCGGCATCAGGCCACGCCCCCCACCATGCACTGGTATATAGAGATACAGCGCCCCCATCCACTAGACTATGGTATTACAGGTTACACTGGGGGGTGTTATATCACTAGAGCCTCCATAGAGTTACACTGTGACACCTGCTCCATGCACTGGTATATAGAGATACAGCGCCCCCATCCACTAGACTATGGTATTACTGGTTACACTGGGGGATGTTATATCACTAGAGCCTCCATAGAGTTACACTGTGACACCTGCTCCATGCACTGGTATATAGAGATACAGCACCCCCTCCACTAGACTATGGTATTACAGGTTACACTGGGGGGTGTTATATCACTAGAGCCTCCATAGAGTTACACTGTGACACCGGCTCCATGCACTGGTATATAGAGATACAGCGCCCCCATCCACTAGACTATGGTATTACTGAGATACAGCGCCCCATCCACTAGACTATGGTATTACTGGTTACACTGGGGGATGTTATATCACTAGAGCCTCCATAGAGTTACACTGTGACACCTGCTCCATGCACTGGTATATAGAGGTACAGCCCCCCACGATGTTATCACTAGAGCCTCCATAGAGTTACACTGTGACACAGGCTCCATGCACTGGTATATAGAGATACAGCGCCCCATCCATTAGACTATGGTATTACTGGTTACATTGGGGGATGTTATATCACTAGAGCCTCCATAGAGTTACACTGTGACACAGGCTCCATACACTGGTATATAGAGATACAGCGCCCCCATCCACTAGACTATGGTATTACTGGTTACACTGGGGGATGTTATATCACTAGAGCCTCCATAGAGTTACACTGTGACACCTGCTCCATGCACTGGTATATAGGGATACAGCGCCCCCATCCACTAGACTATGGTATTACAGGTTACACTGGAGGATGTTATATCACTAGAGCCTCCATAGAGTTACACTGTGACACCTGCTCCATGCACTGGTATATAGAGATACAGCGCCCCCATCCACTAGACTATGGTATTACTGGTTACACTGGGGGGATGTTATATCACTAGAGCCTCCATAGAGTTACACTGTGACACCTGCTCCATGCACTGGTATATAGAGATACAGCGCCCCCATCCACTAGACTATGGTATTACTGGTTACACTGGGAGATGTTATATCACTAGAGCCTCCATAGAGTTACACTGTGACACAGGCTCCATGCACTGGTATATAGAGATACAGCGCCCCCATCCATTAGACTATGGTATTACTGGTTACACTGGGAGATGTTATATCACTAGAGCCTCCATAGAGTTACACTGTGACACAGGCTCCATGCACTGGTATATAGAGATACAGCGCCCCCATCCACTAGACTATGGTATTACTGGTTACACTGGGGGATGTTATATCACTAGAGCCTCCATAGAGTTAGACTGTGACACACGCTCCATGCACTGGTATATAGAGATACAGCGCCCCCATCCACTAGACTATGGTATTACTGGTTACACTGGGGGGATGTTATATCACTAGAGCCTCCATAGAGTTACACTGTGACACAGGCTCCATGCACTGGTATATAGAGATACAGCGCCCCCATCCACTAGACTATGGTATTACTGGTTACACTGGGGGATGTTATATCACTAGAGCCTCCATAGAGTTACACTGTGACACCTGCTCCATGCACTGGTATATAGAGATACAGCGCCCCCATCCACTAGACTATGGTATTACTGGTTACACTGGGGGATGTTATATCACTAGAGCCCGCATAGAGTTACACTGTGACACCTGCTCCATGCACTGGTATATAGAGATACAGCGCCCCCATCCACTAGACTATGGTATTACAGGTTACACTGGGGGATGTTATATCACTAGAGCCTCCATAGAGTTACACTGTGACACAGGCTCCATGCACTGGTATATAGAGGTACAGCGCCCCCATCCACTAGACTATGGTATTACTGGTTACACTGGGGGGATGTTATATCACTAGAGCCTCCATAGAGTTACACTGTGACACAGGCTCCATGCACTGGTATATAGAGGTACAGCGCCCCCATCCATTAGACTATGGTATTACTGGTTACACTGGGGGGTGTTATATCACTAGAGCCTCCATAGAGTTACACTGTGACACAGGCTCCATGCACTGGTATATAGAGGTACAGCGCCCCCATCCACTAGACTATGGTATTACTGGTTACACTGGAGGATGTTATATCACTAGAGCCTCCATAGAGTTACACTGTGACACCTGCTCCATGCACTGGTATATAGAGGTACAGCGCCTCCATCCACTAGACTATGGTATTACTGGTTACACTGGGGGATGTTATATCACTAGAGCCTCCATAGAGTTACACTGTGACACCCGCTCCATGCACTGGTATATAGAGATACAGCGCCCCCATCCACTAGACTATGGTATTACTGGTTACACTGGGGGGATGTTATATCACTAGAGCCTCCATAGAGTTACACTGTGACACCCGCTCCATGCACTGGTATATAGAGATACAGCGCCCCCATCCACTAGACTATGGTATTACTGGTCTAATAGATTTATATCTGGGGCTCAAACCCCTAATCATTGTAAGGTGACTTTCAAATTAAATGAGTCTGTGTCCAGCGCTGGAATGTGACTAACTTGAATGAAAAGACAAGACCTGTCCTTGCAGGAAGTTAGCAACAAGACTAATAAATTTATTGAGGTACCGACATTTATAGAAAATCATAAGGTACTTTACATAAGGCGTGTAATTGGGAAAGCATCCACTATAATTGGGTGTTCTCACCCAGGAAATGTAATACTATTTGATAATTTCACACAAAGCTACATGCAAATACTGAAACTTCACATAAACCAAATGTCCAGATGTCCACCTGGATACCTTCCACTAGGTAGTGCTAGTGAACACTAAGTCTTTGTTTGCTGAGTGACCAAACCCAAACTTTAGTTATCACTTCACAAAGTTATGTGAAATAATGCTGAATCTTTAAAATGTCCGACAGTATGTAAGATGGCGTCTGAGTCCAGTGTAATATCTTTAACATTTCCCCCCTTTTGAGCTTTGCTGGCCTGTAACTCTGTCCCGAGTGACCTCCTCAAACTCCAGGTACATACAGGTAGGCTAAGCCCTTACCTGCTGGACTTTGTTAACTCTTCACCAGATCCCCTGGAGGCCAGTCACTCGGGGGTTACAGGCCTGCACACTCAAATTACATAATTGTGTTTCCATAGTTTATGGGTTTATTAACAGGCTGGTTTTTCAACAAGACGGTATCCTCCAAACCGGGACTTCTGCTGTCGTGGTTCTTACCACCTGGACGGCCATCTGGGACATGGTGGACTTGATGAGGGGGACCACACAACACGCAATAAGTGACGAGAGCAAAATCACAATCCCCAATATCACCCCCACTTAAAGGAAACCCTTCCAATCCCCCAACCACAAAGTGAAGGACAAAGTGTCCACCCCAGAGTTTCTCTCGAGTTCCCTGGACAGTCCTTCAATCTTTTCACGAGCATGGGTAATGGATCCATAGGGGGCGATGTCATCTGGGATGTATATGCGACAAGCCACTCCCACCATCTTACAGACTCCTCCCTTCTCAGCAAGGATCATGTCCAAAGCTGTGCGGTTCTGGGAAGCATCTCGGATATAATTCATAAATCTTTCCCTCTAGCTTCACAGATGTGGCACTGGTCAGCAGGACTTGGAAAGGACCGTCGTTGCGAGGCTCCAGACTCTCACTCTCTCTCTCAGGCTTCAGGTTATGCGTCCTGAGCTCTCTGTCTGGATCTGAAAAAGTAATCAGAAACACTTTGCGGACCTTTTCCAAGGCCTGGCTCAACTGTATGGCATGTTCCACCTGGTTTCCTGTCATCAGCTATAGGGTCTATGGGAAGTAGGGGCCTAGTCTGGGTGCATAGCCAAAAAATACTTCAAAGGGGACAATCCCATCTTTCTGTTAAGGGTGAATGGTGGGCAGCAGGAAAGCACTCACGCCATGGTTTCCCTGTTACTTCCATGGCTAAGGGGTGTGCAGGGCCTGTTCTACACCCAGGAGGGACAAGGTTTCAGGTCTTTACCTGTCCAGTGAAGTGGGTTCTGCGACCGGACTCTATGGTCTCTGGAAGTCCAAACCAGCAGAAAAATCTCACTCACCAACTTCTTAGCTGCAGCTTTGGCAGTAGCCTTGGTCATGGGAGAAGCTTCTGGCCACCCTGGAAAGAGATCAATGCACACAGGCACGTACTCCTACGTACCACTTTTTGGTAGCTGGATAAAATCCATCTGCAGTCTCTGGAAGGGATACAGCAGCTTGGGTGTCACCTTCTGTGGGGTCTTTTCCACCTTACCCGGGTTGTGGCGGGCACAGACTATACAGGCTTTCACTAGTCTAGTGACAGGGGTAGTAACGCCCGGGCAAACCACTTATGGTTTATGAGCACTAGCATGGCCATTTTGGATGTGTATGTGTCTGTAGGCTACTTGACTTACTGTCGGGTGCAGGGCTCTGAGCAGGCACACCCTCTCTCCCAGCATCCAGGTCCCATCGGCATCTGGGCTCCAGCTTTCCTCCACACTCCCTTCACTTCTGATGACTCTCGGGCCACCAGGGACTGGAACACCTGTGGATCAAACTTTTAGCTCAGAACTCAGCGCTGAGACTTCAGGACAGTCTCCGGGCTCCATCTGTGCAGCTGCCTTCGCCACCCCGTCAGCCACATACTTGCCCTTGGCTTGTGGAGTTACCAAATTGTGTGTGCTTTTAGTTTTACTATCCTCACCTCTTGTGTAAGTAAGGGAGCATCCATGAGCTCTTTACCCAGCTTGCCATGCTTAAAGGGGGTCCCTGCAGAGGTGAGGAAATCTCTAGCCTTCCATATGGGTTCATAGTCGTGTTTAGACCCCAGAACTATACCTTGAGTATAGATGTTTGCCCTTTTACCTTCCACCAGCTGTAGCGCTTCCCTGAGTGCCGTCACTTCACCTCCTGCGCTGACCTGTGTGGAGGGAATGGTTCTGCTTGTACTACCTCATGTGCGCCACCGACCACTGTATATCCAGTGTAGAACCGTCTGTCTTCTCCTGGAGACCTGGAGCCATCTATGAGAAAAAAACTCAACATCTGGGTTAATCACCCTTCTCTCCCCCCTCTCTGAATCCTGAAAGACTAGCGATAGAATGAAGGATTCAGAGCTGTGCACCTTGTCAGTGTGATGGGGCATCAGGAGTGCACACTGGAGTCTGAGCTGTCTGGCCTTTGCTCAGATGCTTGGGCTGTTCTTGGGTGAGGACACTGTGCAAGGTATGTGGGGTTTGCACTGTAACTGAGTGATCGAGGATCAACTCACTGGCCTTGCTGCTGCAGCTACTGACACATCCAGGCCTAATAGTGGGCCACTGGTAAGGCCACCACGTTCCTGGGCTAAGACACCTGTGGCCTAGATACTCAGTGCAAAATAAAACAAAAGGTCTTATCCAATAGGATGTGCCTAGGGCCGGTGCAGACAGGATTTGCCAGCTTGAGGATATGGAATGCATCAATTGCCTCCTGACTAAGGGCAAATGGAGAAGAGGCAATTCAATTAACAAGGGGCAACATCAGGCTGGAGGCAGCAGACCTTATCCCAGGCCTGAAGGAACTGGCCAGTCCTAGAAACATGTGAAGAGGCTTAGGGCCTCAGGGCAGGGGCATATTCTGGACTGCCAGCTTTCTTTCCTCTGTCAGGTGTCTGCCTGTGGCTGAGAAGCAGTGGCCTAGGAAGACCACCTTCTCCTGGCAGTACTGGAGTTTGTCTCAAGAAACTTTGCAACCCTTCTGGAACAGAAAACACATAAGGTCAATACATGCATCCTGGCAAACAAAAACAGTAGGTCCTCCGCATACTGATAAGGAGAACATCCAGTAAGGGGCTAGTCTGCCAGTCTACTCCCTATAGGGCTGTGTGGTATGGAGCACTGGCTGGGGGAGTTTTACCCCCCTTGTGGGAATCTGCACCAGGTATACTGGAATACCGGAATGGTAAAGGCAAATAGGTCCTGGAAATCCTCATGTAGGGGCACAGAGAGGAGGACATTTGCCAACAGGGAAGAGTTCTACAATGAAAGGCACTAACTCTATTTGGGAGGGGGGGGCTTTCAGAAGAGGGGGACTGTTCTTGCTGACATCCTTGTCCATTACCACCCCCCTTGTCCCGCCTTGTTGGGGCCGTCTACGTTTCCTAGAGTGTGTCTCTTTGTATTCTTATCACAAGCAAATTCCTTTACGTCTTTTAGATTGTCAGCTCTGTTTCCCCCACTCAACACAGATGCTTTCTGTGTGCTTCAAGGCCACTTCTCACAGACACACATAAGACAAGATAAGACAAAGCCCAGCTGCACAGAGATCTCCCTGATTAACTCTTCCAACTCCAGAAAGCAGGTACCAGAGACATTGCAACACTTTTTCTAGTAATTTTTCTGCAATTATCAGAATCAAATAAGTTTTAAAATAAAAAATAAAATAAACAAACAGCGTTGCACACTCAAGACCCAAAGCAAACGTTTGAAATTAGTGAAAATATTCACCTGCCGGCGTTTATTTCAAACGTCCGCCAGGACGCCTCAAGGGTGAAGCTGCTGCTATCCTAGAACCAGCCTACAGTGTAGAGTTATAGGCAATTAACTTTCAGGGACTTGAAAAGAATATACTGTCTTAAGATGGCCGCCACTGAAAAATGGTAGGGCGTGTCATCTTCTCTAACCCCCAGATACGGGGGTGGAGTCTAAGAGGGTGCTGGTCTGCATTCCAAAAGATTTTTTTTTTTTTTTTTTTTTAATGAGCACTCTCTAGGATTCCTGTCCCTCTGCCCTTTTCCGTCCGTCCGTAGTCACTGGTCTAAGTCTCCAGTAATCAACCCCATCCACTTTCCTTTGTCATTAACTCTCTACTTACATCAAAACAACCTTCTGCCTGGGTGTGCCACTTTTTGTCTTTGAGCCAGCCACCATTTTCATCAAGTGCTGTCTCCCACCTTTGCACACTCAGGGGATCATCTAACATACACAAAAACTTCAATACCTCATAACTTCCTTTTACCCACTCTTTACCTTTCCTGTGTTACACTATGTCAGTTGCCTTTTTAGGTCTGCAGTGTCCAGCTACAGTCTTACTTTGCTCACTACCCATTTTGTGGAATCTGTGGAATACCTGATTTTGTTCAAAGGCTATAGATATCCTCCGTACATACAGCTCCAGACTACCCCGCTAACTATCAGTAAGAACAAATTAGAGACCTTCACACAATATTTCAGAAATCAAGGAGATTACGCTCAACTGTAAAATTCCCGTCAGTGTCCCTCTTGTCCCTATTGTCCTTCTGCATCACGGGGCCGCATCAATCCCGAAGGAAAGATACGTAAATTTGGCCAGAATTTGTCTCTGCAAACTTCCAGATTCTATCCGCGCTTACATGAACAAAAATCTCCACCATCACAAACTTTCTGAACTACATCAACAATCCACAAGAGGGCACTGCAGACCTTTCTCTACAACATACATATGCACGTCCAGTCTCTGTCGGTCACCGTACAAGTGATCCTTTGCCGAAATCATCGAGCACATACTATTATATATGGACATGTAAGGCAAAGTACATAATATCACACAAGGAGATGACCTTACCCAGTCCCTTTCAGCCAGTGAAACAGAACTACAGTCAAGGTAGACAAAAATAGACTTGACTTACCCCGACGAGCGCTCATTGTCAGTTCTGGTCACTGGCCGTCTGGACTCTTGCGGAGGTCACCTCGATGGCTAGATGTCCATAAAAGTATGCCCAACCAGGAGACGCCATTTCTAATAGATTTATATCTGGGGCTCAAACCCCTAATCATTGTAAGGTGACTTTCAAATTAAATGAGTCTGTGTCCAGCGCTGGAATGTGACTAACTTGAATGAAAAGACAAGACCTGTCCTTGCAGGAAGTTAGCAACAAGACTAATAAATTTATTGAGGTACCGACATTTATAGAAAATCATAAGGTACTTTACATAAGGCGTGTAATTGGGAAAGCATCCACTATAATTGGGTGTTCTCACCCAGGAAATGTAATACTATTTGATAATTTCACACAAAGGAGTCTAATACTATTGGCTACATGCAAATACTGAAACTTCACATAAACCAAATGTCCAGATGTCCACCTGGATACCTTCCACTAGGTAGTGCTAGTGAACACTAAGTCTTTGTTTGCTGAGTGACCAAACCCAAACTTTAGTTATCACTTCACAAAGTTATGTGAAATAATGCTGAATCTTTAAAATGTCCGACAGTATGTAAGATGGCGTCTGAGTCCAGTGTAATATCTTTAACACTGGTTACACTGGGGGGTATGTTATATCACTAGAGCCTCCATAGAGTTACACTGTGACACCTGCTCCATGCACTGGTATATAGAGATACAGCGCCCCCATCCACTAGACTATGGTATTACAGGTTACACTCGGGGATGTTATATCACTAGAGCCTCCATAGAGTTACACTGTGACACCTGCTCCATGCACTGGTATATAGATATACAGCGCCCCCATCCACTAGACTATGGTATTACTGGTTACACTGGGGGGTGTTATATCACTAGAGCCTCCATAGAGTTACACTGTGACACCTGCTCCATGCACTGGTATATAGAGATACAGGGGGTCATTTATTAAGGGCCCGATTCGCGTTTTCCCGACGTGTTACCCGAATATTTCCGTTTTGCGCCGCTTGTACTTAAATTGCCCCGGGATTTTGGCGCACGCGATCGGATTGTGGCGCATCGGCGCTGGCATGCGCGCGACGGAAATCGGGGGGCGTGGCCGAACGAAAACCCGACGTATTCGGAAAAACCGCCGCATTTAAAAACCGAAAATGTGTCGCATAAGGACCGCTTACCTTCACCTGGTCCAGCTCGGTGCATTCCGGCGCGATGAGTTTACTTTCAGCGCAGCAGCGCCACCTGGTGGACGGCGGAAGAACTACCTTATTAAATCCCGGCCGGACCCGAATCCAGAGCGGAGAAGCCGCCGCTGGAACGCGAATGGACCGGGTAAGTAAATTTGCCCCACAGTGTCCCCATCCACTAGACTATGGTATTACTGGTTACACTGGGGGGTGTTATATCACTAGAGCCTCCATAGAGTTACACTGTGACACCTGCTCCATGCACTGGTATATAGAGATACAGCGCCCCCATCCACTAGACTATGGTATTACTGGTTACACTGGGGGATGTTATATCACTAGAGCCTCCGTAGAGTTACACTGTGACACAGGCTCCATGCACCGGTATATAGAGGTACAGCGCCCCCATCCACTAGACTATGGTATTACTGGTTACACTGGGGGGATGTTATATCACTAGAGCCTCCATAGAGTTACCCTGTGACACAGGCTCCATGCACTGGTATATAGAGATACAGCGCCCCCATCCACTAGACTATGGTATTACTGGTTACACTGGGGGATGTTATATCACTAGAGCCTCCATAGAGTTACACTGTGACACCTGCTCCATGCACTGGTATATAGAGGTACAGCGCCCCCATCCACTAGACTATGGTATTACTGGTTACACTGGAGGATGTTATATCACTAGAGCCTCCATAGAGTTACACTGTGACACCTGCTCCATGCACTGGTATATAGAGATACAGCGCCCCCATCCACTAGACTATGGTATTACTGGTTACACTGGGGGTGTTATATCACTAGAGCCTCCATAGAGTTACACTGTGACACCTGCTCCATGCACTGGTATATAGAGATACAGCGCCCCCATCCACTAGACTATGGTATTACTGGTTACACTGGGGGATGTTATATCACTAGAGCCTCCATAGAGTTACACTGTGACACCTGCTCCATGCACTTGTATATAGAGGTACAGCGCCCCCATCCACTAGACTATGGTATTACTGGTTACACTGGGGGGATGTTATATCACTAGAGCCTCCATAGAGTTACACTGTGACACAGGCTCCATGCACTGGTATATAGAGATACAGCTCCCCCATCCACTAGACTATGGTATTACAGGTTACACTGGGGGGTGTTATATCACTAGAGCCTCCATAGAGTTACACTGTGACACCTGCTCCATGCACTGGTATATAGAGATACAGCGCCCCCATCCACTAGACTATGGTATTACTGGTTACACTGGGGGATGTTATATCACTAGAGCCTCCATAGAGTTACACTGTGACACAGGCTCCATGCACTGGTATATAGAGATACAGCGCCCCCATCCACTAGACTATGGTATTACTGGTTACACTGGGAGGATGTTATATCACTAGAGCCTCCATAGAGTTACACTGTGACACCTGCTCCATGCACTGGTATATAGAGATACAGCGCCCCCATCCACTAGACTATGGTATTACTGGTTACACTGGGGGGTGTTATATCACTAGAGCCTCCATAGAGTTACACTGTGACACCTGCTCCATGCACTGGTATATAGAGATACAGCGCCCCCATCCACTAGACTATGGTATTACTGGTTACACTGGGGGATGTTATATCACTAGAGCCTCCATAGAGTTACACTGTGACACCTGCTCCATGCACTGGTATATAGAGATACAGCGCCCCCATCCACTAGACTATGGTATTACTGGTTACACTGGGGGGGGTGTTATATCACTAGAGCCTCCATAGAGTTACACTGTGACACAGGCTCCATGCACTGGTATATAGAGGTACAGCGCCCCCACCCACTAGACTATGGTATTACTGGTTACACTGGGGGATGTTATATCACTAGAGCCTCCATAGAGTTACACTGTGACACAGGCTCCATGCACTGGTATATAGAGATACAGCGCCCCCATCCACTAGACTATGGTATTACTGGTTACACTGGGGGGATGTTATATCACTAGAGCCTCCATAGAGTTACACTGTGACACAGGCTCCATGCACTGGTATATAGAGATACAGCGCCCCCATCCACTAGACTATGGTATTACTGGTTACACTGGGAGATGTTATATCACTAGAGCCTCCATAGAGTTACACTGTGACACAGGCTCCATGCACTGGTATATAGGGATACAGTGCCCCCATCCACTAGACTATGGTATTACTGGTTACACTGGGGGATGTTATATCACTAGAGCCTCCATAGAGTTACACTGTGACACCCGCTCCATGCACTGGTATATAGAGATACAGCGCCCCCATCCACTAGACTATGGTATTACTGGTTACACTGGGGGATGTTATATCACTAGAGCCTCCATAGAGTTACACTGTGACACCCGCTCCATGCACTGGTATATAGAGGTACAGCGCCTCCATCCACTAGACTATGGTATTACTGGTTACACTGGGGGATGTTATATCACTAGAGCCTCCATAGAGTTACACTGTGACACCTGCTCCATGCACTGGTATATAGAGGTACAGCGCCTCCATCCACTAGACTATGGTATTACTGGTTACACTGGGAGGATGTTATATCACTAGAGCCTCCATAGAGTTACACTGTGACACCTGCTCCATGCACTGGTATATAGAGATACAGTGTCCCCATCCACTAGACTATGGTATTACTGGTTACACTGGGGGGATGTTATATCACTAGAGCCTCCATAGAGTTACACTGTGACACCTGCTCCATGCACTGGTATATAGAGATACAGTGTCCCCATCCACTAGACTATGGTATTACTGGTTACACTGGGGGATGTTATATCACTAGAGCCTCCATAGAGTTACACTGTGACACCTGCTCCATGCACTGGTATATAGAGGTACAGCGCCTCCATCCACTAGACTATGGTATTACTGGTTACACTGGGGGGATGTTATATCACTAGAGCCTCCATAGAGTTACACTGTGACACCTGCTCCATGCACTGGTATATAGAGATACAGTGTCCCCATCCACTAGACTATGGTATTACTGGTTACACTGGGGGATGTTATATCACTAGAGCCTCCATAGAGTTACACTGTGACACAGGCTCCATGCACTGGTATATAGAGGTACAGCGCCCCCATCCACTAGACTATGGTATTACTGGTTACACTGGGGGATGTTATATCACTAGAGCCTCCATAGAGTTACACTGTGACACAGGCTCCATGCACTGGTATATAGAGATACAGCGCCCCCATCCACTAGACTATGGTATTACTGGTTACACTGGGGGATGTTATATCACTAGAGCCTCCATAGAGTTACACTGTGACACACGCTCCATGCACTGGTATATAGAGATACAGCGCCCCCATCCACTAGACTATGGTATTACAGGTTACACTGGGGGGTGTTATATCACTAGAGCCTCCATAGAGTTACACTGTGACACCTGCTCCATGCACTGGTATATAGAGATACAGCGCCCCCATCCACTAGACTATGGTATTACTGGTTACACTGGAAGATGTTATATCACTAGAGCCTCCATAGAGTTACACTGTGACACCTGCTCCATGCACTGGTATATAGAGATACAGCGCCCCCATCATCTAGACTATGGTATTACTGGTTACACTGGGGGATGTTATATCACTAGAGCCTCCATAGAGTTACACTGTGACACAGGCTCCATGCACTGGTATATAGGGATACAGCGCCCCCATCCACTAGACTATGGTATTACTGGTTACACTGGGGGGATGTTATATCACTAGAGCCTCCTTAGAGTTACACTGTGACACCTGCTCCATGCACTGGTATATAGAGATACAGCGCCCCCATCCACTAGACTATGGTATTACTGGTTACACTGGGGGGATGTTATATCACTAGAGCCTCCATAGAGTTACACTGTGACACCGGCTCCATGCACTGGTATATAGAGGTACAGCGCCCCCATCCACTAGACTATGGTATTACTGGTTACACTGGGGGGGTGTTATATCACTAGAGCCTCCATAGAGTTACACTGTGACACACGCTCCATGCACTGGTATATAGAGGTACAGCGCCCCCATCCACTAGACTATGGTATTACTGGTTACACTGGGGGGTGTTATATCACTAGAGCCTCCATAGAGTTACACTGTGACACAGGCTCCATGCACTGGTATATAGAGATACAGCGCCCCCATCCACTAGACTATGGTATTACTGGTTACACTGGGAGATGTTATATCACTAGAGCCTCCATAGAGTTACACTGTGACACAGGCTCCATGCACTGGTATATAGAGATACAGCGCCCCCATCCACTAGACTATGGTATTACTGGTTACACTGGGGGATGTTATATCACTAGAGCCTCCATAGAGTTACACTGTGACACAGGCTCCATGCACTGGTATATAGAGATACAGCGCCCCCATCCACTAGACTATGGTATTACTGGTAACACTGGGGAATGTTATATCACTAGAGCCTCCATAGAGTTACACTGTGACACCGGCTCCATGCACTGGTATATAGAGATACAGCGCCCCCATCCTCTAGACTATGGTATTACAGGTTACACTGGGGGATGTTATATCACTAGAGCCTCCATAGAGTTACACTGTGACACAGGCTCCATGCACTGGTATATAGAGATACAGCGCCCACATCCACTAGACTATGGTATTACAGGTTACACTGGGGGATGTTATATTACTAGAGCCTCCATAGAGTTACACTGTGACACAGGCTCCATGCACTGGTATATAGAGATACAGCGCCCCCATCCACTAGACTATGGTATTACTGGTTACACTGGGGGATGTTATATCACTAGAGCCCCCATAGAGTTACACTGTGACACACGCTCCATGCACTGGTATATAGGGATACAGCGCCCCCATCCACTAGACTATGGTATTACTGGTTACACTGGGGGGTGTTATATCACTAGAGCCTCCATAGAGTTACCCTGTGACACAGGCTCCATGCACTGGTATATAGAGATACAGCGCCCCCATCCACTAGACTATGGTATTACTGGTTACACTGGGGGGTGTTATATCACTAGAGCCTCCATAGAGTTACACTGTGACACCTGCTCCATGCACTGGTATATAGAGGTACAGCGCCTCCATCCACTAGACTATGGTATTACTGGTTACACTGGGGGATGTTATATCACTAGAGCCTCCATAGAGTTACACTGTGACACCTGCTCCATGCACTGGTATATAGAGGTACAGCGCCCCCATCCACTAGACTATGGTATTACTGGTTACACTGGGAGATGTTATATCACTAGAGCCTCCATAGAGTTACACTGTGACACCTGCTCCATGCACTGGTATATAGAGATACAGCACCCCCTCCACTAGACTATGGTATTACTGGTTACACTGGGGGATGTTATATCACTAGAGCCTCCATAGAGTTACACTGTGACACAGGCTCCATGCACTGGTATATAGAGATACAGCGCCCCCATCCACTAGACTATGGTATTACTGGTTACACTGGAGGATGTTATATCACTAGAGCCCCCATAGAGTTACACTGTGACACCTGCTCCATGCACTGGTATATAGAGGTACAGCGCCCCCATCCACTAGACTATGGTATTACTGGTTACACTGGGGGATGTTATATCACTAGATCCTCCATAGAGTCACACTGTGACACCTGCTCCATGCACTGGTATATAGAGATACAGCGCTCCATCCACTAGACTATGGTATTACTGGTTACACTGTGGGATGTTATATCACTAGAGCCTACATAGAGTTTCACTGTGACACAGGCTCCATGCACTGGTATATAGAGATACAGCGCCCCCATCCACTAGACTATGGTATTACTGGTTACACTGGGGGATGTTATATCACTAGAGCCTCCATAGAGTTACACTGTGACACCTGCACCATGCACTGGTATATAGAGATACAGCGCCCCCATCCTCTAGACTATGGTATTACTGGTTACACTGGGGGATGTTATATCACTAGAGCCTCCATAGAGTTACACTGTGACACAGGCTCCATGCACTGGTATATAGAGATACAGCGCCCCCATCCACTAGACTATGGTATTACTGGTTACACTGGGGGATGTTATATCACTAGAGCCTCCATAGAGTTACACTGACACCTGCTCCATGCACTGGTATATAGAGATACAGCGCCCCCATCCACTAGACTATGGTATTACTGGTTACACTGGGGGATGTTATATCACTAGAGCCTCCATAGAGTTACACTTTGACACACGCTCCATGCACTGGTATATAGAGGTACAGCGCCCCCATCCACTAGACTATGGTATTACTGGTTACACTGGGGGGATGTTATATCACTAGAGCCTCCATAGAGTTACACTGTGACACCTGCTCCATGCACTGGTATATAGAGATACAGCGCCCCCATCCTCTAGACTATGGTATTACTGGTTACACTGGGGGCTGTTATATCACTAGAGCCTCCATAGAGTTACACTGTGACACACGCCCCATGCACTGGTATATAGAGATACAGCGCCCCCATCCTCTAGACTATGGTATTACTGGTTACACTGGGGGCTGTTATATCACTAGAGCCTCCATAGAGTTACACTGTGACACCTGCTCCATGCACTGGTATATAGAGATACAGCGCCCCCATCCACTAGACTATGGTATTACTGGTTACACTGGGGGGGATGTTATATCACTAGAGCCTCCATAGAGTTACACTGTGACACCTGCTCCATGCACTGGTATATAGAGGTACAGCGCCCCCATCCACTAGACTATGGTATTACTGGTTACACTGGGGGATGTTATATCACTAGAGCCTACATAGAGTTTCACTGTGACACAGGCTCCATGCACTGGTATATAGAGATACAGCGCCCCCATCCACTAGACTATGGTATTACTGGTTACACTGGGGGATGTTATATCACTAGAGCCTCCATAGAGTTACACTGTGACACCTGCTCCATGCACTGGTATATAGAGATACAGCGCCCCCATCCACTAGACTATGGTATTACTGGTTACACTGGGGGGTATGTTATATCACTAGAGCCTCCATAGAGTTACACTGCGACACAGGCTCCATGCACTGGTATATAGAGATACAGCGCCCCCATCCACTAGACTATGGTATTACTGGTTACACTGGGGGGTATGTTATATCACTAGAGCCTCCATAGAGTTACACTGTGACACAGGCTCCATGCACTGGTATATAGAGGTACAGCGCCCCCATCCACTAGACTATGGTATTACTGGTGTCACTGGGGGGTGTTATATCACTAGAGCCTCCATAGAGTTACACTGTGACACCTGCTCCATGCACTGGTATATAGAGATACAGCGCCCCCATCCACTAGACTATGGTATTACTGGTTACACTGGGGGGATGTTATATCACTAGAGCCTCCATAGAGTTACACTGTGACACCTGCTCCATGCACTGGTATATAGATATACAGCGCCCCCATCCACTAGACTATGGTATTACTGGTTACACTGGGGGATGTTATATCACTAGAGCCCGCATAGAGTTACACTGTGACACAGGCTCCATGCACTGGTATATAGAGATACAGCGCCCCCATCCACTAGACTATGGTATTACTGGTTACACTGGGGGATGTTATATCACTAGAGCCCGCATAGAGTTACACTGTGACACAGGCTCCATGCACTGGTATATAGAGATACAGCGCCCCCATCCACTAGACTATGGTATTACTGGTTACACTGGAGGATGTTATATCACTAGAGCCTCCATAGAGTTACACTGTGACACCTGCTCCATGCACTGGTATATAGAGATACAGCGCCCCCATTCACTAGACTATGGTATTACTGGTTACACTGGGGGGTATGTTATATCACTAGAGCCTCCATAGAGTTACACTGTGACACAGGCTCCATGCACTGGTATATAGAGATACAGCGCCCCCATCCACTAGACTATGGTATTACTGGTTACACTGGGGGGTGTTATATCACTAGAGCCTCCATAGAGTTACACTGTGACACCTGCTCCATGCACTGGTATATAGAGATACAGCGCCCCCATCCACTAGACTATGGTATTACTGGTTACACTGGGGGGTATGTTATATCACTAGAGCCTCCATAGAGTTACACTGTGACACAGGCTCCATGCACTGGTATATAGAGGTACAGCGCCCCCATCCACTAGACTATGGTATTACTGGTTACACTGGGGGGTGTTATATCACTAGAGCCTCCATAGAGTTACACTGTGACACCTGCTCCATGCATTGGTATATAGAGATACAGCGCCCCCATTCACTAGACTATGGTATTACTGGTTACACTGGGGGATGTTATATCACTAGAGCCTCCATAGAGTTACACTGTGACACCTGCTCCATGCACTGGTATATAGAGATACAGCGCCCCCATCCACTAGACTATGGTATTACTGGTTACACTGGGGGATGTTATATCACTAGAGCCTCCATAGAGTTACACTGTGACACCTGCTCCATGCACTGGTATATAGATATACAGCGCCCCCATCCACTAGACTATGGTATTACTGGTTACACTGGGGGATGTTATATCACTAGAGCCTCCATAGAGTTACACTGTGACACCTGCTCCATGCACTGGTATATAGATATACAGCGCCCCCATCCACTAGACTATGGTATTACTGGTTACACTGGGGGGTGTTATATCACTAGAGCCCGCATAGAGTTACACTGTGACACAGGCTCCATGCACTGGTATATAGAGATACAGCGCCCCCATCCACTAGACTATGGTATTACTGGTTACACTGGAGGATGTTATATCACTAGAGCCTCCATAGAGTTACACTGTGACACAGGCTCCATGCACTGGTATATAGAGATACAGCGCCCCCATCCACTAGACTATGGTATTACTGGTTACACTGGAGGATGTTATATCACTAGAGCCTCCATAGAGTTACACTGTGACACCTGCTCCATGCACTGGTATATAGAGATACAGCGCCCCCATCCACTAGACTATGGTATTACTGGTTACACTGGGGGGTATGTTATATCACTAGAGCCTCCATAGAGTTACACTGTGACACAGGCTCCATGCACTGGTATATAGAGATACAGCGCCCCCATCCACTAGACTATGGTATTACTGGTTACACTGGGGGGTGTTATATCACTAGAGCCTCCATAGAGTTACACTGTGACACCTGCTCCATGCACTGGTATATAGAGATACAGCGCCCCCATCCACTAGACTATGGTATTACTGGTTACACTGAGGGGGTGTTATATCACTAGAGCCTCCATAGAGTTACACTGTGACACACGCTCCATGCACTGGTATATAGAGATACAGCGCCCCCATCCACTAGACTATGGTATTACTGGTTACACTGGAGGATGTTATATCACTAGAGCCTCCATAGAGTTACACTGTGACACCTGCTCCATGCACTGGTATATAGAGATACAGCGCCCCCATCCTCTAGACTATGGTATTACAGGTTACACTGGGGGATGTTATATCACTAGAGCCTCCATAGAGTTACACTGTGACACAGGCTCCATGCACTGGTATATAGAGATACAGCGCCCCCATCCACTAGACTATGGTATTACTGGTTACACTGGGAGATGTTATATCACTAGAGCCTCCATAGAGTTACACTGTGACACCGGCTCCATGCACTGGTATATAGAGATACAGCGCCCCCATCCACTAGACTATGGTATTACAGGTTACACTGGGGGATGTTATATCACTAGAGCCTCCATAGAGTTACACTGTGACACAGGCTCCATGCACTGGTATATAGAGATACAGCGCCCCCATCCACTAGACTATGGTATTACAGGTTACACTGGGGGATGTTATATCACTAGAGCCTCCATAGAGTTACACTGTGACACCTGCTCCATGCACTGGTATATAGAGGTACAGCGCCCCCATCCACTAGACTATGGTATTACTGGTTACACTGGGGGGTGTTATATCACTAGAGCCTCCATAGAGTTACACTGTGACACAGGCTCCATGCACTGGTATATAGAGATACAGCGCCCCCATCCACTAGACTATGGTATTACAGGTTACACTGGGGGATGTTATATCACTAGAACCTCCATAGAGTTACACTGTGACACAGGCTCCATGCACTGGTATATAGAGATACAGCGCCCCCATCCACTAGACTATGGTATTACTGGTTACACTGGGGGGTGTTATATCACTAGAGCCTCCATAGAGTTACACTGTGACACCTGCTCCATGCACTGGTATATAGAGATACAGCGCCCCCATCCTCTAGACTATGGTATTACTGGTTACACTGGGGGGATGTTATATCACTAGAGCCTCCATAGAGTTACACTGTGACACCTGCTCCATGCACTGGTATATAGAGGTACAGCGCCCCCATCCACTAGACTATGGTATTACTGGTTACACTGGGGGATGTTATATCACTAGAGCCTCCATAGAGTTACACTGTGACACCTGCTCCATGCACTGGTATATAGAGATACAGCGCCCCCATCCACTAGACTATGGTATTACTGGTTACACTGGGGGTGTTATATCACTAGAGCCTCCATAGAGTTACACTGTGACACAGGCTCCATGCACTGGTATATAGAGATACAGCGCCCTCATCCACTAGACTATGGTATTACTGGTTACACTGGGGGATGTTATATCACTAGAGCCTCCATAGAGTTACACTGTGACACAGGCTCCCTGCACTGGTATATAGAGATACAGCGCCCCCATCCACTAGACTATGGTATTACTGGTTACACTGGGGGATGTTATATCACTAGAGCCTCCATAGAGTTACACTGTGACACAGGCTCCATGCACTGGTATATAGAGATACAGCGCCCCCATCCACTAGACTATGGTATTACTGGTTACACTGGGGGATGTTATATCACTAGAGCCTCCATAGAGTTACACTGTGACACCTGCTCCATGCACTGGTATATAGAGGTACAGCGCCCCCATCCACTAGACTATGGTATTACTGGTTACACTGGGGGATGTTATATCACTAGAGCCTCCATAGAGTTACACTGTGACACCTGCTCCATGCACTGGTATATAGAGATACAGCGCCCCCATCCACTAGACTATGGTATTACTGGTTACACTGGGGGATGTTATATCACTAGAGCCTCCATAGAGTTACACTGTGACACAGGCTCCATGCACTGGTATATAGAGGTACAGCGCCCCCATCCACCAGACTATGGTATTACTGGTTACACTGGGGGGATGTTATATCACTAGAGCCTCCATAGAGTTACACTGTGACACCTGCTCCATGCACTGGTATATAGAGATACAGCGCCCCCATCCACTAGACTATGGTATTACTGGTTACACTGGGGGGTATGTTATATCACTAGAGCCTCCATAGAGTTACACTGTGACACACGCTCCATGCACTGGTATATAGAGGTACAGCGCCCCCATCCACTAGACTATGGTATTACTGGTTACACTGGGGGATGTTATATCACTAGAGCCTCCATAGAGTTACACTGTGACACCTGCTCCATGCACTGGTATATAGGGATACAGTGCCATCATCCACTAGACTATGGTATTACAGGTTACACTGGGGGATGTTATATCACTAGAGCCTCCATAGAGTTACACTGTGACACCTGCTCCATGCACTGGTATATAGGGATGCAGCGCCCCCATCCACTAGACTATGGTATTACTGGTTACACTGGGGGGTGTTATATCACTAGAGCCTCCATAGAGTTACACTGTGACACAGGCTCCATGCACTGGTATATAGAGGTACAGCGCCCCCATCCACTAGACTATGGTATTACTGGTTACACTGGGGGATGTTATATCACTAGAGCCTCCATAGAGTTACACTGTGACACAGGCTCCATGCACTGGTATATAGAGGTACAGCGCCCCATGCTCTAGACTATGGTATTACTGGTTACACTGGGGGGATGTTATATCA
Source organism: Engystomops pustulosus (assembly GCF_040894005.1). Taxonomy (NCBI): domain Eukaryota; kingdom Metazoa; phylum Chordata; class Amphibia; order Anura; family Leptodactylidae; genus Engystomops; species Engystomops pustulosus. The sequence goes on from NW_027285004.1 coordinate 290,615, forward strand.
CTAGAGCCTCCATAGAGTTACACTGTGACACAGGCTCCATGCACTGGTATATAGAGATACAGCGCCCCCATCCACTAGACTATGGTATTACTGGTTACACTGGAGGATGTTATATCACTAGAGCCTCCATAGAGTTACACTGTGACACCTGCTCCATGCACTGGTATATAGAGATACAGCGCCCCCATCCTCTAGACTATGGTATTACTGGTTACACTGGGGGATGTTATATTACTACAGCCTCCATAGAGTTACACTGTGACACCTGCTCCATGCACTGGTATATAGAGATACAGCGCCCCCATCCACTAGACTATGGTATTACTGGTTACACTGGGGGATGTTATATCACTAGAGCCTCCATAGAGTTACACTGTGACACCTGCTCCATGCACTGGTATATAGAGGTACAGCGCCCCCATCCACTAGACTATGGTATTACTGGTTACACTGGGAGATGTTATATCACTAGAGCCTCCATAGAGTTACACTGTGACACCTGCTCCATGCACTGGTATATAGAGATACAGCGCCCCCATCCACTAGACTATGGTATTACTGGTTACACTGGGGGATGTTATATCACTAGAGCCTCCATAGAGTTACACTGTGACACCTGCTCCATGCACTGGTATATAGAGATACAGCGCCCCCATCCACTAGACTATGGTATTACTGGTTACACTGGGGGATGTTATATCACTAGAGCCTCCATAGAGTTACACTGTGACACCTGCTCCATGCACTGGTATATAGAGGTACAGCGCCCCCATCCACTAGACTATGGTATTACTGGTTACACTGGGGGATGTTATATCACTAGAGCCTCCATAGAGTTACACTGTGACACAGGCTCCATGCACTGGTATATAGAGATACAGCGCCCCCATCCACTAGACTATGGTAATACTGGTTACACTGGGGGATGTTATATCACTAGAGCCTCCATAGAGTTACACTGTGACACAGGCTCCATGCACTGGTATATAGAGGTACAGCGCCCCCATCCACTAGACTATGGTATTACTGGTTACACTGGGGGATGTTATATCACTAGAGCCTCCATAGAGTTACACTGTGACACAGGCTCCATGCACTGGTATATTGGGATACAGCGCCCCCATCCACTAGACTATGGTATTACTGGTTACACTGGGGGATGTTATATCACTAGAGCCTCCATAGAGTTACACTGTGACACCTGCTCCATGCACTGGTATATAGAGATACAGCGCCCCCATCCTCTAGACTATGGTATTACTGGTTACACTGGGGGATGTTATATCACGAGAGCCTCCATAGAGTTACACTGTGACACAGGCTCCATGCACTGGTATATAGAGATACAGCACCCCCATCCTCTAGACTATGGTATTACTGGTTACACTGGGGGGTGTTATATCACTAGAGCCTCCATAGAGTTACACTGTGACACCTGCTCCATGCACTGGTATATAGAGATACAGCGCCCCCATCCACTAGACTATGGTATTACTGGTAACACTGGGGGATGTTATATCACTAGAGCCTCCATAGAGTTACACTGTGACACAGGCTCCATGCACTGGTATATAGAGATACAGCACCCCCATCCTCTAGACTATGGTATTACTGGTTACACTGGGGGGTGTTATATCACTAGAGCCTCCATAGAGTTACACTGTGACACCTGCTCCATGCACTGGTATATAGAGATACAGCGCCCCCATCCACTAGACTATGGTATTACTGGTTACACTGGGGGGGATGTTATATCACTAGAGCCTCCATAGAGTTGCACTGTGACACAGGCTCCATGCACTGGTATATGGAGATAGAGCGCCCCCATCCACTAGACTATGGTATTACTGGTTACACTGGGGGATGTTATATCACTAGAGCCTCCATAGAGTTACACTGTGACACAGGCTCCATGCACTGGTATATAGAGATACAGCGCTCCCATCCACTAGACTATGGTATTACTGGTTACACTGGGGGATGTTATATCACTAGAGCCTCCATAGAGTTACACTGTGACACAGGCTCCATGCACTGGTATATAGAGGTACAGCGCCCCCATCCACTAGACTATGGTATTACTGGTTACACTGGGGGATGTTATATCACTAGAGCCTCCATAGAGTTACACTGTGACACCTGCTCCATGCACTGGTATATAGAGATACAGCGCCCCCATCCACTAGACTATGGTACTACAGGTTACACTGGGGGGATGTTATATCACTAGAGCCTCCATAGAGTTACACTGTGACACAGGCTCCATGCACTGGTATATAGAGATACAGCGCCCCCATCCACTAGACTATGGTATTACTGGTTACACTGGGCGGTGTTATATCACTAGAGCCTCCATAGAGTTACACTGTGACACCTGCTCCATGCACTGGTATATAGAGATACAGCGCCCCCATCCACTAGACTATGGTATTACTGGTTACACTGGGGGATGTTATATCACTAGAGCCTCCATAGAGTTACACTGTGACACAGGCTCCATGCACTGGTATATAGAGGTACAGCGCCCCCATCCACTAGACTATGGTATTACTGGTTACACTGGGGGATGTTATATCACTAGAGCCTCCATAGAGTTACACTGTGACACAGGCTCCATGCACTGGTATATAGAGGTACAGCGCCCCATGCTCTAGACTATGGTATTACTGGTTACACTGGGGGGATGTTATATCACTAGAGCCTCCATAGAGTTACACTGTGACACAGGCTCCATGCACTGGTATATAGAGATACAGCGCCCCCATCCACTAGACTATGGTATTACTGGTTACACTGGAGGATGTTATATCACTAGAGCCTCCATAGAGTTACACTGTGACACCTGCTCCATGCACTGGTATATAGAGATACAGCGCCCCCATCCTCTAGACTATGGTATTACTGGTTACACTGGGGGATGTTATATTACTACAGCCTCCATAGAGTTACACTGTGACACCTGCTCCATGCACTGGTATATAGAGATACAGCGCCCCCATCCACTAGACTATGGTATTACTGGTTACACTGGGGGATGTTATATCACTAGAGCCTCCATAGAGTTACACTGTGACACCTGCTCCATGCACTGGTATATAGAGGTACAGCGCCCCCATCCACTAGACTATGGTATTACTGGTTACACTGGGAGATGTTATATCACTAGAGCCTCCATAGAGTTACACTGTGACACCTGCTCCATGCACTGGTATATAGAGATACAGCGCCCCCATCCACTAGACTATGGTATTACTGGTTACACTGGGGGATGTTATATCACTAGAGCCTCCATAGAGTTACACTGTGACACCTGCTCCATGCACTGGTATATAGAGATACAGCGCCCCCATCCACTAGACTATGGTATTACTGGTTACACTGGGGGATGTTATATCACTAGAGCCTCCATAGAGTTACACTGTGACACCTGCTCCATGCACTGGTATATAGAGGTACAGCGCCCCCATCCACTAGACTATGGTATTACTGGTTACACTGGGGGATGTTATATCACTAGAGCCTCCATAGAGTTACACTGTGACACAGGCTCCATGCACTGGTATATAGAGATACAGCGCCCCCATCCACTAGACTATGGTAATACTGGTTACACTGGGGGATGTTATATCACTAGAGCCTCCATAGAGTTACACTGTGACACAGGCTCCATGCACTGGTATATAGAGGTACAGCGCCCCCATCCACTAGACTATGGTATTACTGGTTACACTGGGGGATGTTATATCACTAGAGCCTCCATAGAGTTACACTGTGACACAGGCTCCATGCACTGGTATATTGGGATACAGCGCCCCCATCCACTAGACTATGGTATTACTGGTTACACTGGGGGATGTTATATCACTAGAGCCTCCATAGAGTTACACTGTGACACCTGCTCCATGCACTGGTATATAGAGATACAGCGCCCCCATCCTCTAGACTATGGTATTACTGGTTACACTGGGGGATGTTATATCACGAGAGCCTCCATAGAGTTACACTGTGACACAGGCTCCATGCACTGGTATATAGAGATACAGCACCCCCATCCTCTAGACTATGGTATTACTGGTTACACTGGGGGGTGTTATATCACTAGAGCCTCCATAGAGTTACACTGTGACACCTGCTCCATGCACTGGTATATAGAGATACAGCGCCCCCATCCACTAGACTATGGTATTACTGGTAACACTGGGGGATGTTATATCACTAGAGCCTCCATAGAGTTACACTGTGACACAGGCTCCATGCACTGGTATATAGAGATACAGCACCCCCATCCTCTAGACTATGGTATTACTGGTTACACTGGGGGGTGTTATATCACTAGAGCCTCCATAGAGTTACACTGTGACACCTGCTCCATGCACTGGTATATAGAGATACAGCGCCCCCATCCACTAGACTATGGTATTACTGGTTACACTGGGGGGGATGTTATATCACTAGAGCCTCCATAGAGTTGCACTGTGACACAGGCTCCATGCACTGGTATATGGAGATAGAGCGCCCCCATCCACTAGACTATGGTATTACTGGTTACACTGGGGGATGTTATATCACTAGAGCCTCCATAGAGTTACACTGTGACACAGGCTCCATGCACTGGTATATAGAGATACAGCGCTCCCATCCACTAGACTATGGTATTACTGGTTACACTGGGGGATGTTATATCACTAGAGCCTCCATAGAGTTACACTGTGACACAGGCTCCATGCACTGGTATATAGAGGTACAGCGCCCCCATCCACTAGACTATGGTATTACTGGTTACACTGGGGGATGTTATATCACTAGAGCCTCCATAGAGTTACACTGTGACACCTGCTCCATGCACTGGTATATAGAGATACAGCGCCCCCATCCACTAGACTATGGTACTACAGGTTACACTGGGGGGATGTTATATCACTAGAGCCTCCATAGAGTTACACTGTGACACAGGCTCCATGCACTGGTATATAGAGATACAGCGCCCCCATCCACTAGACTATGGTATTACTGGTTACACTGGGCGGTGTTATATCACTAGAGCCTCCATAGAGTTACACTGTGACACCTGCTCCATGCACTGGTATATAGAGATACAGCGCCCCCATCCACTAGACTATGGTATTACTGGTTACACTGGGGGATGTTATATCACTAGAGCCTCCATAGAGTTACACTGTGACACAGGCTCCATGCACTGGTATATAGAGGTACAGCGCCCCCATCCACTAGACTATGGTATTACTGGTTACACTGGGGGATGTTATATCACTAGAGCCTCCATAGAGTTACACTGTGACACCTGCTCCATGCACTGGTATATAGAGATACAGCACCCCCATCCACTAGACTATGGTATTACTGGTTACACTGGGGGATGTTATATCACTAGAGCCTCCATAGAGTTACACTGTGACACCTGCTCCATGCACTGGTATATAGAGATACAGCGCCCCCATTCACTAGACTATGGTATTACTGGTTACACTGGGGGATGTTATATCACTAGAGCCTCCATAGAGTTACACTGTGACACCTGCTCCATGCACTGGTATATAGAGATACAGCGCCCCCATCCACTAGACTATGGTATTACTGGTTACACTGGGGGGTGTTATATCACTAGAGCCTCCATAGAGTTACACTGTGACACCTGCTCCATGCACTGGTATATAGAGGTACAGCGCCCCCATCCACTAGACTATGGTATTACTGGTTACACTGGGGGATGTTATATCACTAGAGCCTCCATAGAGTTACACTGTGACACCTGCTCCATGCACTGGTATATAGAGATACAGCGCCCCCATCCACTAGACTATGGTATTACTGGTTACACTGGGGGGTGTTATATCACTAGAGCCTCCATAGAGTTACACTGTGACACCTGCTCCATGCACTGGTATATAGAGATACAGCGCCCCCATCCACTAGACTATGGTATTACTGGTTACACTGGAGGATGTTATATCACTAGAGCCTCCATAGAGTTACACTGTGACACAGGCTCCAAGCACTGGTATATAGAGATACAGCGCCCCCATCCACTAGACTATGGTATTACTGGTTACACTGGGGGGTATGTTATATCACTAGAGCCTCCATAGAGTTACACTGTGACACAGGCTCCATGCACTGGTATATAGAGGTACAGCGCCTCCATCCACTAGACTATGGTATTACTGGTTACACTGGGGGATGTTATATCACTAGAGCCTCCATAGAGTTACACTGTGACACACGCTCCATGCACTGGTATATAGAGGTACAGCGCCCCCATCCACTAGACTATGGTATTACTGGTTACACTGGGGGATGTTATATCACTAGAGCCTCCATAGAGTTACACTGTGACACCTGCTCCATGCACTGGTATATAGGGATACAGTGCCCCCATCCACTAGACTATGGTATTACAGGTTACACTGGGGGATGTTATATCACTAGAGCCTCCATAGAGTTACACTGTGACACAGGCTCCATACACTGGTATATAGGGATACAGTGCCCCCATCCACTAGACTATGGTATTACAGGTTACACTGGGGGATGTTATATCACTAGAGCCTCCATAGAGTTACACTGTGACACCTGCTCCATGCACTGGTATATAGGGATACAGCGCCCCCATCCACTAGACTATGGTATTACTGGTTACACTGGGGGGTGTTATATCACTAGAGCCTCCATAGAGTTACACTGTGACACAGGCTCCATACACTGGTATATAGAGATACAGCGCCCCCATCCACTAGACTATGGTATTACTGGTTACACTGGGGGATGTTATATCACTAGAGCCTCCATAGAGTTACACTGTGACACAGGCTCCATACACTGGTATATAGAGATACAGCGCCCCCATCCACTAGACTATGGTATTACTGGTTACACTGGGGGGATGTTATATCACTAGAGCCTCCATAGAGTTACACTGTGACACCTGCTCCATGCACTGGTATATAGAGATACAGCACCCCCATCCACTAGACTATGGTATTACTGGTTACACTGGGAGGATGTTATATCACTAGAGCCTCCATAGAGTTACACTGTGACACAGGTTCCATACACTGGTATATAGAGATACAGCGCCCCCATCCACTAGACTATGGTATTACTGGTTACACTGGGGGATGTTATATCACTAGAGCCTCCATAGAGTTACACTGTGACACCTGCTCCATGCACTGGTATATAGAGGTACAGCGCCCCATGCTCTAGACTATGGTATTACTGGTTACACTGGGGGGATGTTATATCACTAGAGCCTCCATAGAGTTACACTGTGACACCTGCTCCATGCACTGGTATATAGAGATACAGCGCCCCCATCCACTAGACTATGGTATTACTGGTTACACTGGGGGTGTTATATCACTAGAGCCTCCATAGAGTTACACTGTGACACAGGCTCCATACACTGGTATAAAGAGATACAGCGCCCCCATCCACTAGACTATGGTATTACTGGTTACACTGGGGGGTATGTTATATCACTAGAGCCTCCATAGAGTTACACTGTGACACCTGCTCCATGCACTGGTATATAGGGATACAGCGCCCCCATCCACTAGACTATGGTATTACTGGTTACACTGGGGGGTATGTTATATCACTAGAGCCTCCATAGTGTTACACTGTGACACCTGCTCCATGCACTGGTATATAGAGATACAGCACCCCCATCCTCTAGACTATGGTATTACTGGTTACACTGGGGGGATGTTATATCACTAGAGCCTCCATAGAGTTACACTGTGACACAGGCTCCATGCACTGGTATATAGAGGTACAGCGCCCCATGCTCTAGACTATGGTATTACTGGTTACACTGGGGGGATGTTATATCACTAGAGCCTCCATAGAGTTACACTGTGACACAGGCTCCATGCACTGGTGTATATAGAGATACAGCGCCCCCATCCACTAGACTATGGTATTACTGGTTACACTGGGGGATGTTATATTACTACAGCCTCCATAGAGTTACACTGTGACACCTGCTCCATGCACTGGTATATAGAGATACAGCGCCCCCATCCACTAGACTATGGTATTACTGGTTACACTGGGGGATGTTATATTACTACAGCCTCCATAGAGTTACACTGTGACACCTGCTCCATGCACTGGTATATAGAGATACAGCGCCCCCATCCACTAGACTATGGTATTACTGGTTACACTGGGGGATGTTATATCACTAGAGCCTCCATAGAGTTACACTGTGACACCTGCTCCATGCACTGGTATATAGAGATACAGCGCCCCCATCCACTAGACTATGGTATTACTGGTTACACTGGGGGATGTTATATCACTAGAGCCTCCATAGAGTTACACTGTGACACCTGCTCCATGCACTGGTATATAGAGGTACAGCGCCCCCATCCACTAGACTATGGTATTACTGGTTACACTGGGGGATGTTATATCACTAGAGCCTCCATAGAGTTACACTGTGACACAGGCTCCATGCACTGGTATATAGAGATACAGCGCCCCCATCCACTAGACTATGGTATTACAGGTTACACTGGGGGGTGTTATATCACTAGAGCCTCCATAGAGTTACACTGTGACACACGCTCCATGCACTGGTATATAGAGATACAGCGCCCCCATCCACTAGACTATGGTATTACTGGTTACACTGGGGGATGTTATATCACTAGAGCCTCCATAGAGTTACACTGTGACACCTGCTCCATGCACTGGTATATAGAGATACAGCGCCCCCATCCACTAGACTATGGTATTACTGGTTACACTGGGGGGTGTTATATCACTAGAGCCTCCATAGAGTTACACTGTGACACCTGCTCCATGCACTGGTATATAGAGATACAGCGCCCCCATCCACTAGACTATGGTATTACTGGTTACACTGGGGGATGTTATATCACTAGAGCCTCCATAGAGTTACACTGTGACACACGCTCCATGCACTGGTATATAGAGATACAGCGCCCCCATCCACTAGACTATGGTATTACTGGTTACACTGGGGGATGTTATATCACTAGAGCCTCCATAGAGTTACACTGTGACACCTGCTCCATGCACTGGTATATAGAGATACAGCGCCCCCATCCACTAGACTATGGTATTACTGGTTACACTGGGCGGTGTTATATCACTAGAGCCTCCATAGAGTTACACTGTGACACAGGCTCCATGCACTGGTATATAGAGATACAGCGCCCCCATCCACTAGACTATGGTATTACTGGTTACACTGGGGGATGTTATATCACTAGAGCCTCCATAGAGTTACACTGTGACACAGGCTCCATGCACTGGTATATAGAGGTACAGCGCCCCCATCCACTAGACTATGGTATTACTGGTTACACTGGGGGGTGTTATATCACTAGAGCCTCCATAGAGTTACACTGTGACACAGGCTCCATGCACTGGTATATAGAGATACAGCGCCCCCATCCTCTAGACTATGGTATTACTGGTTACACTGGGGGGTGTTATATCACTAGAGCCTCCATAGAGTTACACTGTGACACAGGCTCCATGCACTGGTATATAGAGATACAGCGCCCCCATCCACTAGACTATGGTATTACTGGTTACACTGGGGGATGTTATATCACTAGAGCCTCCATAGAGTTACACTGTGACACAGACTCCATGCACTGGTATATAGAGATACAGCGCCTCCATCCACTAGACTATGTTATTACTGGTTACACTGGGGGATGTTATATCACTAGAGCCTCCATAGAGTTACACTGTGACACAGGCTCCATGCACTGGTATATAGAGATACAGCGCCCCCATCCACTAGACTATGGTATTACTGGTTACACTGGGGGATGTTATATCACTAGAGCCTCCATAGAGTTACACTGTGACACAGGCTCCATGCACTGGTATATAGAGATACAGCGCCCCCATCCACTAGACTATGGTATTACTGGTTACACTGGGGGATGTTATATCACTAGAGCCTCCATAGAGTTACACTGTGACACCTGCTCCATGCACTGGTATATAGAGATACAGCGCCCCCATCCACTAGACTATGGTACTACAGGTTACACTGGGGGGATGTTATATCACTAGAGCCTCCATAGAGTTACACTGTGACACAGGCTCCATGCACTGGTATATAGAGATACAGCGCCCCCATCCACTAGACTATGGTATTACTGGTTACACTGGGGGGATGTTATATCACTAGAGCCTCCATAGAGTTACACTGTGACACCTGCTCCATGCACTGGTATATAGAGATACAGCGCCCCCATCCACTAGACTATGCTATTACTGGTTACACTGGGGGGATGTTATATCACTAGAGCCTCCATAGAGTTACACTGTGACACAGGCTCCATGCACCGGTATATAGAGGTACAGCGCCCCCATCCACTAGACTATGGTATTACTGGTTACACTGGAGGATGTTATATCACTAGAGCCTCCATAGAGTTACACTGTGACACCTGTTCCATGCACTGGTATATAGAGATACAGCGCCCCCATCCACTAGACTATGGTATTACTGGTTACACTGGGGGGATGTTATATCACTAGAGCCTCCATAGAGTTACACTGTGACACCTGCTCCATGCACTGGTATATAGAGATACAGCACCCCCATCCACTAGACTATGGTATTACTGGTTACACTGGGGGATGTTATATCACTAGAGCCTCCATAGAGTTACACTGTGACACAGGCTCCATGCACTGGTATATAGAGATACAGCGCCCCCATCCTCTAGACTATGGTATTACTGGTTACACTGGGAGATGTTATATCACTAGAGCCTCCATAGAGTTACACTGTGACACAGGCTCCATGCACTGGTATATAGAGATACAGCGCCCCCATCCACTAGACTATGGTATTACTGGTTACACTGGGGGATGTTATATCACTAGAGCCTCCATAGAGTTACACTGTGACACAGGCTCCATGCACTGGTATATAGAGGTACAGCGCCCCCATCCACTAGACTATGGTATTACTGGTTACACTGGGGGATGTTATATCACTAGAGCCTCCATAGAGTTACACTGTGACACCTGCTCCATGCACTGGTATATAGAGATACAGCGCCCCCATCCACTAGACTATGGTATTACTGGTTACACTGGAGGATGTTATATCACTAGAGCCTCCATAGAGTTACACTGTGACACCGGCTCCATGCACTGGTATATAGAGGTACAGCGCCCCCATCCACTAGACTATGGTATTACAGGTTACACTGGGGGATGTTATATCACTAGAGCCTCCATAGAGTTACACTGTGACACCGGCTCCATGCACTGGTATATAGAGGTACAGCGCCCCCATCCACTAGACTATGGTATTACTGGTTACACTGGGGGATGTTATATCACTAGATCCTCCATAGAGTTACACTGTGACACAGGCTCCATGCACTGGTATATAGAGGTACAGCGCCCCCATCCACTAGACTATGGTATTACTGGTTACACTGGGGGGATGTTATATCACTAGAGCCTCCATAGAGTTACACTGTGACACCTGCTCCATGCACTGATATATAGAGGTACAGCGCCCCCATCCACTAGACTATGGTATTACTGGTTACACTGGGGGATGTTATATCACTAGAGCCTCCATAGAGTTACACTGTGACACCTGCTCCATGCACTGGTATATAGAGATACAGCGCCCCCATCCACTAGACTATGGTATTACTGGTTACACTGGAGGATGTTATATCACTAGAGCCTCCATAGAGTTACACTGTGACACCGGCTCCATGCACTGGTATATAGAGGTACAGCGCCCCCATCCACTAGACTATGGTATTACAGGTTACACTGGGGGATGTTATATCACTAGAGCCTCCATAGAGTTACACTGTGACACCTGCTCCATGCACTGGTATATAGAGGTACAGCGCCCCCATCCACTAGACTATGGTATTACTGGTTACACTGGGGGATGTTATATCACTAGAGCCTCCATAGAGTTACACTGTGACACCTGCTCGATGCACTGGTATATAGAGATACAGCGCCCCCATCCACTAGACTATGGTATTACTGGTTACACTGGGGGGTGTTATATCACTAGAGCCTCCATAGAGTTACACTGTGACACAGGCTTCATGCACTGGTATATAGAGGTACAGCGCCCCCATCCACTAGACTATGGTATTACTGGTTACACTGGGGGATGTTATATCACTAGAGCCTCCATAGAGTTACACTGTGACACCTGCTCCATGCACTGGTATATAGAGGTACAGCGCCCCCATCCACTAGACTATGGTATTACTGGTTACACTGGGGGATGTTATATCACTAGAGCCTCCATAGAGTTACACTGTGACACAGGGTCCATGCACTGGTATATAGAGATACAGCGCCCCCATCCACTAGACTATGGTATTACTGGTTACACTGGGGGATGTTATATCACTAGAGCCTCCATAGAGTTACACTGTGACACGCTCCATGCACTGGTATATATAGATACAGCGCCCCCATCCACTAGACTATGGTATTACTGGTTACACTGGGGGATGTTATATCACTAGAGCCTCCATAGAGTTACACTGTGACACCTGCTCCATGCACTGGTATATAGAGATACAGCGCCCCCATCCACTAGACTATGGTATTACTGGTTACACTGGGGGGATGTTATATCACTAGAGCCTCCATAGAGTTACACTGTGACACCTGCTCCATGCACTGGTATATAGAGGTACAGCGCCCCCATCCACTAGACTATGGTATTACTGGTTACACTGGGGGGGATGTTATATCACTAGAGCCTCCATAGAGTTACACTGTGACACCCGCTCCATGCACTGGTATATAGAGGTACAGCGCCTCCATCCACTAGACTATGGTATTACTGGTTACACTGGGGGATGTTATATCACTAGAGCCTCCATAGAGTTACACTGTGACCCCTGCTCCATGCACTGGTATATAGAGATACAGCGCCCCCATCCACTAGACTATGGTATTACTGGTTACACTGGGGGATGTTATATCACTAGAGCCTCCATAGAGTTACACTGTGACACCTGCTCCATGCACTGTGTAAGGGAATTAGCTCCGGGGATCGTCGTCTCCTAAGCAGACGACCAGCACACACAGGGAATTCACACAATGTGAGTAAGGTTAAAACTGGCCTCAGCCAGCTTTATTTGGCAGTACACAAACTCAAAACATAAAATAACACCTAAGCCTCTCCGGCACTAACTACACATCGAGGTTCCCTACCTCACCAGGTGCTGGCCTACTGCCAGCCACCCCAAAAACACAGTAACAGGCCTTTGCCGTAGCCTGTCTCTTCCCCAGGGTGGAGCCCAGTGTGAAGTCTGCCCCATGTATTAGTGCAGCCCCTCCAGCTGAAAACTAATCAACTTAATTAGACAGACCCAACTTTTCCAGGTCTGTCTTCTACTCAGCTTTTCATAAGGCAAAATGCACATTTTATGCCGAAAAGCTTCTCTAGTGGCAGCCACCCTGCCACATATCCTCCCCCTGTGATCAAGGCCGTAGGCCTGATCAATAAGCTTAATTCTCCCTCCGGGGTCAAAGCTCCTATATTGGGGTCTAATCCCTACGGTTCCTAAAAGCACTGCAGAGACCCTACTCTCTACTACATCTTCTATACCTGGAAAATGACAGCTTTTTTCCTTAACTGCAGGAGACACAGACAGCTCAAAATTAGTCCCAGCATCTCTTCCTTCACACAACTGATCATCTTCAATCATGTCTCTATTAACAATGATAGATTTTCTTCTCCTCTTTCTCTTGCATTTTACTGGAGACTCAACATACCCCTCAGGACTTGGCATGGTTAGGCCCCATCTCTTCATCACCTTGTGGATGCCGTCACACCGGTTACCATCCACTGAGGCATATGCACTGTGCTTCTTCCCCTTATCATTGCACACGACACGCACGGGTTTGCCCGTTTTCCAGTCTTCAGCTTCGGCACCTTCTTTGTCATTGAAGGGGGCATTACCGTTCAGAACCAGGGCACGATTCACATTGGTGAGCTTCTGGTCACATGTCTGCAAAGCTGTGCGCTTGCTACCTCTGAGGTCACAACCTCCGCTCTCGGTGTAGGTGAAACTCATCTCAACATCAGCATCATCCTCATCACCTCCAGCTAACACTTCGGACTTCGGACTCAAGTCCTGGCATGGACTTTCCACAATGGCAGCCTTAAGCTCTTTATGGCTTGCACTAGGTTCCTGGCTGACCTCTTCCTCGGTCAGTCCTTCATACGCCTTGCTGGCTAACACCTCCGTCTTCACCGAGTCTTTCCTGTGTAGGAATTTCGAGGGCTCTGCTGACATTATATCAGACACCGTCTCCTCACATCCACTGCAGTCATCACCCGGTATATCTTCAAGGCACTTCTCACCATCCAGACCATCTTCACTTTCGCTCTTCAGATGATCAGGCAGATCTACCGTTGGGTGCAGCTGTGCTGGAGTCTCTGTAGGGCCCATCTGGGTATTCCTCCACTTGCCCAGAGAATGCTGGCATGCACTATGACAGAGACGAGACGACAGAGCTTCCACACGTACACAGCAACTCGGCTGGTCCCTTTGTTGTATACTTGGCGCCACTTCAACCTTCTCCACAGGTTCAGCAGGCTGAGACAGCTCTTCACCTGTCTTCGGGAGGTAACCATCAACCCATTCTTCGGATTTTCCCAAGACTGTATTCAGGCTACTGGTTATAAGCGATCCCACTTGGGTGGCCATCACGGTTGGGACTACAGACTTAGTCACAGCCACACCGCCTTGTACTGCACCAGTCACTGTATTTGTCTTCAATACGGCTTTTCCAGTTGGCTGCTGAAGAAAAGCCAGGTTGGACTCCTGTTTCCCCAAACCTTTGCAAGCAAAGTCATTACTTGTGGCAACCCGTGGCTCCAGAATGCCTATGAGAGGCCTTGATCCAGTCACTGTAACGTCAGTCAAGGGCTTCTCCTCCTTCTCAGCAACATCACGATCACTGCGGATGCATGGGCGACCTTCCCGGACTGCACTCACCACACTGCAGGCAGAACTACCAAAGGGCTGGTGCATCACATGTTCCACCACCTTCTGTGGATCTGGGACCCCCTCATCCGTAGGTGTATGATTAAGCGTGGCACTTCCACCCTGTTCACACACAATTTCAGTCAGCACGCTATCATGCGTATTCTGCGGTTCATCAGCAGGTGTACAAGGGTCTGGTTTACGCCTGGTCTCCTTCCTAGGACACTTCTGGTGCCACATCCCGACAGAACACACCTGGAGGTCGGCATCACCATTTTGGCACTTTCTTTTGTTCCCCGAACACGTACACATGTGAACCTCCCATTCACTTTTCTTTGCAAACACTGTATCACAGAAAGGACAGTACGAGATATCAATCTTCAACTCATGTTTCTGTAATACATGTCTCTTTAGGTCATCTTTTCTTCTATAAGACACGTGACAATTGTAGCATTTATACCAGTTATTCCGCAAACCAGTATTCACATGACGCTTCAGTTTATTGATGCTTCTTCTGGCCTTGTTCACACACGAACTCAGTACATCAATCTCCTCAGAAGCCTCAGGTGTATCAGATGTCTGGTCTCCCCCTGACATTTCCTGAACACTGATGTGAGACTCCTCCACAGGTGACTGACACAGGCTATCCTCACCTCCTGCAGGTTCTGAGCGAGTAGCTGCTTCTCTAGGGCTCTGTTCACACTCACTGTTTGTGTAACTCTGGGCTGAAGGGAAACCACTAACAATCAGGACCTCATTATCTTCACCTGCCCTTGCTATGGCGGTATCCCTATCTGAACTGCCATTAGCTACATTACACATCTCAGGCTCGCTACCTGTGTCATTACAACTCACAACCTCTAGGGGCACCTCTGAGCTAACTCTCTCAGTACCTAGGGCTGCACCTAGTTCACATTCTGCATAATTCTGAACAGACATTGTAACGCTATCAGATGTTATCGGCATTGCAGTATTGTCACATGTTACAGGTAGTGTCATATAATCACAGTTAACACTATAATCACAGGTTAGAGGCAGATTATGCACAACATTACACTTTTCTGGTTTAACTTCAGAAATTAAGGCATCACAAATATTATCATCATCACATAGTCCCTCAGACTTTATCAGTCTCAGTGGCAGAGTCTCCTTCTGTGGGATCAAGACCCCTTGGTCACAGTTCAGACTGCAACCTGTTGAGACTCCACCCACCATCACCTCAGGTCGCTTAGACTTCTCCAGATCGTCCTTTGGGGAGATTGGGACTGTACCCGATGTCAGAGGGGTCTCCCAGGAAAAGCAGCTATTCCCCCCACTTGGAATACTTTCCCACAAGTCCCAGAAAAAAGGGAAGTTTTTCCCCAGGATGAACTCCACCTCCAGATCTGCACAAATCTCCAGCTTATGTGTCACAATCGCAATATCACTTTCAAAGTCAATCCAGACAGTCTTACCCTTCCCTGGCTGGTACTTCAGGAACAATAAGATGTCCGGATTAACTCTGGAGACATCCTGAGAACAGTCCAGTTCCACCATCAGCGGGATTCCACCCACTATCATCTCACAGGTCTTGACTGGCAACTTCTCTGGTCTCCTGACCAGAGGACAATGAGGTGCACTGACCTCACATGGCACAGCCGCATGCTGTCGCCGTTGGTTGCCCCTAGCAACCACATCTTTGCGCTGCTGCATACACGCTGCAACACGTGGCCACTTGACCGCAGGACATTCCGCCACACACCGGTTCATCCGTAGACATCTGCAAGGCTGCTCCCGTCTGTTGCCCCCGGCAACGGCACATAGCAACCTCTCCTCAGGAACTGCAGATCGATCACAGACATCTCGAACCATCGGCTGGGAACCGCTCGGCTTGGCATTTGGGGTCTCCATAACCCGAATGGCTTCTGGCATTCCAAGGTCCTCCCACATCATCTGCCGGCAGCGTCTCTGGAACTCATCCATCGGACCCATGGCGATTACTCTCACAGCAAACCAGCAGTCTCTGTATCTCTCTCACACCAAGACAAATCTTCCCGTGACCACAGCGCCTCCAGCAGCAGGAACAACAGTCTCTCACATGAGGGCTACTGGCCCTTTAAATCTCGCTGTGTGTGCTGATTTCCATGCCACAGCATACCGCCACCATATGTAAGGGAATTAGCTCCGGGGATCGTCGTCTCCTAAGCAGACGACCAGCACACACAGGGAATTCACACAATGTGAGTAAGGTTAAAACTGGCCTCAGCCAGCTTTATTTGGCAGTACACAAACTCAAAACATAAAATAACACCTAAGCCTCTCCGGCACTAACTACACATCGAGGTTCCCTACCTCACCAGGTGCTGGCCTACTGCCAGCCACCCCAAAAACACAGTAACAGTTCACTGCCACCGCTCCACAGGCCTTTGCCGTAGCCTGTCTCTTCCCCAGGGTGGAGCCCAGTGTGAAGTCTGCCCCATGTATTAGTGCAGCCCCTCCAGCTGAAAACTAATCAACTTAATTAGACAGACCCAACTTTTCCAGGTCTGTCTTCTACTCAGCTTTTCATAAGGCAAAATGCACATTTTATGCCGAAAAGCTTCTCTAGTGGCAGCCACCCTGCCACAACTGGTATATAGAGATACAGCGCCCCCATCCACTAGACTATGGTATTACTGGTTACACTGGGGGATGTTATATCACTAGAGCCTCCATAGAGTTACACTGTGACACAGGCTCCATGCACTGGTATATAGAGATACAGCGCCCCCATCCTCTAGACTATGGTATTACTGGTTACACTGGGGGGTGTTATATCACTAGAGCCTCCATAGAGTTACACTGTGACACAGGCTCCATGTACTGGTATACAGAGATACAGCGCCCCCATCCACTAGACTATGGTATTACTGGTTACACTGGGGGATGTTATATCACTAGAGCCTCCATAGAGTTACACTGTGACACAGGCTCCATGCACTGGTATATAGAGGTACAGCGCCCCCATCCACTAGACTATGGTATTACAGGTTACACTGGGGGATGTTATATCACTAGAGCCTCCTTAGAGTTACACTGTGACACCTGCTCCATGCACTGGTATATAGAGATACAGCGCCCCCATCCACTAGACTATGGTATTACTGGTTACACTGGGGGATGTTATATCACTAGAGCCTCCATAGAGTTACACTGTGACACCTGCTCCATGCACTGGTATATAGAGATACAGCGCCCCCATCCACTAGACTATGGTATTACTGATTACACTGGGGGATGTTATATCACTAGAGCCTCCATAGAGTTACACTGTGACACCTGCTCCATGCACTGGTATATAGAGATACAGCGCCCCCATCCACTAGACTATGGTATTACAGGTTACACTGGGGGGTGTTATATCACTAGAGCCTCCATAGAGTTACACTGTGACACAGGCTCCATGCACTGGTATATAGAAATGGATGACATTATTATTTTAATCATATAATACTGTTACATTTAATTAATAAAAATGACAAAAATGAGAGCTCATTCAGATGGGCATGCGCATCTGCAAAAAATGCAGACATGGCGTGACATTTACCAAGGGTTTTCGAACAGCGCATTTTTGTTGGGTTTCCTGTTTTTCCCTCTATTGCCCCGGGATTTTGGCCAGCAGCTTGCATGCGAAACAAATCAGGGGGCCGTGGACGTTGGTCAACCCGACTGATTCGGACAAACCGTGGAATTTAAAAACCAAATCTTGTCGCAAGATCAGCACTCACATGCACCAGGAAGAAGAAGGTGAACTCTGGGGACCTGAGCGGGGAAGTGACACATGCAGGATATCGGGGGCAGGATCTTAGTGACTCCCCACACAGCGCATTATACACGGACAATGCACTTACATGCACCAGGAAGAAGAAGGTGAACTCTGGGGACCTGAGCGGGGAAGTGACACATGCAGGATATCGGGGCAGGATCTTAGTGACTCCCCGCACAGCGCATTATACACGGACAATGCACTTACATGCACCAGGAAGAAGAAGGTGAACTCCAGGGACCTGAGCGGGGAAGTGACACATGCAGGATATCGGGCGCAGGATCTTAGTGACTCCCCGCACAGCGCATTATACACGGACAATGCACTTACATGCACCAGGAAGAAGAAGGTGAACTCCGGGGACCTGAGCGGGGAAGTGACGCATGCAGGATATCGGGGGCAGGATCTTACTGACTCCCCGCACAGCACATTATACACGGACAATGCACTTACATGCACCAGGAAGAAGAAGGTGAACTCCGGGGACCTGAGCGGGGAAGTGACACATGCAGGATATCGGGCGCAGGATCTTAGTGACTCTCCGCACAGCGCATTATACACGGACAATGCACTTACATGCACCAGGAAGAAGAAGGTGAACTCCAGGGACCTGAGCGGGGAAGCGACACATGCAGGATATCGGGCGGAGGATCTTAGTGACTCCCCGCACAGCGCATTATACACGGACAATGCACTTACATGCACCAGGAAGAAGAAGGTGAACTCCGGGGACCTGAGCGGGGAAGCGACACATGCAGGATATCAGGCGCAGGATCTTAGTGACTCCCCGCACAGCGCATTATACACGGACAATGCACTTACATGCACCAGGAAGAAGAAGGTGAACTCCGGGGACCTGAGCGGGGAAGCGACACATGCAGGATATCGGGTGCAGGATCTTAGTGACTCCCTGCACAGCGCATTATACACAGACAATGCACTTACATGCACCAGGAAGAAGAAGGTGAACTCCAGGGACCTGAGCGGGGAAGCGACACATGCAGGATATCGGGCGGAGGATCTTAGTGACTCTCCGCACAGCACATTATACACGGACAATGCACTTACATGCACCAGGAAGAAGAAGGTGAACTCCGGGGACCTGAGCGGGGAAGCGACACATGCAGGATATCAGGCGCAGGATCTTAGTGACTCCCCGCACAGCGCATTATACACGGACAATGCACTTACATGCACCAGGAAGAAGAAGGTGAACTCCGGGAACCTGAGCGGGGAAGTGACACATGCAGGATATCGGGCGCAGGATCTTAGTGACTCCTCGCACAGCGCATTATACACGGACAATGCACTTACATGCACCAGGAAGAAGAAGGTGAACTTCGGGGACCTGAGCGGGGAAGCGACACATGCAGGATATCGGGTGCAGGATCTTAGTGACTCCCTGCACAGTGCATTATACACGGACAATGCACTTACATGCACCAGGAAGAAGAAGGTGAACTCCTGGGACCTGAGCGGGGAAGCGGCACATGCAGGATATCGGGTGCAGGATCTTAGTGACTCCCCGCACAGCGCATTATACACGGACAATGCACTTACATGCACCAGGAAGAAGAAGGTGAACTCCGGGGACCTGAGCGGGGAAGTGACGGATGCAGAATATCGGGCGCACGATCTTAGTGACTCCCCGCACAGCGCATTATACACGGACAATGCACTTACATGCACCAGGAAGAAGAAGGTGAACTCCGGGGACCTGAGCAGGGAAGTGACGGATGCAGAATATCGGGTGCACGAGCTATGAATCGCGGAAGATTCGAATCCTCCTCGGACAACACGTACGCAAAAAATAAACTGATGGGTTTCCAATCTACTTCTTGCCCCGCCCAGGTGGTTGCAATTTCTGGGAAAAAAAACACTGCATACGGATGTCGTGCATGTGCCATCATTCTCTTTGTGGATCCGTTGACATCTATGGATGTATGTGGTTTGCATAACGCATGCTGCAATATTTTTTTCTTACTGTCTGCATATCTGTGATAAAAATGGACATGTGAACAGACCCATAGGAAACAATGGGTCCATCTACTATTTAGTATAGTATTTTATCACCAGGACAGTCTTTACATCACATATACTGTCATAAAGCACTAAAGCTTCTCCTGGCAAATCACTGGTGACTGTTATCGCATGTGTTTCAATGGAAATGCAAATGTGATTGGGCTGCATTTCTAAACGCAATCTAAACACCCCATGTGACCGCACCCTAAACATTTACTTAATACTTTTTTCTTTTCTTGAATGTATCGTATTAGTATCGAGTTTTGCTTTACTTTTCTGGTTATCGCATACCACTCAAAATTCTGGTATTAGCTACTTTCTGGTCTGCATTTTCATCCAGATGAAGGAACAGATTTTCATCAGCCCTAAAACCATGTTATTTTGGAAAAAAGCATCTTTTAAAAATATGATAAGTAACCTCTGGACCTCGTGTGTACGTCACACAGGGATCTTATTTATGCACGCCTCCTGCCTGCTCCCTCTCCCTTCCATTTCCCTACCAGAGAGCCGTGCGCTCCCTCTGCTGGAGTGATCCATGTGGAACAGGCAGGGGGCGGCAAGCGGCTGAGAGCCCGTAGGACGCAAGGCAGGAGCCCAGGTGATATAGTAGGTGGCAGGAGTGTTCTCATTATTACTGGCTCTCCAGTGGGGGAAGGGAGTGGGTGGAGAGGGAGCACGCAGGAGGCGTGCATAATAATGAGCAGATGAAGCGCCAAGTGCTTCTGTGTGACATTAAAACGAGCGCCAGAGATGAATTAGCATCACTTAAGAGACTTTTTTTGGCAAAATTACAAGGTTACAAATTACAAGAACTAATGAAAATCAGTTCCTGCAGCTGGTTGAGAAGGCAGATGGGTCAATAGCTTTGGTTACAATTCTGCTGTTCAAAGTATCCCCTTTAAGTTTTTTTTTTTTTTAGAAACAAAGAAAGGCCATTGGGACAAGTGAATCACGTAAGGAGGGGGCAGACAGTCCTTTGAGGGACTTATCTCCAAGACATCTGCTTCCTTTTCCCATTTCTCCAGGGACTTTTTAACTTTTGGTCTTCCTCATTCTTGTTATGGGGAGTTTCCGGTCTCCGTTGTGTACTCCGGCCACAAGCAGCAGATTCTGTGGTCATAAAGTCTGTGGTGCGACCTTTTTACGTTCTTATCACGTGCCCTGTTAAATACGTGACCTGCTTCGAAATCTAATTCGTTGTCACACAAGAATTTCTCATTTTCATTCTTTGGTTCAATCTGAAGTAGGACCAATTTTTTACAATTTCTGGGAGGTGGTTTGTTTGTGTTGTTCTGAGATGACGGGTCACTACTTCATATTCCGGCAGCATTACATCCTTGGCACGCTGAACCATTCCTCTATGGATGCAGGACGGCAGATAATTGGGCGGCTTCCCTATATGCTCAAAGGCCCCAGTATTAAACTTCAGTGATTAATGGTTCAAAAACAAAGAGATTTCTTTCTCAGACTCCCGAATGGTTTAGTGCTTAATCTTTGTCTCCTGGTTATACAACTAAAAATCCAGCATTTAATGCCATGTCTCCTGCGTCAAGTTCCATCCCAACAACAGAATCATCCGTGGCTCCTGTAACCATTTTCGTGCTCTTTGAGGCGTTCTCGTCACAATATATAAAAGGGATGGTAAGACGGTCGCACAATGTCCTGCACAAGGCATTTACAGAACTATGGCTATTACCCATGGGGTGAGGACCACCGTCAGTATGGAGGATGAGGCTTTGGATACTGTTAGATACTGAGGAGCAGCGTCATGTTACACTGTATACACCCCGGGGGGTGTAATGTCTCATCTTCCAGATATAGTTCTTCCTCTCATTCATAATGGTGGGACACAAGATCCACTAGCCAGGGACACTCCTACCATGGAGCTTGTGGCATTCAGGCAGAGGTGTCCATGCTCCTGCAATACTACTGCCAGCAATTCCTGGTCCGGTCACTTTGTGTGTGGCTGTGAGGTTCAGTTATGAGGTCGGATATCTCCAGTGACCTGTTTGGGACACTATATATGGCCATGCACAGGTTCTCACGTGAATGTTACACACGTGGGGGGTCATTTACTTACCCGGTCCTCACGCGATCCACCGGCGCGTTCGCTGACGAGGATTCGGGTCTCCTGGCGATCCACTAAGGTCGTGCGCCTGATGTCCACCAGGTGTCGCTGCTGCGCTGAAGTCCGTCGTAATTCACCTTCTTCATCTCGGTGTATGTGAGTGCTATTTTTGCGACACAAATTTTTTTTAAAAATTTTGCGGTTTTTCTGAATCCGTCGGGTTTTCCGACAGCCACGCCCCCGAGAGAGGAGCAGCTGCAGGGATGTGGGAGGAGGTGGAGGAGCAGCAGCTGCGAGGACGCGGAAGGAGGTGGAGGAGCAGCAGCTGCGAGGACGCGGGAGGAGGTGGAGGAGCAGCAGCTGCGAGGACGCGGAAGGAGGTGGAGGAGCAGCAGCTGCGTGGACGCGGGAGGAGGTGGAGGAGCAGCAGCTGCGAGGACGTGGGAGGAGGAGCAGCTGTGAGGAAGCGGAAGGAGGTGGAGAAGCAGCAGCTGTAAGGAAGCGGGAGGAGCAGCAGTAGCTGCGAGGACGCGGGAGGAGGTTGCGGAGCAGCAGCCGGGAGGACGCGGGAGGAGGTGTTGGAGCAACAGCTGCAGGGACGCGGGAGGAGGTGGAGGAGCAGCAGCTGCGAGGACGCGGGAGGAGGTCGAGGAGCAGCAGCTGCGAGGACGCGGGAGGAGGTGGAGGAGCAGCAGCTGCGAGGACGCGGGAGGAGGTGGAGGAGCAGCAGCTGCGAGGACGCGGGAGGAGGTCGAGGAGCAGCAGCTGCGTGGACGCGGGAGGAGGTGGAGGAGCAGCAGCTGCGAGGACGTGGGAGGAGGAGCAGCTGTGAGGAAGCGGAAGGAGGTGGAGAAGCAGCAGCTGTAAGGAAGCGGGAGGAGCAGCAGTAGCTGCGAGGACGCGGGAGGAGGTTGCGGAGCAGCAGCCGGGAGGACGCGGGAGGAGGTGTTGGAGCAACAGCTGCAGGGACGCGGGAGGAGGTGGAGGAGCAGCAGCTGCGAGGACGCGGGAGGAGGTCGAGGAGCAGCAGCTGCGAGGACGCGGGAGGAGGTCGAGGAGCAGCAGCTGCAGGGACGTGGGAGGAGGAGCAGCGTGTGTAAGGGAGGTGGATGAACCTATCAATCAAGGTTATACCCCAGCAGTAACCTACCTCTTTTCCTTGAGGGCGCGTTCATACGTTGCGCTTTGGTCGCGTTTTCATTGCGTTTTAAAACGCATTACAACAGCTGAGGAGCGGGGATCTGCCTAATTACATTACCGTTTACATTAGTTATCGCTTTGTTAATGCATCGCTTTGTTAATGCATGCGTTTTATAAACGTTAACAGTAATGTAATTAGGCAGATCCCCGCTCCTCAGCTGTTGTAATGGGTTTTAAAACGCAATGAAAACGCGACCAAAGCGCAACGTGTGAACGCGCCCTCAAGAAAAGTGACAATTCTGACACTTATAAACCAGTGGTTTATAAAAAAACTTATACCCCCCACTTTATGGTGCTTTCCCAATGCGGCCAGGGACAAATCCTGGCTTCAGAGCAGCGTGAGAAGAGGCGCACGCCGGCCATAGCTGCGCGTCCGATCTGCCTCATTAGACTCGCTTCTAGGGAAGTATAAATAGGTTTCCTTTTTTACATTCGGCCCCATGTAGGGACCTGATAGAGGCTCCATATGGACCCATTGTGGGTTAAGGATCCCAAATTGGCCCAGTTTTTCAGGTTCTTGTTTCTTTCCTACACATTTTTCTAGTTGTTAGGATAAAATATATAGACATAAGTTGTTGATATAAAGCCCTATGATTGCAAGCTCTTGTGAGCAGGGCCTTGGCTCCTATTGTTTCTTATGACTAGGTCATCATACCCCCCACGATTTGTACAGCGCTAAGGATATATTAATATCAGGGTCCCCTCAGCCGCCCCGTGCAGCCCCATACGTGCCCATTAATGCAGTGAATAATGTAAGGGGGGACAGTGGAGACAACTCGGGGTACATGGAGCTTTTATTGTGCCAGTAGCAGTGCGGGTGGTTACTGCTGTGCTCCCCATATACAGTCACCCCGCTGATGGACTATTTCTGTAATAAAATAGATTACATGTATAAACACTATCCAGTCCGGAAATCTATAGTACATACGCTGGGAGCCAATGTGGCGGCCACCCCTTCGTTTTATCCTATAAAAGCAGGAATGAGGCAATGCAACGACACCTAATGGCGCCCACTATCATGCGGCATCCAGAGAACGTGTCTCCCCACAAAGGGGCTGAAAGAAACCAAAAGTGATTGTGCACTGCATGATGGGAAGCTTTGGTTCATGCACGTCATGGTGACAGCGGTTGCTGATACGTCAGTCCCAATGTCCTGGTAAAAGCATCCAGCAACGAGTCTGCGGCCTCAGCCGTTCTCCTTCCACAACACCAGATGGATGCTATGGTCCGGCATGCTGGTAGCGAACACCAGCCCCACGTCATTGCTACCGTCCAGCCCGTCCAGCCACGACACCTCCCCAGCCAGAAAGCTGGAGCCCCGCTTGGACTTCCTGTACTCCGGGAGCGGCCAGCGGCTGATCACCTTCTCAGTCCTCAAGTCCATGATGTATAGGTGATGGTTGTCAAAAAGGAGGGCAAAAATGTCCCCAAAACCGAGCAGAGAGAGGTTGGTGGAGTCTGGAGTCTTAATGATTCTGCAAATAGAGAGGAGAGAACAGATTATATGAGGTGCAAGCCGCCATCCCAGCCCCGGCCTATAGGGTGAGCCGCCATCCCAGCCCCGGCCTATAGGGTGAGCCGCCAACCGAGCGCCAGGCTATAGGGTGAGCCGCCATCCGAACGCCAGGCTATAGGGTGAGCCGCCATCCCAGCCCCGGCCTATAGGGTGAGCCGCCATCCCAGCCCCGGCCTATAGGGTGAGCCGCCATCCCAGCCCCGGCCTATAGGGTGAGCCGCCATCCCAGCCCCAGCCTATAGGGTGAGCCGCCATCCCAGCCCCAGCCTATAGGGTGAGCCGCCATCCCAGCCCCAGCCTATAGGGTGAGCCGCCATCCCAGCCCCAGGCTATAGGGTGAGCCGCCATCCCAGCCCCAGCCTATAGGGTGATCCGCCATCCCAGCCCCAGCCTATAGGGTGAGCCGCCATCCCAGCCCCAGGCTATAGGGTGAGCCGCCATCCCAGCCACAGGCTATAGGGTGAGCCGCCATCCCAGCCCCAGGCTATAGGGTGAGCCGCCATCCCAGCCACAGGCTATAGGGTGAGCCGCCATCCCAGCCCCACCTATAGGGTGAGCCGCCATCCCAGCCCCAGCCTATAGGGTGAGCCGCCATCCCAGCCCCGGGCTATAGGGTGAGCCGCCATCCCAGCCCCGGGCTATAGAGTGAGCCGCCATCCCAGCCCCAGGCTATAGGGTGATCCGGCATCCCAGCCCCAGCCTATAGGGTGAGCCGCCATCCCAGCCCCAGCCTATAGGGTGATCCGCCATCCCAGCCCCAGCCTATAGGGTGAGCCGCCATCCCAGCCCCAGCCTATAGGGTGAGCCGCCATCCCAGCCCCAGGCTATAGGGTGAGCCGCCATCCCAGCCCCAGCCTATAGGGTGATCCGCCATCCCAGCCCCAGCCTATAGGGTGAGCCGACATCCCAGCCCCAGGCTATAGGGTGAGCCGCCATCCCAGCCACAGGCTATAGGGTGAGCCGCCATCCCAGCCCCAGGCTATAGGGTGAGCCGCCATCCCAGCCACAGGCTATAGGGTGAGCCGCCATCCCAGCCCCACCTATAGGGTGAGCCGCCATCCCAGCCCCAGCCTATAGGGTGAGCCGCCATCCCAGCCCCAGGCTATAGGGTGAGCCGCCATCCCAGCCCCAGCCTATAGGGTGATCCGCCATCCCAGCCCCAGCCTATAGGGTGAGCCGCCATCCCAGCCCCAGGCTATAGGGTGAGCCGCCATCCCAGCCCCACCTATAGGGTGAGCCGCCATCCCAGCCCCAGCCTATAGGGTGAGCCGCCATCCCAGCCCCAGCCTATAGGGTGAGCCGCCATCCCAGCCCCAGCCTATAGGGTGAGCCGCCATCCCAGCCCCGGGCTATAGGGTGAGCCGCCATCCCAGCCCCAGGCTATAGAGTGAGCCGCCATCCCAGCCCCAGGCTATAGGGTGAGCCGCCATCCCAGCCCCAGCCTATAGGGTGAGCCGCCATCCCAGCCCCAGCCTATAGGGTGATCCGCCATCCCAGCCCCAGCCTATAGGGTGAGCCGCCATCCTAGCCCCAGCCTATAGGGTGAGCCGCCATCCCAGCCCCAGGCTATAGGGTGAGCCGCCATCCCAGCCCCAGCCTATAGGGTGATCCGCCATCCCAGCCCCAGCCTATAGGGTGAGCCGCCATCCCAGCCCCAGGCTATAGGGTGAGCCGCCATCCCAGCCACAGGCTATAGGGTGAGCCGCCATCCCAGCCCCAGGCTATAGGGTGAGCCGCCATCCCAGCCACAGGCTATAGGGTGAGCCGCCATCCCAGCCCCACCTATAGGGTGAGCCGCCATCCCAGCCCCAGCCTATAGGGTGAGCCGCCATCCCAGCCCCAGCCTATAGGGTGAGCCGCCATCCCAGCCCCAGCCTATAGGGTGAGCCGCCATCCCAGCCCTAGCCTATAGGGTGATCCGCCATCCCAGCCCCAGCCTATAGGGTGAGCCGCCATCCCAGCCCCAGGCTATAGGGTGAGCCGCCATCCCAGCCCCACCTATAGGGTGAGCCGCCATCCCAGCCCCAGCCTATAGGGTGAGCCGCCATCCCAGCCCCAGCCTATAGGGTGAGCCGCCATCCCAGCCCCAGGCTATAGGGTGAGCCGCCATCCCAGCCCCAGGCTATAGGGTGAGCCGCCATCCCAGCCCCAGCCTATAGGGTGAGCCGCCATCCCAGCCCCAGCCTATAGGGTGATCCGCCATCCCAGCCCCAGCCTATAGGGTGAGCCGCCATCCCAGCCCCAGGCTATAGGGTGAGCCGCCATCCCAGCCACAGGCAATAGGGTGAGCCGCCATCCCAGCCCCAGGCTATAGGGTGAGCCGCCATCCCAGCCACAGGCTATAGGGTGAGCCGCCATCCCAGCCCCACCTATAGGGTGAGCCGCCATCCCAGCCCCAGCCTATAGGGTGAGCCGCCATCCCAGCCCCAGGCTATAGGGTGAGCCGCCATCCCAGCCACAGGCAATAGGGTGAGCCGCCATCCCAGCCCCAGGCTATAGGGTGAGCCGCCATCCCAGCCACAGGCTATAGGGTGAGCCGCCATCCCAGCCCCACCTATAGGGTGAGCCGCCATCCCAGCCCCAGCCTATAGGGTGAGCCGCCATCCCAGCCCCAGCCTATAGGGTGAGCCGCCATCCCAGCCCCAGCCTATAGGGTGATCCGCCATCCCAGCCCCAGCCTATAGGGTGATCCGCCATCCCAGCCCCAGCCTATAGGGTGAGCCGCCATCCCAGCCCCACCTATAAGGTGAGCCGCCATCCCAGCCCCAGCCTATAGGGTGAGCCGCCATCCCAGCCCCAGCCTATAGGGTGATCCGCCATCCCAGCCCCAGCCTATAGGGTGAGCCGCCATCCCAGCCCCACCTATAAGGTGAGCCGCCATCCCAGCCCCAGCCTATAGGGTGAGCCGCCATCCCAGCCCCAGCCTATAGGGTGAGCCGCCATCCCAGCCCCAGCCTATAGGGTGATCCGCCATCCCAGCCCCAGCCTATAGGGTGAGCCGCCATCCCAGCCCCAGCCTATAGGGTGATCCGCCATCCCAGCCCCAGCCTATAGGGTGAGCCGCCATCCCAGCCCCAGCCTATAGGGTGATCCGCCATCCCAGCCCCAGCCTATAGGGTGAGCCGCCATCCCAGCCCCAGCCTATAGGGTGATCCGCCATCCCAGCCCCAGCCTATAGGGTGAGCCGCCATCCCAGCCCCAGCCTATAGGGTGAGCCGCCATCCCAGCCCCACCTATAAGGTGAGCCGCCATCCCAGCCCCAGCCTATAGGGTGAGCCGCCATCCCAGCCCCAGCCTATAGGGTGAGCCGCCATCCCAGCCCCAGCCTATAGGGTGAGCCGCCATCCCAGCCCCAGCCTATAGGGTGAGCCGCCATCCCAGCCCCAGCCTATAGGGTGAGCCGCCATCCCAGCCCCAGCCTATAGGGTGAGCCGCCATCCCAGCCCCAGGCTATAGGGTGAGCCGCCATCCGAGCCCCGGCCTATAGGGTGAGCCGCCATCCCAGCCCCGGCCTATAGGGTGAGCCGCCATCCCAGCCCCGGGCTATAGGGTGAGCCGCCATCCCAGCCCCAGGCTATAGGGTGAGCCGCCATCCCAGCCACAGGCTATAGGGTGAGCCGCCATCCCAGCCACAGGCTATAGGGTGAGCCGCCATCCCAGCCCCAGGCTATAGGGTGAGCCGCCATCCCAGCCCCAGGCTATAGGGTGAGCCGCCATCCCAGCCCCGGCCTATAGGGTGAGCCGCCATCCCAGCCACAGGCTATAGGGTGAGCCGCCATCCCAGCCACAGGCTATAGGGTGAGCCGCCATCCCAGCCCCAGGCTATAGGGTGAGCCGCCATCCGAGCCCCGGCCTATAGGGTGAGCCGCCATCCGAGCCCCGGCCTATAGGGTGAGCCGCCATCCCAGCCCCGGGCTATAGGGTGAGCCGCCATCCCAGCCCCAGGCTATAGGGTGAGCCGCCATCCCAGCCCCGGCCTATAGGGTGAGCCGCCATCCCAGCCCCAGGCTATAGGGTGAGCCGCCATCCCAGCCCCAGGCTATAGGGTGAGCCGCCATCCCAGCCCCAGGCTATAGGGTGAGCCGCCATCCCAGCCCCAGGCTATAGGGTGAGCCGCCATCCCAGCCCCAGGCTATAGGGTGAGCCGCCATCCCAGCCACAGGCTATAGGGTGAGCCGCCATCCCAGCCACAGGCTATAGGGTGAGCCGCCATCCCAGCCCCAGGCTATAGGGTGAGCCGCCATCCCAGCCCCAGGCTATAGGGTGAGCCGCCATCCCAGCCACAGGCTATAGGGTGAGCCGCCATCCCAGCCCCAGCCTATAGGGTGAGCCGCCATCCCAGCCCCAGGCTATAGGGTGATCCGGCATCCCAGCCCCAGGCTATAGGGTGATCCGCCATCCCAGCCCCAGGCTATAGGGTGAGCCGCCAGCCCCAGGCTATAGGGTGAGCCGCCATCCCAGCCCCAGGCTATAGGGTGAGCCGCCATCCCAGCCCCGGCCTATAGGGTGAGCCGCCATCCCAGCCCCAGGCTATAGGGTGATCCGGCATCCCAGCCCCAGGCTATAGGGTGAGCCGCCATCCCAGCCCCAGGCTATAGGGTGAGCCGCCATCCCAGCCCCGGCCTATAGGGTGAGCCGCCATCCCAGCCCCAGGCTATAGGGTGAGCCGCCATCCCAGCCCCAGCCTATAGGGTGAGCCGCCATCCCAGCCCCAGGCTATAGGGTGAGCCGCCATCCCAGCCCCAGGCTATAGGGTGAGCCGCCATCCCAGCCACAGGCTATAGGGTGAGCCGCCATCCCAGCCCCAGGCTATAGGGTGAGCCGCCATCCCAGCCACAGGCTATAGGGTGAGCCGACATCCCAGCCACAGGCTATAGGGTGAGCCGCCATCCCAGCCCCAGGCTATAGGGTGAGCCGCCATCCCAGCCCCAGGCTATAGGGTGAGCCGCCATCCCAGCCCCAGGCTATAGGGTGAGCCGCCATCCCAGCCCCAGGCTATAGGGTGAGCCGCCATCCCAGCCCCAGGCTATAGGGTGAGCCGCCATCCCAGCCCGAGGCTATAGGGTGAGCCGCCATCCCAGCCCCGGCCTATAGGGTGAGCCGCCACCTAGCCCCGGCCTATAGGGTGAGCCGCCATCCCAGCCCAGGCCTATAGGGTGAGCCGCCACCCAGCCCCAGCTTATAGGGTGAGCCGCCACCCGAGCCCCGGCCTATAGGGTGAGCCGCCACCCAGCCCCGGCCTATAGGGTGAGCCGCCATCCCAGCCCCGGCCTATAGGGTGAGCCGCCACCTAGCCCCGGCCTATAGGGTGAGCCGCCATCCCAGCCCAGGCCTATAGGGTGAGCCGCCACCCAGCCCCAGCTTATAGGGTGAGCCGCCATCCGAGCCCCGGCCTATAGGGTGAGCCGCCACCCAGCCCCGGCCTATAGGGTGAGCCGCCATCCCAGCCCCAGGCTATAGGGTGAGCCGCCATCCCAGCCCCAGGCTATAGGGTGAGCCGCCATCCCAGCCCCGGCCTATAGGGTGAGCCGCCATCCCAGCCCCGGGCTATAGGGTGAGCCGCCATCCCAGCCCCGGGCTATAGGGTGAGCCGCCATCCCAGCCCCGGCCTATAGGGTGAGCCGCCATCCCAGCCACAGGCTATAGGGTGAGCCGCCATCCCAGCCACAGGCTATAGGGTGAGCCGCCATCCCAGCCCCAGGCTATAGGGTGAGCCGCCATCCCAGCCCCAGGCTATAGGGTGAGCCGCCATCCCAGCCCCAGGCTATAGGGTGAGCCGCCATCGCAGCCCCAGGCTATAGGGTGAGCCGCCATCCCAGCCCCAGGCTATAGGGTGAGCCGCCATCCCAGCCACAGGCTATAGGGTGAGCCGCCATCCCAGCCACAGGCTATAGGGTGAGCCGCCATCCCAGCCCCAGCCTATAGGGTGAGCCGCCATCCCAGCCCCAGCCTATAGGGTGAGCCGCCATCCCAGCCCCGGCCTATAGGGTGAGCCGCCATCCCAGCCGCAGGCTATAGGGTGAGCCGCCATCCCAGCCCCAGGCTATAGGGTGAGCCGCCATCCCAGCCCCAGGCTATAGGGTGAGCCGCCATCCCAGCCCCAGGCTATAGGGTGAGCCGCCATCCCAGCCCCAGGCTATAGGGTGAGCCGCCATCCCAGTTCCGTCCTATAGGGTGAGCCGCCATCCCAGCCCAGGCCTATAGGGTGAGCCGCCACCCAGCCCCAGCTTATAGGGTGAGCCGCCATCCGAGCCCCGGCCTATAGGGTGAGCCGCCATCCGAGCCCCAGGCTATAGGGTGAGCCGCCATCCCAGCCCCAGGCTATAGGGTGAGCCGCCATCCCAGCCCCAGGCTATAGGGTGAGCCGCCATCCCAGCCACAGGCTATAGGGTGAGCCGCCATCCCAGCCACAGGCTATAGGGTGAGCCGCCATCCCAGCCACAGGCTATAGGGTGAGCCGCCATCCCAGCCCCAGGCTATAGGGTGAGCCGCCATCCCAGCCACAGGCTATAGGGTGAGCCGCCATCCCAGCCACAGGCTATAGGGTGAGCCGCCATCCCAGCCCCAGCCTATAGGGTGAGCCGCCATCCCAGCCCCAGGCTATAGGGTGAGCCGCCATCCCAGCCCCAGGCTATAGGGTGAGCCGCCATCCCAGCCCCAGGCTATAGGGTGAGCCGCCATCCCAGCCCCAGGCTATAGGGTGAGCCGACATCCCAGCCCCAGGCTATAGGGTGAGCCGCCATCCCAGCCCCAGGCTATAGGGTGAGCCGCCATCCCAGCCCCGGCCTATAGGGTGAGCCGCCATCCCAGCCCCAGGCTATAGGGTGATCCGGCATCCCAGCCCCAGGCTATAGGGTGAGCCGCCATCCCAGCCCCAGGCTATAGGGTGAGCCGCCATCCCAGCCCCGGCCTATAGGGTGAGCCGCCATCCCAGCCCCAGGCTATAGGGTGAGCCGCCATCCCAGCCCCAGCCTATAGGGTGAGCCGCCATCCCAGCCCCAGGCTATAGGGTGAGCCGCCATCCCAGCCCCAGGCTATAGGGTGATCCGGCATCCCAGCCCCAGGCTATAGGGTGAGCCGCCATCCCAGCCCCAGGCTATAGGGTGAGCCGCCATCCCAGCCCCAGGCTATAGGGTGATCCGGCATCCCAGCCCCGGCCTATAGGGTGAGCCGCCATCCCAGCCCCAGGCTATAGGGTGATCCGGCATCCCAGCCCCAGGCTATAGGGTGAGCCGCCATCCCAGCCCCAGGCTATAGGGTGAGCCGCCATCCCAGCCCCGGCCTATAGGGTGAGCCGCCATCCCAGCCCCAGGCTATAGGGTGAGCCGCCATCCCAGCCCCAGCCTATAGGGTGAGCCGCCATCCCAGCCCCAGGCTATAGGGTGAGCCGACATCCCAGCCACAGACTATAGGGTGAGCCGCCATCCCAGCCCCAGGCTATAGGGTGAGCCGCCATCCCAGCCCCAGGCTATAGGGTGAGCCGCCATCCCAGCCCCAGGCTATAGGGTGAGCCGCCATCCCAGCCCCAGCCTATAGGGTGAGCCGCCATCCCAGCCCCAGGCTATAGGGTGAGCCGCCATCCCAGCCACAGGCTATAGGGTGAGCCGCCATCCCAGCCCCAGGCTATAGGGTGAGCCGGCATCCCAGCCCCAGGCTATAGGGTGAGCCGCCATCCCAGCCCCAGGCTATAGGGTGAGCCGCCATCCCAGCCCCAGGCTATAGGGTGAGCCGCCATCCCAGCCCCAGGCTATAGGGTGAGCCGCCATCCCAGCCCCAGCCTATAGGGTGAGCCGCCATCCCAGCCCCGGCCTATAGGGTGAGCCGCCATCCCAGCCGCAGGCTATAGGGTGAGCCGCCATCCCAGCCCCAGGCTATAGGGTGAGCCGGCATCCCAGCCCCAGGCTATAGGGTGAGCCGCCATCCCAGCCCCAGGCTATAGGGTGAGCCGCCATCCCAGCCCCAGGCTATAGGGTGAGCCGCCACCCAGCCCCGGCCTTTAGGGTGAGCCGCCACCCAGCCCCGGCCTTTAGGGTGAGCCGCCATCCCAACATAAAATCGGACATAAAATCGGAATAAAACCTTCCCAATTTACATCAATAAGGAACCAAATTATTATTATATTTTCCAAAAACTAGAACAATGAGAGACAATTTTACTATGCCTTGAATGATCTGAGACAGCCCATATGAAGATGTCACATCTTGGAAACATCTGCGCATTTGAAGGCACACCTGAAACACACTGCTTTTGCGTGTAACATCATTGGAAAGTCTGAAGATATCAGCAAGAAAATTGTGGATTTGAACAAGTCTGGTTCATCCTTGGGTGCAATTTCCAGAAGATGAGGATGTCCAGCCATCATACTGCTCAGGAAGAAGACGGGTTCTGTGTCCCATCAACCTGCTTTGGTCCGAAAAGTGAAGATCAACTCAAGAACAAAGGCAAAAGACCTTGTGCAGATGCTGAAGCTGGTAAGAGGGTGTCATTATCCACAGTGAGAGCACAGGGCCGGGGGCATGAAGAGCACTTCCCCCTTCCCCAGGAAGAGGACAAGATCCGCATGCGCTGACAATCTGTGTGCTCGTGGCTGTGTGGATGAGCCCTTAATTATAATTATAATATGCATCTTTTAATATACTGGATGGAAACTTCTGGTTTCGACTTCGCCCTGTGACCCACAGTTTAAAGAGTTTGCATCCTTTCAACCAATAATTGATATCGTTTGTATGATGCATAATTTTTCAGGTTTTTCTAGATCTCTGCTTCCTGTCATGCTATAGGAAACTGCATTGTTTATTTCCTGTGATAGAAACCAGTCCCTGGTCATGTGATGTCACACAGGTGCATGGCTCATTATATCCCTGGTCATGTGATGTCACACAGGTGCATGGCTCATTATATCCCTGGTCATGTGATGTCACACAGGTGCACGGCTCATTATATCCCTGGTCATGTGATGTCACACAGGTGCACGGCTCATTATATCCCTGGTCATGTGAGGTCACACAGGTGCACGGCTCATTATATCCCTGGTCATGTGATGTCACACAGGTGCACAGCTCGCATATACACTCAGCGGCCACTTTATTAGGTACACCATGCTAGTAACGGGTTGGACCCCTTTTGCCTTCAGAACTGCCTCAATTCTTCGTGGCATAGATACAACAAGGTGCTGGAAGCTCCTCAGAGACTTTGCTCCATAGTGACATGATGGCATCACACAGTTGCCGCAGATTTGTCGGCTGCACATCCATGATGCGAATCTCCCGTTCCACCACATCCCAAAGATGCTCTATTGGATTGAGATCTGGTGACTGTGGAGCCATTTGTGTCCAGTGACCTCATTGTCATGTTCAAGAAACCAGTCTGAGATGCTTCCAGCTTTATGACATGGCGCATTATCCTGCTGAAAGTAGCCATCAGATGTTACAGGGTACATTGTGCTCATAAAGGGATGGACATGATCAGCAACAATACTCAGGTAGGCTGTGGCGTTACCAAGGGGCCCAAAGACACCATGACACCACCACCACCAGCCTGACCCGCTGATACAAGGCAGGATGGATCCATGACACCACCACCACCACCAGCCTGAGCCGCTGATACAAGGCAGGATGGATCCATGACACCACCACCACCAGCCTGACCCGCTGATACAAGGCAGGATGGATCCATGACACCAGCACCACCAGCCTGAGCCGCTGATACAAGGCAGGATGGATCCATGACACCACCACCACCAGCCTGACCCGCTGATACAAGGCAGGATGGATCCATGACACCAGCACCACCAGCCTGAGCCGCTGATACAAGGCAGGATGGATCCATGACACCACCACCACCAGCCTGACCCGCTGATACAGGATGGATCCATGACACCACCACCACCAGCCTGACCCGCTGATACAAGGCAGGATGGATCCATGACACCACCACCACCAGCCTGACCCGCTGATACAAGGCAGGATGGATCCATGACACCACCACCACCAGCCTGAGCCGCTGATACAAGGCAGGATGAATCCATGACACCACCACCACCAGCCTGACCTGCTGATACAAGGCAGGATGGATCCATGACACCACCACCACCAGCCTGAGCCGCTGATACAAGGCAGGATGGATCCATGACACCAGCACCACCAGCCTGACCCGCTGATACAAGGCAGGATGGATCCATGACACCACCACCACCAGCCTGACCCGCTGATACAAGGCAGGATGGATCCATGACACCACCACCACCAGCCTGACCCTCTGATACAAGGCAGGATGGATCCATGACACCAGCACCAGCCTGACCCGCTGATACAAGGCAGGATGGATCCATGACACCACCACCACCAGCCTGAGCCGCTGACACAAGGCAGGATGGATCCATGACACCAGCACCACCAGCCTGAGCCGCTGATACAAGGCAGGATGGATCCATGACACCACCACCACCAGCCTGACCCACTGATACAAGGCAGGATGGATCCATGACACCAGCACCAGCCTGACCCGCTGATACAAGGCAGGATGGATCCATGACACCACCACCACCAGCCTGACCCGCTGATACAAGGCAGGATGGATCCATGACACCACCACCACCAGCCTGAGCCGCTGATACAAGGCAGGATGGATCCATGACACCACCACCACCAGCCTGACCCGCTGATACAAGGCAGGATGGATCCATGACACCACCACCACCAGCCTGACCCGCTGATACAAGGCAGGATGGATCCATGACACCACCACCACCAGCCTGACCCGCTGATACAAGGCAGGATGGATCCATGACACCACCACCACCAGCCTGAGCCGCTGATACAAGGCAGGATGGATCCATGACACCAGCACCACCAGCCTGACCCGCTGATACAAGGCAGGATGGATCCATGACACCACCACCACCAGCCTGAGCCGCTGACACAAGGCAGGATGGATCCATGACACCACCACCACCAGCCTGACCCGCTGATACAAGGCAGGATGGATCCATGACACCACCAGCACCAGCCTGAGCCGCTGATACAAGGCAGGATGGATCCATGACACCACCACCACCAGCCTGAGCCGCTGATACAAGGCAGGATGGATCCATGACACCACCACCACCAGCCTGAGCCGCTGATACAAGGCAGGATGGATCCATGACACCACCACCACCAGCCTGACCCGCTGATACAAGGCAGGATGCATCCATGACACCACCACCACCAGCCTGAACCGCTGATACAAGGCAGGATGGATCCATGACACCACCACCACCAGCCTGACCCTCTGATACAAGGCAGGATGGATCCATGACACCAGCACCAGCCTGACCCGCTGATACAAGGCAGGATGGATCCATGACACCACCACCACCAGCCTGAGCCGCTGACACAAGGCAGGATGGATCCATGACACCAGCACCACCAGCCTGAGCCGCTGATACAAGGCAGGATGGATCCATGACACCACCACCACCAGCCTGACCCACTGATACAAGGCAGGATGGATCCATGACACCAGCACCAGCCTGACCCGCTGATACAAGGCAGGATGGATCCATGACACCACCACCACCAGCCTGACCCGCTGATACAAGGCAGGATGGATCCATGACACCACCACCACCAGCCTGAGCCGCTGATACAAGGCAGGATGGATCCATGACACCACCACCACCAGCCTGACCCGCTGATACAAGGCAGGATGGATCCATGACACCACCACCACCAGCCTGACCCGCTGATACAAGGCAGGATGGATCCATGACACCACCACCACCAGCCTGACCCGCTGATACAAGGCAGGATGGATCCATGACACCACCACCACCAGCCTGAGCCGCTGATACAAGGCAGGATGGATCCATGACACCAGCACCACCAGCCTGACCCGCTGATACAAGGCAGGATGGATCCATGACACCACCACCACCAGCCTGAGCCGCTGACACAAGGCAGGATGGATCCATGACACCACCACCACCAGCCTGACCCGCTGATACAAGGCAGGATGGATCCATGACACCACCAGCACCAGCCTGAGCCGCTGATACAAGGCAGGATGGATCCATGACACCACCACCACCAGCCTGAGCCGCTGATACAAGGCAGGATGGATCCATGACACCACCACCACCAGCCTGAGCCGCTGATACAAGGCAGGATGGATCCATGACACCACCACCACCAGCCTGACCCGCTGATACAAGGCAGGATGCATCCATGACACCACCACCACCAGCCTGAACCGCTGATACAAGGCAGGATGGATCCATGACACCACCACCACCAGCCTGACCCGCTGATACAAGGCAGGATGGATCCATGACACCACCACCACCAGCCTGAGCCGCTGATACAAGGCAGGATGGATCCATGACACCACCACCACCAGCCTGACCCGCTGATACAAGGCAGGATGGATCCATGACACCACCACCACCAGCCTGACCCGCTGATACAAGGCAGGATGGATCCATGACACCACCACCACCAGCCTGAGCCGCTGATACAAGGCAGGATGGATCCATGACACCAGCACCACCAGCCTGAGCCGCTGATACAAGGCAGGATGGATCCATGACACCACCACCAGCCTGACCCGCTGATACAAGGCAGGATGGATCCATGACACCAGCACCACCAGCCTGAGCCGCTGATACAAGGCAGGATGGATCCATGACACCACCAGCACCAGCCTGAGCCGCTGATACAAGGCAGGATGGATCCATGACACCACCACCACCAGCCTGAGCCGCTGATACAAGGCAGGATGGATCCATGACACCACCACCACCAGCCTGAGCCGCTGATACAAGGCAGGATGGATCCATGACACCACCACCAGCCTGACCCGCTGATACAAGGCAGGATGGACCCATGACACCACCACCACCAGCCTGACCCGCTGATACAAGGCAGGATGGATCCATGACACCACCACCACCAGCCTGACCCGCTGATACAAGGCAGGATGGATCCATGACACCACCAGCACCAGCCTGACCCGCTGATACAAGGCAGGATGGATCCATGACACCACCACCACCAGCCTGAACCGCTGATACAAGGCAGGATGGATCCATGACACCACCACCACCAGCCTGAGCCGCTGATACAAGGCAGGATGGATCTATTACACCACCACGACCAGCCTGACCCGCTGATACAAGGCAGGATGGATCCATGACACCACCACCAGCCTGACCCGCTGATACAAGGCAGGATGGATCCATGACACCACCACCACCAGCCTGAGCCGCTGATACAAGGCAGGATGGATCCATGACACCACCACCACCAGCCTGACCCGCTGATACAAGGCAGGATGGATCCATGACACCACCACCACCAGCCTGACCCGCTGATACAAGGCAGGATGGATCCATGACACCACCACCACCAGCCTGAGCCGCTGATACAAGGCAGGATGGATCCATGACACCACCACCACCAGCCTGAGCCGCTGATACAAGGCAGGATGGATCCATGACACCACCACCACCAGCCTGAGCCGCTGATACAAGGCAGGATGGATCCATGACACCACCACCACCAGCCTGAGCCGCTGATACAAGGCAGGATGGATCCATGACACCACCACCACCAGCCTGACCCGCTGATACAAGGCAGGATGGATCCATGACACCACCACCAGCCTGACCCGCTGATACAAGGCAGGATGGACCCATGACACCACCACCACCAGCCTGACCCGCTGATACAAGGCAGGATGGATCCATGACACCACCACCACCAGCCTGACCCGCTGATACAAGGCAGGATGGATCCATGACACCACCAGCACCAGCCTGACCCGCTGATACAAGGCAGGATGGATCCATGACACCACCACCACCAGCCTGAACCGCTGATACAAGGCAGGATGGATCCATGACACCACCACCACCAGCCTGAGCCGCTGATACAAGGCAGGATGGATCCATGACACCACCACCACCAGCCTGACCCGCTGATACAAGGCAGGATGGATCCATGACACCACCACCAGCCTGAGCCGCTGATACAAGGCAGGATGGATCCATGACACCACCACCACCAGCCTGAGCCGCTGATACAAGGCAGGATGGATCCATGACACCACCACCACCAGCCTGACCCGCTGATACAAGGCAGGATGGATCCATGACACCACCACCACCAGCCTGACCCGCTGATACAAGGCAGGATGGATCCATGACACCACCACCACCAGCCTGAGCCGCTGATACAAGGCAGGATGGATCCATGACACCACCACCACCAGCCTGAGCCGCTGATACAAGGCAGGATGGCTCCATGACACCACCACCACCAGCCTGACCCGCTGATACAAGGCAGGATGGATCCATGACACCACCACCACCAGCCTGAGCCGCTGATACAAGGCAGGATGGATCCATGACACCAGCACCAGCCTGACCCGCTGATACAAGGCAGGATGGATCCATGACACCAGCACCACCAGCCTGACCCGCTGATACACGGCAGGATGGATCCATGACACCACCACCACCAGCCTGACCCGCTGATACAAGGCAGGATGGATCCATGACACCAGCACCACCAGCCTGAGCCGCTGATACAAGGCAGGATGGATCCATGACACCACCACCACCAGCCTGAGCCGCTGATACAAGGCAGGATGGATCCATGACACCACCACCACCAGCCTGAGCAGCTGATACAAGGCAGGATGGATCCATGACACCAGCACCAGCCTGACCCGCTGATACAAGGCAGGATGGATCCATGACACCAGCACCACCAGCCTGACCCGCTGATACACGGCAGGATGGATCCATGACACCACCACCACCAGCCTGACCCGCTGATACAAGGCAGGATGGATCCATGACACCACCACCACCAGCCTGAGCCGCTGATACAAGGCAGGATGGATCCATGACACCACCACCACCAGCCTGACCCGCTGATACAAGGCAGGATGGATCCATGACACCACCACCACCAGCCTGACCCGCTGATACAAGGCAGGATGGATCCATGACATCACCACCACCAGCCTGACCCGCTGATACAAGGCAGGATGGATCCATGACACCACCACCACCAGCCTGAGCCGCTGATACAAGGCAGGATGGATCCATGACACCACCACCACCAGCCTGACCCGCTGATACAAGGCAGGATGGATCCATGACATCACCACCACCAGCCTGACCCGCTGATACAAGGCAGGATGGATCCATGACACCACCACCACCAGCCTGAGCCGCTGATACAAGGCAGGATGGATCCATGACACCACCACCACCAGCCTGACCCGCTGATACAAGGCAGGATGGATCCATGACACCACCACCACCAGCCTGACCCGCTGATACAAGGCAGGATGGATCCATGACACCACCACCACCAGCCTGAGCCGCTGATACAAGGCAGGATGGATCCATGACACCACCACCACCAGCCTGAGCCGCTGATACAAGGCAGGATGGCTCCATGACACCACCACCACCAGCCTGACCCGCTGATACAAGGCAGGATGGATCCATGACACCACCACCACCAGCCTGAGCCGCTGATACAAGGCAGGATGGATCCATGACACCAGCACCAGCCTGACCCGCTGATACAAGGCAGGATGGATCCATGACACCAGCACCACCAGCCTGACCCGCTGATACACGGCAGGATGGATCCATGACACCACCACCACCAGCCTGACCCGCTGATACAAGGCAGGATGGATCCATGACACCAGCACCACCAGCCTGAGCCGCTGATACAAGGCAGGATGGATCCATGACACCACCACCACCAGCCTGAGCCGCTGATACAAGGCAGGATGGATCCATGACACCACCACCACCAGCCTGAGCAGCTGATACAAGGCAGGATGGATCCATGACACCAGCACCAGCCTGACCCGCTGATACAAGGCAGGATGGATCCATGACACCAGCACCACCAGCCTGACCCGCTGATACACGGCAGGATGGATCCATGACACCACCACCACCAGCCTGACCCGCTGATACAAGGCAGGATGGATCCATGACACCAGCACCACCAGCCTGAGCCGCTGATACAAGGCAGGATGGATCCATGACACCACCACCACCAGCCTGACCCGCTGATACAAGGCAGGATGGATCCATGACACCAGCACCACCAGCCTGACCCGCTGATACAAGGCAGGATGGATCCATGACACCACCAGCACCAGCCTGACCCGCTGATACAAGGCAGGATGGATCCATGACACCACCACCACCAGCCTGACCCGCTGATACAAGGCAGGATGGATCCATGACATCACCACCACCAGCCTGACCCGCTGATACAAGGCAGGATGGATCCATGACACCACACCACCAGCCTGACCCGCTGATACAAGGCAGGATGGATCCATGACACCACCACCACCAGCCTGACCCGCTGATACAAGGCAGGATGGATCCATGACACCACCACCACCAGCCTGAGCCGCTGATACAAGGCAGGATGGATCCATGACACCACCACCACCAGCCTGACCCGCTGATACAAGGCAGGATGGATCCATGACACCAGCACCACCAGCCTGACCCGCTGATACAAGGCAGGATGGATCCATGACACCACCACCACCAGCCTGACCCGCTGATACAAGGCAGGATGGATCCATGACACCAGCACCACCAGCCTGACCGCTGATACAAGGCAGGATGGATCCATGACACCACCACCACCAGCCTGACCCGCTGATACAAGGCAGGATGGATCCATGACACCACCACCACCAGCCTGAGCCGCTGATACAAGGCAGGATGGATCCATGACACCACCACCACCAGCCTGACCCGCTGATACAAGGCAGGATGGATCCATGACACCACCACCACCAGCCTGACCCGCTGATACAAGGCAGGATGGATCCATGACACCACCACCACCAGCCTGACCCGCTGATACAAGGCAGGATGGATCCATGACACCACCACCACCAGCCTGACCCGCTGATACAAGGCAGGATGGATCCATGACACCACCAGCACCAGCCTGACCCGCTGATACAAGGCAGGATGGATCCATGACACCACCAGCACCAGCCTGAGCCGCTGATACAAGGCAGGATGGATCCATGACACCACCACCACCAGCCTGAGCCGCTGATACAAGGCAGGATGGATCCATGACACCACCACCACCAGCCTGACCCGCTGATACAAGGCAGGATGGATCCATGACACCACCACCACCAGCCTGACCCGCTGATACAAGGCAGGATGGATCCATGACACCAGCACCACCAGCCTGACCCGCTGATACAAGGCAGGATGGATCCATGACACCACCACCACCAGCCTGACCCGCTGATACAAGGCAGGATGGATCCATGACACCACCACCACCAGCCTGAGCCGCTGATACAAGGCAGGATGGATCCATGACACCACCACCACCAGCCTGACCCGCTGATACAAGGCAGGATGGATCCATGACACCACCACCACCAGCCTGACCCGCTGATACAAGGCAGGATGGACCCATGACACCACCACCACCAGCCTGACCCGCTGATACAAGGCAGGATGGATCCATGACACAAGCACCACCAGCCTGACCCGCTGATACAAGGCAGGATGGATCCATGACACCACCACCACCAGCCTGACCCGCTGATACAAGGCAGGATGGATCCATGACACCACCACAGCACCACCAGCCTGACCCGCTGATACAAGGCAGGATGGATCCATGACACCAGCACCACCAGCCTGACCCGCTGATACAAGGCAGGATGGATCCATGACACCACCACCACCAGCCTGAGCCGCTGATACAAGGCAGGATGGATCCATGACACCACCACCACCAGCCTGACCGCTGATACAAGGCAGGATGGATCCATGACACCACCACCACCAGCCTGACCCGCTGATACAAGACAGGATGGATCCATGACACCACCACCACCAGCCTGACCCGCTGATACAAGGCAGGATGGATCCATGACACCAGCACCAGCCTGACCCGCTGATACAAGGCAGGATGGATCCATGACACCACCACCACCAGCCTGACCCGCTGATACAAGGCAGGATGGATCCATGACACCACCACCAGCCTGAGCCGCTGATACAAGGCAGGATGGATCCATGACACCACCACCACCAGCCTGAGCCGCTGATACAAGGCAGGATGGATCCATGACACCAGCACCACCAGCCTGACCCGCTGATACAAGGCAGGATGGATCCATGACACCACCACCACCAGCCTGAGCCGCTGATACAAGGCAGGATGGATCCATGACACCACCACCACCAGCCTGAGCCGCTGATACAAGGCAGGATGGATCCATGACACCACCACCACCAGCCTGAGCCGCTGATACAAGGCAGGATGGATCCATGACACCACCACCACCAGCCTGACCCGCTGATACAAGGCAGGATGGATCCATGACACCACCAGCACCAGCCTGACCCGCTGATACAAGGCAGGATGGATCCATGACACCACCACCACCAGCCTGACCGCTGATACAAGGCAGGATGGATCCATGACACCACCACCACCAGCCTGAGCCGCTGATACAAGGCAGGATGGATCCATGACACCACCACCACCAGCCTGACCCGCTGATACAAGGCAGGATGGATCCATGACACCACCAGCACCAGCCTGAGCCGCTGATACAAGGCAGGATGGATCCATGACACCACCACC
This sequence comes from Engystomops pustulosus, assembly GCF_040894005.1. Classification (NCBI taxonomy): domain Eukaryota; kingdom Metazoa; phylum Chordata; class Amphibia; order Anura; family Leptodactylidae; genus Engystomops; species Engystomops pustulosus. The sequence goes on from NW_027285004.1 coordinate 334,890, forward strand.
ACCAGCCTGACCCGCTGATACAAGGCAGGATGGATCCATGACACCACCAGCACCAGCCTGACCCGCTGATACAAGGCAGGATGGATCCATGACACCACCACCACCAGCCTGACCCGCTGATACAAGGCAGGATGGATCCATGACACCACCACCACCAGCCTGAGCCGCTGATACAAGGCAGGATGGATCCATGACACCACCACCACCAGCCTGACCCGCTGATACAAGGCAGGATGGATCCATGACACCCCCACCACCAGCCTGAGCCGCTGATACAAGGCAGGATGGACCCATGACACCACCACCACCAGCCTGAGCCGCTGATACAAGGCAGGATGGATCCATGACACCACCACCACCAGCCTGAGCCGCTGATACAAGGCAGGATGGATCCATGACACCACCACCACCAGCCTGACCGCTGATACAAGGCAGGATGGATCCATGACACCACCACCACCAGCCTGAGCCGCTGATACAAGGCAGGATGGATCCATGACACCACCACCACCAGCCTGAGCCGCTGATACAAGGCAGGATGGATCCATGACACCACCACCACCAGCCTGAGCCGCTGATACAAGGCAGGATGGATCCATGACACCACCACCACCAGCCTGAGCCGCTGATACAAGGCAGGATGGATCCATGACACCACCACCACCAGCCTGACCCGCTGATACAAGGCAGGATGGATCCATGACACCACCACCACCAGCCTGACCCGCTGATACAAGGCAGGATGGATCCATGACACCACCACCACCAGCCTGACCCGCTGATACAAGGCAGGATGGATCCATGACACCACCACCACCAGCCTGACCCGCTGATACAAGGCAGGATGGATCCATGACACCACCACCACCAGCCTGAGCCGCTGATACAAGGCAGGATGGATCCATGACACCACCACCACCAGCCTGAGCCGCTGATACAAGGCAGGATGGATCCATGACACCACCACCACCAGCCTGACCCGCTGATACAAGGCAGGATGGATCCATGACACCAGCACCACCAGCCTGAGCCGCTGATACAAGGCAGGATGGATCCATGACACCACCACCACCAGCCTGAGCCGCTGATACAAGGCAGGATGGATCCATGACACCAGCACCACCAGCCTGAGCCGCTGATACAAGGCAGGATGGATCCATGACACCACCACCACCAGCCTGAGCCGCTGATACAAGGCAGGATGGATCCATGACACCAGCCACCACCAGCCTGAGCCGCTGATACAAGGCAGGATGGATCCATGACACCACCACCACCAGCCTGACCCGCTGATACAAGGCAGGATGGATCCATGACACCACCACCACCACCAGCCTGAGCCGCTGATACAAGGCAGGATGGATCCATGACACCACCACCACCAGCCTGACCCGCTGATACAAGGCAGGATGGATCCATGACACCACCACCACCAGCCTGAGCCGCTGATACAAGGCAGGATGGATCCATGACACCACCACCACCAGCCTGACCCGCTGATACAAGGCAGGATGGATCCATGACACCACCACCACCAGCCTGAGCCGCTGATACAAAGCAGGATGGATCCATGACACCAGCACCACCAGCCTGACCCGCTGATACAAGGCAGGATGGATCCATGACACCACCACCACCAGCCTGACCCGCTGATACAAGGCAGGATGGATCCATGACACCACCACCACCAGCCTGAGCCGCTGATACAAGGCAGGATGGATCCATGACACCACCACCACCAGCCTGACCCGCTGATACAAGGCAGGATGGATCCATGACACCACCACCAGCCTGAGACGCTGATACAAGGCAGGATGGATCCATGACACCACCACCACCAGCCTGACCCGCTGATACAAGGCAGGATGGATCCATGACACCACCACCACCAGCCTGACCCGCTGATACAAGGCAGGATGGATCCATGACACCACCACCACCAGCCTGAGCCGCTGATACAAGGCAGGATGGATCCATGACACCACCACCACCAGCCTGAGCCGCTGATACAAGGCAGGATGGATCCATGACACCACCACCACCAGCCTGACCCGCTGATACAAGGCAGGATGGATCCATGACACCACCACCACCAGCCTGACCCGCTGATACAAGGCAGGATGGATCCATGACACCACCACCACCAGCCTGAGCCGCTGATACAAGGCAGGATGGATTCCATGACACCACCACCACCAGCCTGAGCCGCTGATACAAGGCAGGATGGATCCATGACACCACCACCACCAGCCTGAGCCGCTGATACAAGGCAGGATGGATCCATGACACCACCACCACCAGCCTGAGCCTCTGATACAAGGCAGGATGGATCCATGACACCACCACCACCAGCCTGAGCCGCTGATACAAGGCAGGATGGATCCATGACACCAGCACCACCAGCCTGACCCGCTGATACAAGGCAGGATGGATCCATGACATCACCACCACCAGCCTGACCCGGTGATACAAGGCAGGATGGATCCATGACACCACCACCACCAGCCTGACCGCTGATACAAGGCAGGATGGATCCATGACACCACCACCACCAGCCTGAGCCGCTGATACAAGGCAGGATGGATCCATGACACCACCACCACCAGCCTGACCCGCTGATACAAGGCAGGATGGATCCATGACACCACCAGCACCAGCCTGACCCGCTGATACAAGGCAGGATGGATCCATGACACCAGCACCACCAGCCTGAGCCGCTGATACAAGGCAGGATGGATCCATGACACCACCAGCACCAGCCTGAGCCGCTGATACAAGGCAGGATGGATCCATGACACCACCACCACCAGCCTGACCCGCTGATACAAGGCAGGATGGATCCATGACACCACCACCACCAGCCTGACCCGGTGATACAAGGCAGGATGGATCCATGACACCACCACCACCAGCCTGAGCCGCTGATACAAGGCAGGATGGATCCATGACACCACCACCACCAGCCTGAGCCGCTGATACAAGGCAGGATGGATCCATGACACCACCACCACCAGCCTGACCCGCTGATACAAGGCAGGATGGATCCATGACACCACCACCACCAGCCTGACCCGCTGATACAAGGCAGGATGGATATATGACACCACCACCACCAGCCTGAGCCGCTGATACAAGGCAGGATGGATCCATGACACCACCAGCCTGAGCCGCTGATACAAGGCAGGATGGATCCATGACACCACCACCACCAGCCTGACCCGCTGATACAAGGCAGGATGGACCCATGACACCACCACCACCAGCCTGAGCCCGCTGATACAAGGCAGGATGGATCCATGACACCACCACCACCAGCCTGACCCGCTGATACAAGGCAGGATGGACCCATGACACCACCACCACCAGCCTGAGCCGCTGATACAAGGCAGGATGGACCCATGACACCACCACCACCAGCCTGAGCCGCTGATACAAGGCAGGATGGATCCATGACACCACCACCACCAGCCTGACCCGCTGATACAAGGCAGGATGGACCCATGACACCACCACCACCAGCCTGAGCCGCTGATACAAGGCAGGATGGATCCATGACACCACCACCACCAGCCTGACCCGCTGATACAAGGCAGGATGGATCCATGACACCAGCACCACCAGCCTGAGCCGCTGATACAAGGCAGGATGGATCCATGACACCACCACCACCAGCCTGAGCCGCTGATACAAGGCAGGATGGATCCATGACACCACCACCACCAGCCTGAGCCGCTGATACAAGGCAGGATGGATCCATGACACCACCACCACCAGCCTGAGCCGCTGATACAAGGCAGGATGGATCCATGACACCACCACCACCAGCCTGACCCGCTGATACAAGGCAGGATGGATCCATGACACCACCAGCACCAGCCTGACCCGCTGATACAAGGCAGGATGGATCCATGACACCAGCACCACCAGCCTGAGCCGCTGATACAAGGCAGGATGGATCCATGACACCACCAGCACCAGCCTGAGCCGCTGATACAAGGCAGGGATGGATCCATGACACCACCACCACCAGCCTGACCCGCTGATACAAGGCAGGATGGATCCATGACACCACCACCACCAGCCTGACCCGGTGATACAAGGCAGGATGGATCCATGACACCACCACCACCAGCCTGAGCCGCTGATACAAGGCAGGATGGATCCATGACACCACCACCACCAGCCTGAGCCGCTGATACAAGGCAGGATGGATCCATGACACCACCACCACCAGCCTGAGCCGCTGATACAAGGCAGGATGGATCCATGACACCACCACCACCAGCCTGACCCGCTGATACAAGGCAGGATGGATCCATGACACCACCACCACCAGCCTGAGCCGCTGATACAAGGCAGGATGGATCCATGACACCACCACCACCAGCCTGAGCCGCTGATACAAGGCAGGATGGATCCATGACACCACCACCACCAGCCTGACCCGCTGATACAAGGCAGGATGGATCCATGACACCACCACCACCAGCCTGAGCCGCTGATACAAGGCAGGATGGATCCATGACACCACCACCACCAGCCTGACCCGCTGATACAAGGCAGGATGGATCCATGACACCACCACCACCAGCCTGACCCGCTGATACAAGGCAGGATGGACCCATGACACCACCACCACCAGCCTGAGCCGCTGATACAAGGCAGGATGGATCCATGACACCACCACCACCAGCCTGACCCGCTGATACAAGGCAGGATGGATCCATGACACCACCACCACCAGCCTGAGCAGCTGATACAAGGCAGGATGGATCCATGACACCCCACCACCAGCCTGAGCCGCTGATACAAGGCAGGATGGATCCATGACACCACCACCACCAGCCTGAGCCCGCTGATACAAGGCAGGATGGATCCATGACACCACCACCACCAGCCTGAGCCGCTGATACAAGGCAGGATGGATCCATGACACCACCACCACCAGCCTGAGCCCGCTGATACAAGGCAGGATGGATCCATGACACCACCACCACCAGCCTGACCCGCTGATACAAGGCAGGATGGATCCATGACACCAGCACCACCAGCCTGACCCGCTGATACAAGGCAGGATGGATCCATGACACCACCACCACCAGCCTGAGCCGCTGATACAAGGCAGGATGGATCCATGACACCACCACCACCAGCCTGAGCCGCTGATACAAGGCAGGATGGATCCATGACACCACCACCACCAGCCTGAGCCGCTGATACAAGGCAGGATGGATCCATGACACCACCACCACCAGCCTGAGCCGCTGATACAAGGCAGGATGGATCCATGACACCACCACCACCAGCCTGACCCGCTGATACAAGGCAGGATGGATCCATGACACCACCAGCACCAGCCTGAGCCGCTGATACAAGGCAGGATGGATCCATGACACCACCACCACCAGCCTGAGCCGCTGATACAAGGCAGGATGGATCCATGACACCACCACCACCAGCCTGACCCGCTGATACAAGGCAGGATGGATCCATGACACCACCACCACCAGCCTGAGCCGCTGATACAAGGCAGGATGGATCCATGACACCACCACCACCAGCCTGACCCCCTGATACAAGGCAGGATGGATCCATGACACCACCACCACCAGCCTGAGCCACTGATACAAGGCAGGATGGATCCATGACACCAGCACCACCAGCCTGACCCGCTGATACAAGGCAGGATGGATCCATGACACCACCACCACCAGCCTGACCCGCTGATACAAGGCAGGATGGATCCATGACACCACCACCACCAGCCTGACCCGCTGATACAAGGCAGGATGGATCCATGACACCACCACCACCAGCCTGACCCGCTGATACAAGGCAGGATGGATCCATGACACCACCACCACCAGCCTGACCCGCTGATACAAGGCAGGATGGATCCATGACACCACCACCACCAGCCTGACCCGCTGATACAAGGCAGGATGGATCCATGACACCACCACCACCAGCCTGACCCGCTGATACAAGGCAGGATGGATCCATGACACCACCACCACCAGCCTGACCCGCTGATACAAGGCAGGATGGATCCATGACACCACCACCAGCCTGACCCCCTGATACAAGGCAGGATGGATCCATGACACCACCACCACCAGCCTGACCCGCTGATACAAGGCAGGATGGATCCATGACACCACCACTACCAGCCTGACCCGCTGATACAAGGCAGGATGGATCCATGACACCACCACCACCAGCCTGAGCCGCTGATACAAGGCAGGATGGATCCATGACACCACCACCACCAGCCTGACCCGCTGATACAAGGCAGGATGGATCCATGACACCACCACCACCAGCCTGACCCGCTGATACAAGGCAGGATGGATCCATGACACCAGCACCACCAGCCTGACCCGCTGATACAAGGCAGGATGGATCCATGACACCACCACCACCAGCCTGAGCCGCTGATACAAGGCAGGATGGATCCATGACACCACCACCACCAGCCTGACCCGCTGATACAAGGCAGGATGGATCCATGACACCACCACCACCAGCCTGACCCGCTGATACAAGGCAGGATGGATACATGACACCACCACCACCAGCCTGAGCCGCTGATACAAGGCAGGATGGATCCATGACACCACCACCACCAGCCTGAGCCGCTGATACAAGGCAGGATGGATCCATGACACCACCACCACCAGCCTGAGCCGCTGATACAAGGCAGGATGGATCCATGACACCACCACCACCAGCCTGAGCCGCTGATACAAGGCAGGATGGATCCATGACACCACCACCACCAGCCTGACCCGCTGATACAAGGCAGGATGGATCCATGACACCACCACCACCAGCCTGACCCGCTGATACAAGGCAGGATGGACCCATGACACCACCACCACCAGCCTGAGCCGCTGATACAAGGCAGGATGGATCCATGACACCACCACCACCAGCCTGACCCGCTGATACAAGGCAGGATGGATCCATGACACCAGCACCACCAGCCTGAGCCGCTGATACAAGGCAGGATGGATCCATGACACCACCACCACCAGCCTGACCCGCTGATACAAGGCAGGATGGATCCATGACACCACCAGCACCAGCCTGACCCGCTGATACAAGGCAGGATGGATCCATGACACCAGCACCACCAGCCTGAGCCGCTGATACAAGGCAGGATGGATCCATGACACCACCAGCACCAGCCTGAGCCGCTGATACAAGGCAGGATGGATCCATGACACCACCACCACCAGCCTGACCCGCTGATACAAGGCAGGATGGATCCATGACACCACCACCACCAGCCTGAGCCGGTGATACAAGGCAGGATGGATCCATGACACCACCACCACCAGCTGAGCCGCTGATACAAGGCAGGATGGATCCATGACACCACCACCACCAGCCTGAGCCGCTGATACAAGGCAGGATGGATCCATGACACCACCACCACCAGCCTGACCCGCTGATACAAGGCAGGATGGATCCATGACACCCCAGCCTGACCCGCTGATACAAGGCAGGATGGATCCATGACACCACCACCACCACCCCAGCCTGAGCCGCTGATACAAGGCAGGATGGATCCATGACACCACCACCACCAGCCTGACCGCTGATACAAGGCAGGATGGACCCATGACACCACCACCACCAGCCTGAGCCGCTGATACAAGGCAGGATGGATCCATGACACCACCACCACCAGCCTGAGCGCTGATACAAGGCAGGATGGATCCATGACACCCCCACCACCAGCCTGAGCCGCTGATACAAGGCAGGATGGATCCATGACACCACCACCACCACCACCACCAGCCTGAGCCGCTGATACAAGGCAGGATGGATCCATGACACCACCACCACCAGCCTGAGCCGCTGATACAAGGCAGGATGGATCCATGACACCACCACCACCAGCCTGAGCCGCTGATACAAGGCAGGATGGATCCATGACACCACCACCACCAGCCTGACCCGCTGATACAAGGCAGGATGGATCCATGACACCACCACCACCAGCCTGACCCGCTGATACAAGGCAGGATGGATCCATGACACCACCACCACCAGCCTGAGCGCTGATACAAGGCAGGATGGATCCATGACACCACCACCACCAGCCTGAGCCGCTGATACAAGGCAGGATGGATCCATGACACCACCACCACCAGCCTGAGCCGCTGATACAAGGCAGGATGGATCCATGACACCACCACCACCAGCCTGAGCCGCTGATACAAGGCAGGATGGATCCATGACACCACCACCACCAGCCTGACCCGCTGATACAAGGCAGGATGGATCCATGACACCACCAGCACCAGCCTGAGCCGCTGATACAAGGCAGGATGGATCCATGACACCACACCACCAGCCTGAGCCGCTGATACAGGCAGGATGGATCCATGACACCACCACCACCAGCCTGACCCGCTGATACAAGGCAGGATGGATCCATGACACCACCACCACCAGCCTGAGCCGCTGATACAAGGCAGGATGGATCCATGACACCACCACCACCAGCCTGACCCCCTGATACAAGGCAGGATGGATCCATGACACCACCACCACCAGCCTGAGCCACTGATACAAGGCAGGATGGATCCATGACACCAGCACCACCAGCCTGAGCCGCTGATACAAGGCAGGATGGATCCATGACACCACCACCACCAGCCTGACCCGCTGATACAAGGCAGGATGGATCCATGACACCACCACCACCAGCAGATGACCCGCTGATACAAGGCAGGATGGACCCATGACACCACCACCACC